>NC_137982.1:24525693-25010693 GCF_963924665.1 Micromys minutus | reverse complement strand
ACTAGGGACAGGAAACACTAAAGAGAGCTAAAGATAAAAGCCAAACAAGCAAACTAGGTGAGAAGTACAGAAAGCTACAGAACAAAAATTACCTAACTCATTATATTTTACTTACATGGATAGAGTGAGGGGAGAAATATTAGAGGGAATACAAGAGACACCCCAAAACAGTACAGGAGAAGGGTTCAAAGAACATTTGATATGCATCTAATCTCCTTAGAACACAAAATGTCAGAGGGGGGAACAAAGAACTATATTTTACCTGATTCATCCTTGTTCATTTTTTAAAGCCAAAAGCTTACTTCAGCAATTAATATACATTTATTGCTGCTTCTACCAAAAATCAGAAAATTGCACTAGAAGCAGGCATTTTCTGTAAGGAATAGCTTAATTGTTGATACTCTTGTGGGCCAATGAAGTGTCTGCTACGTTCACATGGCAAGTCCTCAGTTCTTTGGTGCGTCCATTGGATATTCCCATTGCAAACTATCAGCAAATTAGTAAATGTTCTCCTTGACGGGAGCACACAGCCCGGGAGTTACATCCTTACCTTTGTGCTTGGCTCAAATCACCTCAGTGCAAAGTCCTTCTACTCTCCTGGACCCTTCAATAACCCTGACTGCCAATTAAACAACTTCTCCCTCTGGAGCTGAATTTGGACATAGGTATCAGGTTTATTATGCCTGATGAGACTAATTAACACTTTTACACAGACATGAAGTTATCAGTCCTAAAATGGAAGAAAAAGAAAGGAGAATAAAATCCCCAGGAGTGAATCTGAAATGGCTCCTGTCTCTACTCAGCATTCATAAGATCCCAGCTAAAAGAACGTTCTACCATAAATTGAAGGTCTGTGTTCACAACAGCAAACAGTCTGCAGCCACCACTAGCTCAGCATAGTCACCACACATTCTGAAGTCATTTGTCAGCACCTAGTGGCCAGAATGAAGTAAGTCCAAGGAAAACATTTTTTGTAATTACCTGCAAGGGTTTCCTGTTAGAACTGGAAATACAGGCATACAGCAGAAAGCCAGGCTTTTTATGTGGGTGCTGGGGAACTGAAGTGGGGGTCTCAATGCTTGTACAACAAGTGTTTTATCCACTGTACCATCTTCTAAGTTTTTTAAAAAACAAATCAATAGCATTAGTTCATGCAAACAAATATAATTTGAAAGCATTCTCTATTTGTTATAGTATGTATACCGAACTTTAAACAGCTTTAATTTTTTTTTTCATTTTGAAAATTCACCTTCCTATTCCCACCACAACCACACAGCAAGGCAGGAAACACAACTGGGTGGATAAACAAACATCAGCACAATATAGCATATGTCTGAGGCATGTCTAGTCAGGGACTGCAAAGATGGTTGAAGATGTGTGCTTTCAGATAGCAATTCTCTCTCACACCACTTTAATGAAAAGTTTTATGCCTTCCCACTTTCAGGCCAGACCTTCCCCCTACTGATACAGAAGCTTTATGCAATTCAATGAGGCTGGCACAGAAACAGAAACATGGGTAGCTTTTTTAGTTCAGCATGGGGTGAGATTTACCAGAGTGTCCTATAACTTATTGAGAAACTTACATTTAACAAGTTTTCATTATTTATTGACTTTCAGTGGATATGCAATATTTAGCTGGCTAACCCCATCTGGACATCTGGAGTGGAACAAAAAAACTGCCAGTAAAAAAAAAAAAAAAAAAGGTTGGCTCTTAGCAAAAGAATCAATCACTTTTATGGGTCAAAATGATATGTTTGTAGGGTAGCAAAATTAAATGGAAAAAGCAAAGTCATGACATCCTGAGCATCCAAATACTTAACACATATCTGATGCTTTGTCTTTGAGAAAGCACTTAGCATCTATTATACTCATGTTGATTTCAGAGTTTCAAGGCTCAGGGATGTTATAGAATTATCACTATGCGCCATCTGGAGCCAAGGGAAAAGCCAGAAAGGAGTAAATCCTGTTTTCTCTGTAACTCCAGTACCTATGGTATCTCAGAATCTACACAGGAAGAGAGCATTTATGTGGTCTCTACTGAAGTCATGGAGCCCAAACCTATGGATGAGTATTGTGGTCTAAGGCCAGGAAATCAAATGATACACTCTGAGACCCATTGCATACTTTCAGACTATAGTATCCAGTTCGATTTTTAAACTGAAAGTGTTTGTTTTATCTCCTGAGTACTTTTCCTTGTTTAACCAACACATCTCTGCCACTAATCTTTGCAGCCCATTTACATCTCGGAAACATCTTTAACAAAAACTCAGGATAATACAAATCTGTTTGAAATGGAATTCATGTTGTCCTAGAACTTTACACTTCACATCTGGAAAATGTTAATAACAATTCTCCTCCCTTGGTATGCACTCAGGGTGGCTTTTTAAACTGTAGAGTAGCGACAACTGGTGTTCACTGAGTATATTGCACCTTTGGTCTACACTTTTAGTGTTGATGAAGACATGGATTCCTATTCTATACGGAACTTCCTTGCTTTGCTGGATGGATTCTATCTTAAAGAGAGAAGAAACTCTTTCAGTGCTTTTTTCAGGTGTGGTTGATGTTTTTATTCAGGTGAGGGCAGGCACAAGATAAGGCAAGGCCTGTAATTGGGCAATGAAAAGGAAAGACGGGGCAGAGTTTTTGAGAGGTGGGAGAGGTAGAAGAGAGAGAAGAGGGGAAGGTGGAAAAAGAAGGACAATTTGTCTTATCTAGATGGGCAGTTTATATCAATATCAATTGGCACGAGTTTATTCTGTGGACACTTTGTGGGGTGAGAATTTACTGATATAAATCTGATTGATGAATTACAAGCCTCTAGAGCTTTGATTTTACCAGGTTACTGGGAATTGTGACTGAGCAACA
The DNA here is from genome assembly GCF_963924665.1 of Micromys minutus. NCBI lineage: Eukaryota > Metazoa > Chordata > Mammalia > Rodentia > Muridae > Micromys > Micromys minutus. Next base: position 25,007,828 of record NC_137982.1, on the reverse strand, counting down.
TCTACAGTAATAAAGCCTCGAGACAGGCGCTCACTTCTGAAGTTAGCTATGGTGGCAAGATTGTAGTAGCTGGAGGTAGCGTGGCATGGTGTTTTGGGTTTTTTGTTTCTTTGTTTGTTTTGTTTTTACCGCTACAGTCAGGTGCTTTGCCACAGTGATGAGCAAAGAAACTAGGAGAATGGATATTAACTTTAGATATGTGCCAACAAGCTATCTCCTAGGCGATTCTATATCCTGCCAGGTTGAGAGTATCAACCATTATAAGCAGAGAGGTAACAGTTAATGAGGCAATCTAACATGACAGTTAAAGCCTAGGTTTAGATTTGTAAGTCACAAACTAAAAACAAACAGACATTAACTCAAAGGCTTTTCTTCAGTGTGCACCAACAGCAAGTGTAACATTCACTGCGATTTATTTATGACATGTATGCTATCTATCAAAAGCAGACTAGAAAATACAAGGTGCTTTTTCCACGTCAACCATGGGTTTTCTAAAAGAAGCTAAAGTGCATGCTGTCTCAATGTGTTAAGTACTAAAGAGCTACTGAAGTTTCTGTGCAGGCAACACTAAAGATGTGTTGCCAATAGCTGAGTTCTATGATAGGGACAAAAACAAAACAAAACAAAAAGAAAAACCCTTGCTATATTTCTTCTTTAAAATTCTTACTATTGTCATTCTTATTTTATTGAAGTCAAGTAAAGGGTCGATGAAACCTTTCATTAAAATAGCACAGAATGTTTTCTCTAGGTTTCTAATATGTTTTAGATCTGTTTAGTTGAGCATAAATTCTGTCTTTTGTATTTCAGGTTTGTTAAAACTACTGTCTTCACAACATAGTGGTCGAGCACTCAGTGATGCCTTAGTTTGCTCAAGTGTGCATCCTTCGTTATTGAAAACTGGTGTTCTCTAGAAGGAGTCCGTATGTTGATCAGAAGGCATTGATGCAAATAGCTGTGGAGAGAGATGAAAAAGAAAGTCTCACAGATTGCATATTAGTGTCTGGATCATCTCATCATCTGGGACTTTGATCATCTGGAACTTTAGAGCTCTGTGAATCCATGGTAAGATTCACCCTTACCACGGATGAGCAAACTGGAGTAACACTTGAAAGACTGCGTTTACCTCCTTTCCGCCCCTCTCCTCCCCTCTCCTCCCCCCTCCTTCCCTCTCCTCTGCTCTCTTTCCCTCTCCTTCTCTCTCCTCTCCTCTGTTTTGTTCTCACAGGCAGAATGGAAATTTTAAAACCACACAAGCCCAAGCTCAAATCTCAAATTCCTCAATGCACTTAGCTTTGTGGCATCTGGCATTTCACTCTGTATCTAAGACTCAATAAATTTCTTTGTTAAATGTAGAAATACCCGCCTACTTAGCAGACTCATTGGGGCGATAGATGCAAGGTGACCGTGACACCCAGAGACAGGAGATCAGAGCGCAGCTGTGATTGATGATCTCTGCTGTCATGCCTTCATCTGTTCAGCTTTCAGTACGTATCTGTTGACTGCCTGTGGCAGGATTCTAGTCAAGTCCAGGAAGCAGTGAGGAAATACAAACATTTCTGTCTTTGGGGAGGGGGATATGCTTTTTCCTTTGAATAACACAGTAACCAAAACTTCATCTCCCACTACTGACTAGAAGTTCACCAGCAAGGTCGCCCTTCTATCCTAGTGTTCAAATAAAAACTTGGACAGACTTACTTGTTTTTTATTTCATGTGTATAAGTCTTTGTATGCACAGTATACCATGTGTATGCCTAGTAGCTCCTGAGTTCACCAGGGGGCATCAGATCTCCTGGAACTGGAGTTTACAGACAGTTATAAGATGGTATGTAGATGCTGGGAACCAAAGCAAAAGCAGCAAGTGTTCTTAACATTTGAGCCATCTGTCCAACCCCTAAGTAGGACTCTTATTCCACAATGAAATATCTGTGTTCCACATCTCCTCCTTGCCTCTGTGTGTGTGTATATGTGTATGTGTCTGTGTGTGTCTGTGTGTGTGAGTGTGTATGTGTGTCTGTGTGTGTCTGTGTGTATGTGTCAGTGTGTGTGAGTGTGTATGTGTGTCTGTCTATGTGCGTCTGTATGTGTGTGTGTGTCTCTCTCTCTCTCTGTGTGTCTGTGTGTTTGTCTCTGTGTGTGTCTGTCTGTCTGTCTGTATCCTAGGTAGTTGATAATTTTCTTCCTTGCTTTATTCTGTTAGTATTGCCTAGAGTCCTACCCTTTGCCCCTTTTCATTTACAATTACTATTGCCAGTAGTCTATAGTGTTTTTGTAAATATGGGCTCTTTGAATAGTCTAAAAAAATGTGGGTCTTCTCCTTAGAGGGAAAAAATAGATGTGCTTAAATTTGTACAAAATCCACACATGAATTTCGGAAGTTTCATAATTCTTGTTTCTATTTCCAGAGCCTCTCTTTATTCACCAGATTAAGGAGGGCAGTACAATTACATTTGTCTCAGTGACCCTCAAATCCTCATCGTCCACATAATCTGTGATTCCAGTAAGCCTGCTTTCACACAACTAGCCATACAATTACACAAGAATGTCCTTCATGTCGTTCCTCTAAATCCAGTCTCTTGAGAGGCAGCGTGTTATTTTTAAGCCAAAACAGACCTGGATTTATATCTAGCATGGATACATCAGTAACAAATGTAACCTTTCAGTGTTTTAATTTCTCCACATAATAGTATGTGAATAACAATATCATCATTTCATGCATAGTTATCAGGAAATTTTTTGAAAGCTCTGGGCAAACACCAGATATTCCATAAGTATTAATGTAGCTGACTCAAGGTATCAATAAAAGCAACTACAGTCCCCAAGTATCTTAAGCCAAAAATTTAGGGTATTCTTCATAGTGAAGCCAGAGGATTCTTCTAAGACACAAATCTGGTAAGATACAAATGATGCCCTTAAGTCTGCTCCCTTGTCTCCCTTTGCTTCCAGCACTGTGTCTACCTTAGTATTGCTTAGTACTGCACTTAAGTCCATGCCTCTGAAATTCCTATGTGACTGTACATCTCTCAAGACGCCCCATAGTGTTTGGGATCTTAACATGGTACTTTTATAGTACGTAATCACCTCTACTCTGTATATCTCTTCTTAGTATTTCAACAAATACCTACCTGTCCTTCAAAGTGTAGTTCAATGACCACTCACACTATGACATGGCAGCCAGTCTCCTGCCGTGGTGTTGGTCACTGCCCCTATTCTCCTATTCGTGATTTCCTATTACAGCAAAAAAAAAAAAAAAAAAAATCTAATATGTGGTTATGTTATCCCAGAGCAGGGATGTGAGCTTTTCAAACACTTCACTATCTTTATAGTCATCATACGACCTTCAGTAAATTAGAAGGTTGTTGAAGACTAATTGAGATCACACACATGCAGGAAGAGAGGACATCTGACTGCAAAGATAATGGTCTTGTTGAGACCCCTTCCCACCTCACCCCCAAAAACATTGAAAGGAATGAAGCCTTATGCAGAGACAAATACATTCAGGCCTTAAGCTTGGGTCATTACTATATTTTAATTAAATATACATATGTAAAAGTAATATTTTTCTGCATGTTGATAACCTTTATAGCAAATGCTGTAAACAGTGCTGGAATTCTTGTTTCTCACCTGGCAAAAAGTTTCCATCAAACTCCAGAAGACAAGGATCCTTTTCTTCTCATGTGTTCATACTTTCCTTTTCTGTCCTGTTCCAAAGCAACATGCCATTATTAGGAGGGTGAGGCTGAAGGATATTTAGTTCAATACCAGACTGAGAAACACAGTGAGACAAGGAAGGAAGGAAGGAAGGAAGGAAGGAAGGAAGGAAGGAGGGAGGAAGGGAGGAAGGAAGAAAGGAAGAGAGGAGGGAGGGAGAGGGAGGGGGAGGAAGGAAGGGAGGAAAAAAGGAAGGAAGAATGGGGAAGGAGGGAGAGGGAGAGAGGCAGAAAGGAAGACTGGAGGGAGGGAGGAAGAGGGAGGGATAAGAAGGAAGGAAGGAAGGAAAGAAAGAAGGAAGACGGGAGAAGAGGAAGACAGAGAGGTGAGATGAAGGGAAAGGGAAAGAAATTTGGTGGGAAGAAAAAGAAATAAAGCAACAATAATAAGACAATTTATTATAAAAAAAATTGTCAGGACAGGGGAATACCCAGGAGAATCCCCTGAACGGAAGAGAAGGGGGGATGATTGTGGGAAGGGACAACTGGGAGAGATGCAGTGAGTGAGATATAAAATGAATAAGTAAAAAATAAAGTTGGGGGGAGGAAATTTTGCTTTCCACCTGTCTTTGTCGGGAGTTTCTATTTCTGCACAAAACATCATGACCAAGAAGCAACTTGGGGAAGAAGGGGTTTATTCAGCTCACACTTCCACATTGCCATTCATCACCAAAGTCAGGACTGTAACTCAAGCAGGTCAGGAAGCAGGAGTTGATACAAAGGGATGTTAGTTACCGGCTTGCTCAGCCTGCTTTCTCTTAGAACCCAGGACTACTAACCCAGGGATGGCACCACACACAAGGGGCCCTCTCCCTTTGATTAGTAATTCAGAAAACGCCTTACAGCTGGATCTCATGGAGGCATTTTCTCAACTGAGGCTCCTTTCTCTGTTATAACTCTAGCTTGTGTCAAGTTGACACAAAAACAGCCAGTGCGCCTCCCTAGGACTGACAAGCTGTATTACTATGGAAGTAGACATGAAAGCCAGGGAAACTATAGAGGGAACAATGTCTTTACAGGGTGTAGTTTTTCAACATACCAGATGCTGTTCCTTAGGAAGATCATAGACCTCCTTCCCTGGAAAACGTAAGCTAACATTCTGTTTTTTCCTGGGATTGAATATTCATTTATCTGGTTGGCTGCAAGGGTGCAGTGGCTATTTCCAGTTGTCAACTTCACCATATCTGGAATGAACCACAATCCAGAATTTGGAGGCCCACCTTTGATCTTGAGGTATAAAGGCTAAGAATATTAGGAAACTAAGGCAAGGAGATCACTGAACTCAAGGTCATCTGGGACAAGCAAGTCCCAGATCCAGGTGTGGTGGTACTCACTTTTAATCTGAGACACACCTTCAGTTGGAGACCTACATAAGGACATTGGAACAAGGAAGGCTTGCACTCTCTCTCTCTCTCTCTCTCTCTCTCTCTCTCTCTCTCTCTCTCTCTCTCTCTCTCTCTTCTCTCTCTCTCTCTCTCTCTCTCTCTGCCTGCCTTGTGGGGCTCTGCTTGGTTGCCCTGTGGGACTGAGCATCGGCTAGATCCTTGGATTTCACAGCTGCTGCCAGCCATTGTTAAGGGATTGGACTACAGACTGTAAGTCACCAATAAATACCTTGCTACATAGAGACTATTCATAAGTTTCGTGACCCTAGAGAACCCTGACAAAGGGTACCAGATATTAGAAGTTTGTCACACTTCTTTATTTGAACATGACTTATCACGGTATCTGGACATGGATGAAAGCTGTTTTCAATACCTATGGTGAGTTATTAAATACATGTGAACATGACTGCCTGAAAGGGGGTTCAATCTACCTAACGACAATTTTCAAATGTATTCTAAACTTACTTCTGAGAAATTGTAACCCTAATGCTAACCAACTGATTTAAAACTGTGTCAGTGGAAAACCTACACACAAATCTTTTTAAAAGCTTTATTCATGGGCTTCAAAAATTGGAAGAAAAACTCAAAGATTCCTTACTACAGGAAAGAGAGAAAAACATAGTCAAGCGCCCATACATTGTAATACTATTACTATCCAGGCACTGAACAAAAGGACAGGAGTGAGCTACAAGGCACATAAAAATAAGGATGCTGAATGAAAATAATTTAAATAAATGTGACATATGCTAGAGTGGGTGAGTGCGTGGAGCAGCCTCACTGAGGCAAGGGGGATGGGGAGAGGGGAGAAGCGAATCGGGATGGGATAGGGGTTTTGTGGAGGTATCAGGAAGGGAAATATCATTTGAAATGTGAACAAATAAAATGATTAATAAAAAAAGTAACATCAAGAACATACATTGGGAAAAGAGATGATAAGTATGAGTGAGCAAGGATGATGAGGGTTTAATAAAGCAAAGGCTATTTTTAGTAGCAAAACTATTTCATATGACGTCTTAGTGAGCTTGCTTTGGGTTCAAGACACGAACCCTCGGCTTCCGCTTCAGCCTTTACATTTACTACTTGTTGCCAATCATTGCCATCCCCCAATTTTGGGGTCTTAAGAATGGTAAGTCCAAATAAACAATTCCTTCTATAAGTTACTTTGCCCCTTATGTTTAATCACCGCAAAAGAAAAGTTACTAGTACAGTCATCATAATTAAAGAAACTTCAGAACTATGAGGTTTTTAAAGTACATTAGATAAGTTATATACTATTATTGATAGATCATGTGATGTATGTATGTATGTTTACCAAGCCTATTAAGAGTCTGACGAATGTCACAGAACTTGGACAAAAAAAAAAAAAAAAAAAGCAAGTACTCACAAACAATAGTTCTTGACAAACAGTTGTCATGCAAACAACAGAAGACAGAATCTTCTGAAAGCTGTGGGAAAGTCTCAGGAGAGGACAGAGAACCTGTCGAAGAGAGTTGGAGAGTCAGCTTAGCAGTTAAGAACACAAGTTCAGAGGATCCAGCTTCAACTCCCAGCGCCCACATGGCAGCTCACAACCATCCGTAACTCCAGTCCTAGCAGAACCAACACTTTCTTCTGCACATATACACATGCATGCAAAAAACTCATACACAAAATAATTTTTAAAATTTAAAAACAACAACAACAAAAACCTGTCAAAGGTACCAAAGAGTCAATGAAGCAAAGACTCGGCAAAGACTGGTATGTAGTCCTGTAACTATTCCCAACTTGGTCCCACCCCGCCTTGATCCACCCACCAGTTTATCCAATGAAAGACTAGCTCACCTTCTGCAGCCCTGTGATCATCATCTACTCGAAGATCGGCCGACAGTATCGATGCGCTCGGAGGCAACTAATCAGGTCTGGGCGTCAACAGCGCCGCTGCTTGGACCGCGGTAGCCGCCATTTTGACAGTGGACAGGGTGAGGGCCTTGGCGGGGCAGGTCGCGCGGTGACTGGTACGGATAGTTCCCACCCGCGGTCTCTTCTGCACATTCACGGGTGGCCGTACCCTTGCTGTCGGTATTGCCCCGGTCGACCCACCCCTGCCCTGGGCTCTTCCGCTCGCCCCCCACTCAGCTCTGCCCGAGCCTGTGCTAGGAGCGCAGACCTGCTGGGTTCCGCCCGGCCCGAGTGTTCCCACGGGTTCTCGGGGTCGCGGAGCCCACGGTCTGGCTTTGGGGGGTGACACGCTGATATATGCCTGGTCTGAGCTTCCGTCGGTACAGCTTGGTCTGTCACTAGCCTGTTTTGTTTTTGCTCTCTCCCAGGGATACTTTGCAGAGGGGAAAAAGTTGCGTCCGCCTTCTTCACTAGAAATGGCCCATGTAAGTAAGTCACTCTTGGAATAAACTTGTTAGGAAATGGAGGGACGGGTTTGTGATGACGTTGGCATAATGGTCGCCTTAATGTATCAGCCGTGTGTCGGGGACCAGAGGGTGTGAAATTAGGTTTTTACGCTTTGAAATTCGTTTAGCACATTCTATTTATTAAATTCTGGTGTGTTTTTTGTTTCTCCAATTTATTATTTTCATATTTTACATGCGTATAATCCAATTCAATGCAAGCATCCTTTCAACAATTCTAAAAGTGACTTCAGTAAATATGTAGAATGTTTTAAGCCCTTTACCAATAAGTAAATAAATAAAGCCTTTAGTTAAGATGAAGGTTTGAAGTTAGTATAGTAAGTGACTTTACAACTTCTACAGAAGTACAGCAAAATTTCTTGTTCATACTCACAAAGTTGACTGTGCACATCCTTCCTTAGATAGTTCATAGGTAAAGGACATAAAAAATATGAAGGCTTTTATTAGAAGTAACACATGATAGGGGCAGGAAAGAGGGCTAAGCTGTTAGGACCCCAGGCTGCTGTTGCCAAGGACTCAAGCTGGATTCCTAACACCTACGAGACTGCTCACAACCTTCTTTACTCCTGTTTTGGGGGACCAGTGCCCACTTCTGGGCCACGTTAAACCCCAGGTACACATGTGGTTTACATCCATACTTTCAAACACTTTCAAAGTAGCACATAATAGTTTTTTAAAAGCATCATTTTTCCCCCAAGTTGTTTAAATATTAGGGTGTCATTTCTGCCCATCTGAATGTAAGATGTGCAAGGGACATAATATATAAGGTGAAGTTGGATTGGGAGATAAAGGAATATTCAGGAATCTTGAATGCTGTACTCGGTAATTTAGCTTCATTCAAGTTGTAATTTAACCAGAGCTGTAGTAGAAAAATTAATATGGCAACAGTTAATTGAGATGGCATTCCTTTTGTGAAGTGTTTGAAGGGGTTACTGTAGAGACATGTCCTAAGAGGAGACTACCAGTATGAGCTGAGTTTAATTTCTACCAACCTGCCCTTAAAGGTTGTGATATGAAGAGGCCTATGACACTAAAAAGAGGGAGGTTAGGTGAAAGAGAATAGAATGCTGATCTTTGTATTTTGTTTTCAATGAATAGAGTAGGATGAATTTATCAAAAGATAACAGTTCTTTGTTAGAATGATGTTTATACTAAATAAATTTAAATTTCACCATTTAGATGTTAACACATAAGGGTTTTGTGTTTTCTTATGTGTTGTAAATTTTGGGCAGATATTACTAGTGAAATGTGCATACACTTATGTCTTTAACAATTTATTTAACATCCTGAGTTTTTAAAATGCCCGTATTTAGCATCTAGACAAAATGAACTTCCCACTCTTCTGGATATACCAAACTTTAGCCCCTTTTTCTTGAAACTCAAAACCTTTTAATAAAATTTCCCAAGTTACGTGATTCTTGGTGAAGGCACGGGTCTGCCTTCCTGTGAAATCGGAAACTACTGCAGCTGAGTTAGTGTGTTCGGATGGCATCAGTTATCCACAATGGCTGTGACTGAAGACCCCTTCCTTCATATGAAAGACATATTTCAGTGTGTCTAAGCTCTGAAACATGGACGTTCATGACTCTGCTAACTCGCTTCTGATATCCAGGCCAGGGGTTGTCAGTATTTTTTTTACTATAAATGGCCAGCTGGCAAGTAAGTTGAGCAAGTAGGCTAAAGCTGATGTGGTGTAAGAGCAGCCATGGGTAATACATAAGTGAATGACTATGCTGTTACGATGAAACATTAGTTCCCATCAGCTGTATTGGGAAATCATCTGACAACTTCTATATTAACTATTCTAACCTAAGGATTCTCTTGGAATCTGTCCCTGCTCTCATATTTACATATTCAACAATTTAACTCAGTCGGGGAAATGAATGTAAGATCAGAAGATACTCTACAAAAATATGCCAGAATTAAGGAAAGTGATATCACCTGTAAACTAAGAGGAAATAATAGCATGGGGGTTGTTTAACACATTCTGAAGCAGGAAAGGATTGAAAAGGGAACATTTAGGTCCAAGGACAAATTCTCAAGTCTCTGGTTTAAGGATCTGAGTAGTTGTTCTACATTTTAGTATTTATTAAATAAGGTAGTATTTATAAATTCACTTTGTGGCCTTTATTGGAAAAAACACACTTTTATCTCAAATAGTGTTTGCTCTAATATTTGTGTTGTGACCTAAGGTGAATCTATAGTGTCTATCTGGGAGTGAGGGAGTGATTACAGGAACTGTGGCAATCCAAGTTGGGCCATAGGCAACCCAGGGAATGCCAAGGGTCAAGAGTTTTTTAATTTAAAATACAGAAGGTTGCATAATTTATTGTTTTTTTTTTTTGCCCTGCAGATCAACATGAAGTAGCATCAGTCCAAAGTTGAACAGCTATTGGCTAGGCAACCCCAGAAAAGTGTTTGATTAATTTGCAGAAGCAAAGCTAAACAAGAGGCAAAACTACAGTGGCATTTGTGGGAGGTTATAGTTTGGGTAGTCTTTCTGTGAGAGTTATTTAATATTCTCAGAGGTCTTTCTACACCTCAGCATGGCCTCCTTGATAGGGTTGGGCATTCATGGCTGCCCTTTTGATTCTGACAACTATCAGAAGTGTTTTGGTTTTAATTGTAAGTACACATACTATTTGTCACACAGTAGGTATTTCACAGAGGTAGTAAGTAATATGTGTTGTTTTTAAAAGATATATCACAGTGGATGAATTAACTTACTGTGTCAACATGAAAACCTAAATTTGAGTTCGCTGTCATGTAAAAGTCCAAGTAACACCAGCACTGTGGGGGAGGTGACAGGAAGTTCACTGAGACTTGATGACCACCATAGTATCTCCAGGCTCAGTGAGACACTAAAGCCATAAGGTAGAGAGTGGTAAAGCAGGACTCCTGTTGTTCTCTAGCCTTCTGAGTATACCCAAGCACACACCTGTGCAATCATTGTATACATACATGCACATATTCCTCATGTGTGCACACACATACAATAAACACAATATGAAGGTTTGTCAGAATTTATTATTTATAGCCAAAAATGTCAATTTCTCTGTTATTATTAGGTGCTCTGTAACAGAGCCAGACTGGTTTCCTATCTCCCAGGATTTTGTTCTTTAGTGAAAAGAGTTATCAATCCAAGAGCCTTTTCAACTGCAGGATCTTCAGGTTCTGATGAGTCTCATGTGGCCACTGCACCTCCAGATATATGTAAGTAAAATAGTTATTGCTTTATACACACACACACACACACACACACACACACATACTTGTTTCAAAAACTTTATGTTGGCCCTGGAGAAATGGCTCGGTGGTGGTTAAGAGCACTGGCTGCTCTTCCAGAGGTCCTGAGTTCAATTCCCAGCAACCACATGGTGGCTCACAACCATCTGTGATGCAGACAGGTACAATATGCTCATATACATAAAGTAAATAAATAAATCGAAAAAACCTTTTATGTTGTGCTTTCTCTAATAGTTTTTCTTGAAGTTTTATATTTTTTAAAACTCTTGTCCCATTGAAAATAAAGTTCTGCCTAGATATATCAGAAAGATAAAATATTACAAAGAAATGCATTAAAACAATGTTTCTTATAGGATTATATCTGCCAATAAATATATTATAATTGAAATATTACAAGTTAAAAGTCTATTTGATATACTTAATTTCCAGGATATCTTAGTTTGGTACACAGTGTACTGTGTATTTCCTATAGGTATCACATGACTCAGAACTACAGCTTACTACTAAAAGATAGAGATCATTATATAGTCTGTTGCTACCTGAAGGAAAATGTCAAAATTCAATGTTAAGTGCATATTGTATTCATACTGTCATAAAGCTAAAAAACACTAAAATGAGCTATTGGAAGTCCAGTACTAACTACACTTGGTTCCAAAACTTCTGGTTTATTTTTTAAGATTTTATTTTTAACTATGTGTGTGGAAGTGGGTTTGTGTGTGGGTGTGTGCATGTGAGTGCAGGTACTTGCAGAGCCCAGAAGAGTGTTCCATCCCCTGGAACTGGAGTTACAGGCAGTTGTGGGCGGCCCCAGTTGAGTGCAGGAACTGAACTTAGTACTTCACAAGATCAGTATCCCCTCTTAATCACTGAGTCATCTTACCAGTCCTTAAAGCTGCTTTCATGAACTTAGTTTCCATCATCTGACATAGTCTTCCTGAACCAGGTCTCTTGATTCTGTAAGTTGTGTTGCTACTTACATTTCTTTGCTAAATCCTGTCAGTGAAGCAAGCATTTCGGATGTTTGTTATGCATTTATTGAATAATTTACCTGGCATCTTCTGTGCTTCTATTCATCTGTCATTTGCATCACTTCATATTAATCATTATAAGGTATTTTAATTATGTTACTTTCTCGATAAATATTCTTCATTATTTCTCTCAGCAACAGTTTCTAAATTTTGAGTAGTTGTCCAAGGCTATTTAAAGAGGCTGGGTAGTGATTAGTAAGTTTTTAAAAAATTATACATTTCATACTTCAAAATTTGTAATTAGTGCTAAAAAACCAAAGGCTTTTAGAAGCTTAACCTAATGTGTCCCAAAAGTATTACACATGGGATTCTTGTTCCTTTAAAAGCTTGACTGTGATTTAAGATCACTCGGGCATTTAAAGCCATACAGCATCCCTGATTGTGGTTGTAGTTGTTTCTCATCCCTCCCCAGTTTATAATACCTGAAGACTGTGTGTGACCTGTGTTCCCTTCAGGCTCTCGGACAGTGTGGCCCGATGAAACTATGGGACCCTTTGGACCTCAGGACCAGAGATTCCAGCTCCCTGGGAATATAGGCTTCGATTGTCACCTCAATGGGACAGCCTCACAGAAGAAAATCCAGGCCCATAAAACTTTGCCTGATGTTCTAGCAGAGCCGCTTTCAACCGAAAGACACGAGTTTGTGATGGCACAGTATGTGAATGAGTTTCAGGTTGGTTGCTGATAGTACTACTCTTATTAAGGCTGATTACTTTTCTGTTACTGAGTACATTTCATTGAGAAGATGAATAAAAAGGCAGTGTATATAAATGCAGCATAACCAGCTTTTAAAAGATAACTAGGCACATGCAGTTTACATGTTTAAATTATATTCTGTTAAATAGTTCTTCCAAAATTCATTTCTAGTAACTACTTATTCCAAATATGACTGCTGAATTGTTTTTTGTATTGCTGAAGAGTAAGGTTTTTTGTCTTTCTAAAAATTACTTATGATGGCAAATGTCTGTAATTCCAGTACTTGACCAGTAGGAGGAAGATCTCTGTTGGTGCAAAACTAGACTGACCTACATTGTGCATTCAGGCCACCCAGGGGAGTTGTATTTTGTCAACTAAAAAGAAAGCAATATAAATGTTTGACTTTAGAGGGGGAAAAAAGAAAAAATTTAAAGGATTAGGGGAGGGTTTTGTTTTGTGTGTGTGTGTGTGTGTGTGTGTGTGTGTGTGTGTGTGTGTGTGTACATGTACATGTTCAAATGTTTGTGCAAGTATACTTGCTCAGGAGATCATGAGTGGAGACCAAAATTGATACAGGGATATCTTCTTTAGTTGCTTCTCCACCTCACTTTTTGAGGCAGAGTCTGCCACTGTCTCAGAGCTTTGTGTTTTGGCAAGGCTGGCCAGGAGGGCCTCCAACATGGGACACAGATGTGTTTGCCTCCATGCCTAGCACTGTAGGTGGATGCTGAGAATTCAAACTCAGGTCCTCATGTTTACATGAGAGTACTTCCTGAGCCCTGTGCTGTAATTGTGTAACTGGGGTTCTTGCTTCATTTGTTTGTTTGTTTCTTGTTTATCTTTATCGAGACAGGGTTTCTGTATGTAACAGTCCTGGCTGTCCTGGAACTCACTTTGTAGATCAGGCTGGCCTCTAACTCACAGAGATTCACTGGCTTTTGCCTCCTAAGTGCTGGTGTTAAAGGCATGTGCCACCATGCCTGACTCACATTCTTTGAAATATTATTCATGGAAATAGAAGGCTACATACATTTCAGAGTTTTGGTCAACCTGATAAATGATCAAACATTGCTACATAATTTAACCAGAGGGATTTTTGTTTGTTTGCTTGCTTGCTTGGTTGGATGGTTGGTTGATTGGTTCAGTTTTTGTGATAGTAATGAGTTGTGTTTTTAAAGATTTATTCTAATTATGCGGTATATATGTCTCTGTTTGGGTATGTGCACATGAGTACAGGTGCCCATGTAGACAAGCGGCATCGGATCCTCTGGAGCTGGAGTTACAGGTGCTTGTGAGCTGCCTGAAGTAGATGTTAGGATCTGAACTCAGGACATCACAAAAGCAATCATGTTCTTAACTGTTTAACCATCTTAGCATCTCCTGCTGGTACAGATTTTTAAATAAAGCTATATTATTTGGTACACTAGTCTCTCAAAGTATGTGTTGTATTGGATGCCAGGACTTTGGGATTTCATTGGCTTCCTGGACCATTTATCTTGCTCAGTCCTCTCATTTGTTCTTCCTCTTCATACCAAATTCTTGTTGTTTCCCACAAATGCTGTTCTTAATCATCTCACTTAAATTATTCTTCAGTCACTACTTCATTGGCACTTTTAATTCTTAAATTTATAATTCCTAAGTCAGTATTATTTCTGACATTTGCCCAGTGGATGTCTTTATTAAGATATCTGGTAAGTCCCAGATTTTGTGTTTAATACTGAAGTGGTCCTTTTATTTCCTTTAAGTTTGTCCTTATTTCTGTCTAATCAGTCATATGAATAGTATAGCAGTACTTCTTCTATCTTAAGATAAATTATAAGATAACTTATAGTATAACTTAATATTTAATTATACGATTAATATATTTGTGTAATAATGTATAATTTGTATATTAATATATTTATTTTATTATTATATGACCGTCCTTGCCTCCCCTCTCTATCAAGTCCCCTCAGATGCTGTCAGAATTGCATTGTTCCATTCTGTTAATTTGATCCTAAGTTACTGTTGTCTTTTCAACTTTGTCAGACTTCAGGATCTGTTTCTTTTACTTGCATTTGTAGGGACATTATAGTACAGCATAATAGAGTAGGGAAAAAGAATGAATCTAGGTTGAGCAGTTAGTTTGTGACTGAGAAAGTCATTTAAGCGTTCTGAGCCTTTGTTTGTTTTTATGAAAGGTGAAAACAGTAGTAGCAGTATTGGACTTGCTCCTTCCAGTTTTGTTACATTGTTTCTCTACTGAATTCCTAACCTGTATTCTGCCTGGAATCACCCACATTAGTTGCTGCTCTTTCTCCTTTTCCTGAATCCTGCTAGAGAAGCAGTTTCCTCCCTTGCTCCATGCCTAGAAGCTTTAATACTGTGGCAACTTCATGCTGAACTGCAGTTTTTATAATGCTGCTTTTCTTCTGCTGAATCTCTTATATTTGAGAGCAAAAGCTGGACTTTAAAATATATTTTATCTTTTAAGTACTGTCTACTCCTTCAAAGGCCCTAATATATAGCTAAATTTCAACTGGGTAGTTACTCAACCCTTCCTTTAGCCAAAGCTATATGATTCAACCTAATATTATTTTTTTAATTAGCATCATCCCAATTTTATAATAATTCAATGCTACCTAAATATCATAAAAGGTAACATTGTAACTTTTTAAAAGCATTTCAGTCTGTTTCTTAGCCAAATTCTGTTCCTATTAA
The DNA here is from genome assembly GCF_963924665.1 of Micromys minutus. Classification (NCBI taxonomy): domain Eukaryota; kingdom Metazoa; phylum Chordata; class Mammalia; order Rodentia; family Muridae; genus Micromys; species Micromys minutus. The sequence goes on along the minus strand of NC_137982.1, from coordinate 24,992,664 downwards.
ATGCCAGAATATCAGTATAAATATTTAATATTTAAATAAAAAATTAAAGTTAAATTCTTCAGAAATATAGTATGTTAATCAAACTCAAATTTTCCTTTCATCCTTGTCCCCACAGGATAGTGATGTACCTGCTGAGCAAGAAATTAACAGTGCAGAAACTTACTTTGAAAGTGCCAGAGTTGAGTGTGCAATCCAGACATGTCCAGAACTGCTGCGGAAAGGTATTCTCCTTCCTGTATTGAGCTCAAAATGTGTATGAGATAATGTTAGTAATGTCTTCCTATGCTTAATGAGGACTTGGAGTACTTATAAAGCCATGTGTTGATATTTAACGTCTGACTAGAAATGATTGCTTGATCTCTGATATCTAAACTCATGTTCGTTAATACAGGAATAATAGGATTTCTAGTAACTTTTCCCTTAAACTTCATGTTTTTACTCTTGTCTATGATTTTTTATAAATTTGCGTATGATATGCAAAGAAGAATCTTTGAGAGTTTTATAAAGTGAATTTTGATTTTATTCATCTTCATTTCTCTCTGTTCTTGAGGATCTCTTAGCACCTATATGAACTGTCAACTCACCCCACCATATTCCATATCTTTCTCTTTTTAAAACAAACTATGGAGTCGATTTGGTACTGCTAAAAGCATGGTCAACCTACCAAGAGCCACACCCTTAAAACTGGGTCATCTTCCCTTAGACGCCGTCAACTGTCCATAGCTCTTCAGTTAGATGAGGGGACTAGTGACCTCCTCTCTGCTTTGTCCTGGAAAGTTAACAGCCTTCATTTTGTGCAAGTCATTTGTATAGCTTCTCTGAGTTCATAGGCATAGGCGGTCCTGTGGTGTGCCATCCTTCCTGAAGTCTGGTAGCTGGTGTGGTGTGGATGTTCCATTGGTAGCTGAGTATTCACAGTCACCTTTCTCTGCACTTTGGCCAGTGGTCAGAAAACTCTTAATAATAAATTCATCTGAAAATGATGATAAAAGCAAAACAGTGTGGTGTGGCTTAACCCTGGGGTTGTTCAGATCACTGTTTGAGCTCATCAGTAAAGCTGCATTTATTTCACTGGAAAAGCAGCAAATGCTTGTAAGTCTGCCTTAGCAGATGTAACTTGATTTCATCTGAGCAAGATATTTCTATAGTTCTTTGTATAAAGCTAATTGTTTTCTTCTGGGGATTTATATTATTGTTTTTTTAGATTTTGAGTCACTTTTTCCAGAAGTGTCTAATAGCAAGCTGATGATTCTGACTGTAACCCAGAAAACTGAAAATGACATGACTGTCTGGAGTGAAGAGGTAGAAGCTGAGAGAGAGGAGCTGTTGGAGAAGGTAACTCTTCAGTGTCCGTGTAGAGCTGGCATACTCAAGTGCCGCTTTAGCGGTTTGGTTTTGTTTGTTTGTTTGTTTTTAAAAATTATTTATTTTATACACACACACATACACACATTTTATGTTGTTGTCTTCAGACACACCAGAAGAGGGAATCTGTCCCATTACAGATAGTTGACTACCATGTGTTTGCTAGGAATTGAACTGGGGACCTCTGAAGAACAGTCAGTTCTCTTAACTGCTAAGCCACCTCTCCAGCTCCTTCAGCCTCTGTGTGTGTGTGTGTGTGTGTGTGTGTGTGTGTGTGTGTGTGTGTGTGTGTGTGTTGCATTTAAGAGAACCATAGAGCAGCAAGCTTACTTGGATTTTCCATGTCATCAACTTTTACAACTGGAACTACTGCACAGCTGTAATCTTATGTTACATACTCCTTTGTGCCCTGCCCAGAGTAATAAATGTGTATGTTTGTGTTGTGATAATCATTAGAAGCAACCTTACACAATAAATAACCAGAAACAGCATATGGATACTATTTGATAAGTGAATGTTGGCCTTCCTAGGGCAGTAGGAGTCTGACTTAATCCCCTGTAAAACTCTGTAAAGTATTCTTCATTCTTTCCACATGTGATGCTTTTCTGTGCCATTAGATAAGTACAGAGCAAAAGCCCTTTGTGGGGGACACGAACAGAGGGACAGATAAATCAAGACAACATTCAGGCAGGAGCAGATTCAGACTCATGGAGCTGACAGATTTATATTTAAGGCAGAAACCATAAGCTACTGGGAGACAGGTATAGAATTCAAGTCCAGACTGTTAAATTACTCACAGAAGAAGTCTGATTTCTTTCCCTCAACCCAACACCAATACATACTGGTAATTCTTGAGTTATCACTAATGCATTTAGCCAATGCATTTATCTCATGTATCTTTTACATGAGAGAAATTGTCTTTTCTGGTCTATACTTGTTCTGTAAAATATTTCAAACACTGAAGAAATAGCACCTCCCCACCCCCCCGAAGAAAACACATGCTTTCAGGGGCTGCAGAGATGGCTTGGCAGTCAGAGAACATGGGTTTGATACCCAGGACCCACATGGTGATTTGTAACTATAGTTCTAGGGGATCCATTGGCCTCTTGTGGCTTTTATAATAAGCACCACAGATGCATAATGTCCACAGATACACATGCAGGCAAAATAGCCTTATACATGACAAGTAAATAATGTTTTCTCAATGCCTCCTTTCTTAATAGTCTTAACATTTAGTTTCATTTAGTCCTTTTCTAAATTTATAAAAATACATTACACCAAGGACAAGACTCTGTCCCTCTCATACATTTTCCCTATACCCTCTGTAATATATCAAGTAAATACTGAGAAGCAACCCAGTTACCTCTAAGGAATAAGTAATAATACTGAACAGTGTGACAGTGAACCATAATGTATGCATCTTTTTTCCTGCCCTTTGCTTTTAACCTAAAGATATGTTTTGCTACTTTTCTATACCACTATATATGTAGATATATTTTCTTTCTTATAAAATATGCATTGTGTTATAAGTGAACTAAAATTTTGAAGTTATTTTAAGATTTCTCTTGTGATTTATAAATTGAAAATTCAACTTTGCTGATACTGACACAGCTGTGAAAATCATTGCTAAACCCATTTTTTATGAGCAAAAATCTCCATAGACTCCCAGATAGAAGATGGCTGAATTACTGTCATTTTAAATTTTGATAGATGCTTATGATATGCCTACCCCAGAAATTAACTTAATATATATACTATGACCCTAGCTTATCTTCTACCTTAGCTTTTTATAATCAGATAAAATGTCTTATAGTTACTTATATACATATGTATTTAATAATTTAAAACTATATAGTAGTTACCTTAAAATTGATAATGGGTAATATGAATTTTTCTGTAGGACAAAGAGAGTATTTCTCTGTGTGATAGATTAAGAATGACTTATTTGAGTGCCTTAGCTTGCTCCAGTTGAAAAACTCCCTTATTTTCTATATAAGACAGTGTCAGGAATTTTATTACTTATTAGGGTTAACTAGATGGTTGTTTTCATTTGTGATAATATTTTAAAGTTTACTTGTTACTCAAATGTACCACATAGAGCTTACTAATACATGTCATAGTGTTTTAACAGGTGTGAGCATATTTGTTATATCTAATTAAAGTGGAATTATATAGAGGCATACAACATTCAGGCTGGTATGATAACCTGCACCTTGGTCCCAACACTCAGGAGGCAGAGGCAGGTGGATGTCTGGGAGTCTGAGGCTGGCCTGGTCTATATAGTGAGTTCTAGGATAGCCAGGAAAACATAGTGAGAGAGACCTTATCTAAAAACAGACATACTTTTAGATTTAAGAGAATTAAAGTTAGCAGTGTTAACAAAAATCTTATTTACATATTAAAAGCATAATAAATGTATAGTTCTTGTCACAGAGCTCATTGTTCTGACCTAATTTAGTATTGACTCCAGTATACTTTTTTAGATTCCTTTGACAAGTGTGGACTTTAACTTGTACAAGCTAAATTTCTGTGGGAAAACACTTTAATTAAAGCATGTTAATGAGTTTGTTGAAACCACTTGTAACCCTATTTTCCATGTCCAGTTCTGATTTTTTCCCAGCAGATGTCAGTGTTTGCCTTTGATGAACAGAACTTGTTAAGACATTTGCTGGCGCTTATGAGTCTTTAGTAACTTTTATACATGCTTCATTGTATCGTTTTAGGTTTTTTTTTTTTTTAGGAATGACTTTTTTCACTAAGTTGGAATATGGTATAATGACTTACTTTTAAGATTTACAAAGATTATGAAATAATAGCAACAGCTGTTAATGTTGAATGTGACTGATAATACAGCATTATTTAATATATATGTGTGGCAAGTAAACTTACAGTTTATTTGAGTAAAATGACTTACCAGTGTCACAGCCCTCAGAAGAGGAAGTTAGAGACCTGACCAGCCAGCACAGGCAGAATTATAGACAAAAATCGCCAGCACTGTGATGCTAGCTCTGAGTTTGTCTTACGGAGCATGGAGTGATCAGCTGGTAGCTGTGAGCGAATGGTACTCAGCTTTGTGTTATAAAACTTACTCCTGAGTGAGGCTGGACTTAGGCTCTTACGTAGGTCTGTAGTATGTTAAGTTGAAAGTCAAAATAGGAACGCAGGCCAAATTCCAGGTTCCTTATGTAACTGCCTTTCTTGGTCTCACTGCATATCAAGTGCTTTTTGAAAGCTGAACAGAAGACATTGGCAGTAGAGAGAGGGCTGATGAAGGTAGAAACAGAGCTTAGAGCAGACTGATCAGAGCCACTTCTTACAGGGCCAGTGTACGGAGGATTTGGTTATCACTCCGGCTCAGGTATACAGGCCCCTTCTTATAGGTTGCTGTCAGTCCTCTGCCTGTTTATGAAACCTGTAATGTTTTAGATTCAGTTCGTATATGACAGTAGTGTTATTAATTCCATTCCAGCTTGATCTGGTCTGCCTCATTAGTGCCAACATGGTGGCCTCCTATAAACTTAACAAGTCTGAGTTGTCCTCTTTATCCACTGATAAGAGCAAGACCATAATGTCAATGAGAGTGTATTTATAAGCTTATGATAGAGCTGAGTTGATGTCAGCAGTACATTTAATGATTAACAGTTACCACTGATACTCCAGAATAACAGTTGATATAAACAAAGTTATGTGAATATGGTCTCTTTCAAAATATTTTTTATACTTTTACCCTTTATTTAAAGAAAGCTTTTTACAATCAGCACACATCACTGATGTTGCACGTGGGGTCATTAGAAGGAAAATGTGGTTACTCTGCACAGTTACTTGGCTACCTTCACAGTCTTGTTGATAATCAAGGCCGTTACTAAGTGTCTAGCAGGTAGATAGTATCTGTAGGGATGCAGTGGACCAAGAGATGATTCACAGCCCAGGCAGGTTGGTCAGGTGCTGTGAGATTTTATCATGCTACTCAGAATGGCTTGGCATTTAAAACCTAAAATTTTGTAATCATTTCTAAAAATTTCAGATTAGTGTGTTTTGAGGGCAGTTGACCATAGATAACAAAAAAACATAGAAAATCAATACTTAGATGGGAGACTCGTGTTATAGGCATCTTGGTCAATCCATTTCAGCTATAGGCTCTGACTTAAACTGTTAAAACAACCATCGACGTTAATGGCTAGATGTAGCTGTGTCAGTCAAATGAGTTATCCAAACAGGCAGTTAGTTTAACTTGTTCTGGGACTATAATTTGCTAGTGTTCGGTGTAGAATATATTTATTCTGCATTCCTCAGTCCTGGCCATTTAGAGTAAGTGTCAGCTAAATGTCAGAAGTGTGGTATCTCTTCACTGTTGATGGACCAGAAATCCATGTTCCCCAGCCTGTGTGATCCCTGCAAATTATCTTTCAGTTCTCAAGTTCAAATGGGTATTTGCTAGGCCTGTTAGAATAATCTTGTCTCTTGCTTACTCACCTCAGCTTTTTGCTAAGTAACCAGTAACCAGGTTACTACTCAGGAACCTCGTGTGTCTTGCAGTGGTCCAGGTTTTTTTTTTTTTTTTTTTGCCTTTTAAACTCCGTGACACCACCACTTTCCTTGGATACCACTCTGTCCTAGCTTACTTTCTGTTGCTGAAATTGACACCAAACCTAGTTTGGGGAGAAAAAGAGTTTTTTTGGGCTTATGTGTCCTGATCACAGGTGACCACTAGGGGAAAGCAGGAACTGAAGCAGACACAATGGAAAAACACTGCTTACTGGCTTGCTTTCCAAGTCTTGTGCAACCTGCTTCTATAACCTAAGACCACCTGTGTAATAGGCCGGATCCTCCCATGTGTATCATTAATCAAGAAAATGCCCCATAAACTTTCCTACAGGCTAATCCGGTGAAATCATTTTCTTGTCATCCCCCCAAAAGACCCTAGCTTGTGTCAGAATGACAAACTCTCATACACTTATAAATATGTTTCTAGAGATGAAGGTAGACATTTGCTCCCATTTTCTCAAAGACCAGGACTTTTGGAGCATAACAGTAGGCGCTTGCATGTTTTGATCAGTTTATAGCTTTCAGCAGGATGTAGAGTTCTGGTGTCTGTTCCGACTAGAGTTAAAGACACGCCCTTGGGGTTTAGATCCCCGTTATGCTCTTTGTCAGCAGGATAGTCTAGACTTCAGTTTTTCACTACCTACAGTTCTGGTTGGCAAGTACACCATAGAAATCAAGATAGTAAGACCAAAGTCCTGATCTATACATGAGGTATTCACATGTATACACATCTATAAATTTATTCCTTTGCTTCAACTACCTATGTATCAGATTTTGTTGTTTTGTTTTATGTAATATGCTAGTGGTTTATCCTTGGGCCTAGGCAAACTCCATGATTGAACTATGTCACCGTCCTTTTTAATTTATTTTTAATTGCCTTTTCAGAAATATTTTGTGGCTATATGAGTGGGGAGATACATTTGAAGGGCACACAATAATGAGTCCTTCACAACTTCATTTATTTATGGGTGTTTTGGCTACATTTATGTCTGTGCTTGGTGCCTACAGAGGCCAGAAGAGGAAGTCAGGTTTGCTAGAACTGGCATGTTAGACAGCTGTCAGCTGACATGCGGGAGCTAAGAGTCCAATGCATGTCTTCTGAAAAAGCAGCCTTTCACCACAGGATCTGTTTCACCACCTCTATTAACCAGTAGATAGGTTAGCTCTTTCTTTTCTTCCTTTTGTTTTTTCTTTTTGCTTATGTATTTGTGATCCTCATTATATAAAAATAAGCTATAGTTTGAAATTTAAGACATATGAGTTAACAGTACAAACTGATTTAGACATACTTTGTAAAGAAATAAATGAAAGAAATTTGAGAAGAACAACATTTAGGTTTTATTATAGAGGTTAAATTTGTATTAACCATGTTTTGAATTTGTGAAAATCTGACTTTATAGTCTTAGTCTTTTTTATTAATCTGATAGTTTTCTTTGAAGCAAAAGATACTCATTTAACATGTTATTTTAAGAAATATAAACCAATCTAAGTGATGCTGGATTGAGCATTGACTTCACCTTCTTCCCTGTAGTTCATTAATGGTGCTAAGGAAATCTGCTATGCTCTTCGGGCTGAAGGATACTGGGCTGATTTCATTGACCCATCATCTGGTTTGGCAGTAAGTATATATATTTTGAAAGCCATATTATATGGATAAAGTGCTTATTATAAAATATAACTGTCCTATTGGCCAAAAAAACAAAAACAAAACAAAATAAATCCATTAGGCTTTTTTACAATTCAAAATATTATCGAAAGAAGAGAATTATAAGTCCATTGGATTCACTATTCTAGGAGACACAGCTTAGAAAGTACTGTGATCTAGTCTAGTTTCTTAAAGGACCAAAGTATTTTGAAGTTTAGAAAATATAAAGTGCAAAAAATTAGAAAAGTAACTTTTTGGAATTTTTCATATAGTCGTGGTCACGTACTTCAATCATAAGAAGTAATAAATTCATTTTTTAACTTTAAGATAGAAATACATACATTCTGCTTTTCAGTCAAGTACAGTGTCATACAGACTAGAAGACTTTGTCTTCCTTCAATTCCCTTTCTTATGTCATTCATCTTCATCTTTAAAGTTTGCATAATGCTATATAGTTCTAGGTAGCTTGGAATTTACTAAATGATTCATTTTCCATTTCCAGCATACATAAGAACTGGAAAGGGTATGATAGAGTAGTTAGGGTTTGCATTACACTTTTTAATTGGCTAAAAAATACAGATGTTTGCATTTACATTAATTTTCTTACAGTATCTTTCTAATGAAAATATTACTTCATTTCTTATTCCTCCAGTTTTTTGGACCATACACAAACAACACACTTTTTGAAACAGATGAAAGGTACCGGCATTTAGGATTTTCTGTTGATGACCTTGGCTGCTGTAAAGTGATCCGTCATAGTCTCTGGGGTACTCATGTGGTTGTAGGAAGTATCTTCACGAATGCAGCAGCAGACAGCCATATCATGAGGAAGCTCAGTGGAAACTAGCAAGTGGCACTGTGACAATTGAGCACTGTTTGTCTGTAATGGATTGCTCTACATAAACACTGTCATGGACCGCAGTTTCTAGGGGATTCTTGTTTCTAGGTATTTATTTCATCACTTATGGGTTTACATCGACAGGTGACTTGGGGTTTCAAAATTGCAAATGCTAGTTCATACTCTGGAGTACATGTTGGCTCAGCCATATTCTAGAAAATGAGATCATCAACTTGTAACTAGGGTATGTAATGGTCTCAGTTTTAATTCTTCCCTTTATTGGAAAAACTTTATTTTTTCCAAAAATAAATCATTTGTCTATGATGGCTTGTGTTTCTTTCATTGCAATAGCTTAAATATTACAGCTATTTAGCATGTTAAACTACAACATTAAAATTTAAGTTGTTTTTTAGTACCATTGATAATTCTAGATTCACAGAAGACTTTTCTAATATTTTTAACTGCTAATCAAACTGGCCCTAGTTTATTATTTTGAAATGTTATCAGAAAAAAAAATAGTAAAAGTAGTCCATCTTTTATGTATAAAAGTTTATCAGTTTCATTCTTAGACTAAAAACAACTCTTTATCCTGTAGCTGAGACAGTTAAACATAATTTATTTTCAGGTTGATGCCTCAGCTCCAGTCACATCCCTAACTCCATCACTCCAAAGGTGTCTCATTGTCTGTGACTCTGCAGAGCTTATTGCACTTTTAGAAAGTCTAAATGTGTCGTCTTTCACTATGAGGCTTCTGCCAGTAAGTGACTTGGTACTAACAGTGGGAAGCGGTTGGTTGTGTGGTAGAATAATGCAGGAAATGCTTCAGGTGTCCATTTCATCTTCACAGGGCCACAGGAACATGAAATGCTTAATGTAACACAGCTAATGTCAGACCCAGCACAGGAACATTGCTGTGGTTCTGTAATTTATAGTTGGCTCTTCACTTTTAATGGCAAACAAGAGGTCTACTAAGCATCTAAAGGGTTTCAGAATTTAAGTTGAAAAAACTTTAGGGTTAACTGATGCTAGTGCTATTTTTGTAAACAAACAGGAATTGTACTCCACATGCTTCAGATTCCTTTTAAAGTTTACCGAAATATATATCTTTACATTTCTAATTAATACATAGTTGAAAATTCAACTATAGAATGCCATACTTCAAACAGAAGTTCTCTCCCTTCAAGTTTAAAGTATATTTGTCTTTCTTGGCCTTCCATCACTTTGAACACCAACTGAATTCTCATACTTGAACAAAAGTGCTTTTCTTTTAGGGTTGATTCTATTATTGCTTCAAGTAGAATGTACCTACCACTGAACTGCCTACACTTTGAGGGGGCCTCTTTATTTGGAGGCCTATTCAATACAGTGTATGGTTTGTTTAGTATCAGCCATTGATTAGATAGCCTCTGATTGCCTAGATAGAGTTGCAAACCCCTATGAGAACAAAATGTTTCCAAACATAGCAAAATTGTATTAAGGAACAGCACTTTGCTTTTTAGAGTCAGATATAGCTGGTGTAACATTTAATCTCATAGCCTGCACTTAAGAGCCTTATACCACAACTCCAGATGTATGGTTGGGCTACCCTAAAATACTGTTTCATAAATTGCCTCCACATTCACAGATTAATCTCATTAACCTAAGAGGATTTGAGCAGCAGTGTTTTGTTTTATCTTTCAGCTTTCTGGGCATAGGGGTTGAACTATTACTGTGTTCTAAAGTACAGCAATAGTGGGTAGAGGGGTATTTAAGGAAGTAAGACAGCATGCTGTGGTTTGGCTGTATTAATGACAAGTACATAATGAGAGCTCTAGGATTTTACATTAAAAACAACCTTATCACATCCAAATCAGTTCAAGGACTTCTATAGTAGTTAGCCTTCCTGTCTGCTGACTGTCTTAGGGTTTCTATTCCTGCACAAAATATCATGACGAAGAAGCAAGTTGGGGAGGAAAGGATTTATTTAGCTTACACTTCCACATCGCTGTTCATCACCAGAGGAAGTCAGGACTGGAACTCAAGCAGGTCAGGAATCAGGAGCTGATGCAGAGGCCATGGAGGGATGTTGCTTACTGTTTTGTTTCCCCTGGCTTGCTCAGCCTGTTTTCTTATAGAACCCAGGTCTACCAGCCCAGGAATGGCACCACCCACAATGGTCTGGGCCCTCCCCTCTTGATCACTAGCTGAGAAAATGTCTTACAGCTGGATCTAATGGAGGCATTTCCTCAACTGAGCTTGTGTCAAGTTGACACAAAACCAGCCAGTACACTGACCTTTTCTCTTTCCCTGTGTTGAATATTAATTGGTTAACTGCACACTATTTTTATCTTTTTTTCTCTTAAAAATGCATAGTCCTTGCTCAACATCATACTAAAAAAAGAAAAAAATGTGTATTCATCATATTATTATGTAACAAATTCTGTGAGCTATAATATTTTATAAAATAAATTAATAAAAATAAATAAAAAATACATATCCCTATTCCATCCCAGAATCTCCAAATGAAAATTCTTAGAACTCCAAAAAAAAATTGTTTTAATTTTGGTCGTTCTTAAATTTTACTTCTCATATCTGGGAAATAAAACTCAATTTTGTACTAAAACAGCACTAAATCCCCTTTCCTCGCGGTTGGATATTTTAAACATTAGTAAGTTCTCTGTCTCCCTTCTTTATGTCAGTAGTATACCTGTAAGTTATACTAGTTATAAGGACTTAAAATAAGGCTTCAGGTATTTTGCTCCAAATTATTCCTGGAGGCTATAGCCATCTCAGATCACGTGCTCACTCCTTCAGAGAGCACCTCAAGTGCTTGGTTCCTTGGTGGCTAAGGCAGTGAAAGGGTGAGAAGGAATGGTCTTTTCAGGGCGTGTTGTGGGCTAGCAGAGGAAAGGAATGGGTTGTTCCATGTACCTTCTACCACGCTCACAATTAACTTCCAAATGGATTGGGTCTACATGGGAAAAGTTAAGGCTTTCACAATTACTTTTGTAAACTTAAAAATAGGCAAAAAGAAAAAAAAAGTTCTATGAAACAGTATAATAGTGCAAGGGAAATCTGGTAAATCCAATAGTATTAAAATTAGGCTTTGATCAAAAACCATGAAGAACTCGGCTAAGAGTTGAAGATTACATACACACATACACATGCACACCCAAATTGAGCAATATACATAGCAAACAAAAAACTCATGTTCATAATAAAGAAGCCCTAAAATTGCTAAGCAAAAAAAAAAAAAAGTAAAAAGTTTTACAAAGAAATTTAACCAACTAGCCAATAAATACATGATCTGTTCCATAAATCATCCGAAATACAGTTAAATCCACAGCATTGTGCATGCTCTCAGGAATGGCTAAAATGGAAAATGATACCAAATACTGACAGCTACACTCTGGGGTGAGGCAAACCCCAGCAGAAACTGCATGCACTCACAGCTCTGTTAGTGCTTTGATTGTGTAAGCCTACAGCAGCCGTTTAGCTGCTAAAATAAACAGCCCATCAACACTGGATGGAGTGTGTCAGTGTGGCCAACTCACATAAATGCCATGGTAGATAAAACAACGAAGAAATGTTTATGCTCAGTTGAAACAAAAGAGAAGAAAAGACATGAAAGAATTCCAGAGCAGGAAAACAAAGCCAGTGCGTGGTCAGCAATTAACCAGGAACAGGAGTCAGTGCAGTTGGGTGTGGAATATACTGCAAAGGCTCACTGCAGGTGGTAGAACCTTTCAGAGGCAGGTCCTAATGGAAAGAATAGGACACTGGGGCATGGCCGCTTCATCTCTTTGCTTCTGGCCACATGAAAAAATGAAGTCCCTATGTCACTTGAGCCCATGATGGTACTGCTAAAGGTCCAGAACATGTAGACCCACTAAGCTGACTGCCCAAGTGAACCTTCTTTACACTGACCAGTGTGCTGATCTTGTTTTCCATAAGCAAACCTAACTAGCACAGAAAAAGAAAAAGTTCTGAATGGTTGGTAGTGTTCTCTTCTAAATTTGGGCATCTGCCTAACTGATTTAATTGTGCAAGCTTACGTGCACTTTTTTTATATGTATGGTATAATTAAAAGGGGTTTAAGTGCAACCAAATCTGTTCTATAAACAGTGATAGAAATGTTTTAAAAATTCTAGTTCCAGCAAGGAACTTAAAGCTAATCCACTTCTTCAAAAGACACTAAGATATTGCAGTTAACTCATAGAATTTTAAAATCAAATTAGGAGTTTCTTTTATGCATTGATGCTGATATTAAAATATCAAATTTGTAAAGGATTTAAATATTACTTGCATTATGTATTGTACATGCTTTAATTTTTGTCTAAAACATGACTAGTGCTTGTAAATGTCCAAGTTTCCCAAGACCCTCACAGTCCTTACATAGTTAAACTATTCTCTGACAGGTTTCCCAGTGCTGTTACCCTCATGGATTCCCCTGGGGACAGACCTGGTACTTCCTTCTATTCTGTTGACTCTGTGAATGCTGGACGTGTTCACAGTCTTAGTCTGTTCATATAAAGTAATAATAATCATAAACACTTTGCTTTCCTATACAGTAAAATGGATTTTACTGCAGTATAAGATTGTCGTGTTTGGGTCTGCTTTGATCTCTTTCTTCAGTATATAATGTTCTAACCACTTTAATTTGGCTTTATACAGGGTTACATACATCTAAATTACAGTTTACATTGTGTAGGAAGATTTTGTGACCCTTTATCAATACAAAAATAGTCACTAAGCTTGTTAGACTCTGGTTTAAATCTCCACCCTATTTTGTAACCATGTAGGCTGTTTTGCTACATTTGCAGTTTCAGTAGTCGTGAGTGACATAAAGCCATCATTGTCATAGACATCTTGAGAAAGTGCCTTTAAGGCCAATTTTGTCACTGGAAGAATGCTTGACGGAATTCATGACACATAAATGTTTTGTAAACTTAGAATCATAATTGGAGGTTAAGTGGGGTCAAACTGGAGCTTTGTCCTGAACCATGGTAATCTAATAGCTGGGTATAGGGAGAGCTCCCTTTAGCCTCATGGCAACTCAGCCAATAGGTTCTAATTGTTGCATTGGGGTTTTGTCATTTTGTTTTCTCAACAGAGTTAAAATATGGTATCTTTTGAAATATGCTACCTGGCTCCTAAAGATGGTACCTACTTATACTAGAAAATTCTTTTGGTTCTGAAATGTAGAATTCTAGTACTGTCCTCTGTTTTTCTAACTGTTGACTTTATATGAATGACAACGGTCACTATTCAAACAGTAGTTATAAGATAATAAGATCATCTAAAACTTGGAGATACTGAACACTGTCTTTAAATAGTAACACTTGGTGAAACTGAAAGGTGCATCAGGGTTGAGTAACATAGAAAACAGGTGCTTTAAGCATAAAGATCACCTCCCTGGCTCTGCATGAGTTTGGCTCAGGATTTTGCCCTTGGGTATTCTTTGTTCCTGTCCATTGAATGCTAGCATTTCTCCTGTGACTAAGAGCCTCAAAATTAAAAACAGTATTTTTAGAAGAGCGTTGTTTTCCTATTTGACTGCAAAGGGCGGAAGATCCATTTGTCACAGAGATATGCTTTCACTTACCCTTGTTCAAATTCCTTTTATTTTCAAAATTACAAACTCAAATGTCACACTGTCTTAATTGAAAATTGAAGGTTCCTTGGGATTCAAACCAAGTTAAATTACTTGTAGGGTCACAAAAACGGAGAGGCATGGGTCCAGCACTGAATGAACCAGCTGGGAAAGAGAAGGGACACTATGTTTATTGCCGTATAAATAAGTTAGAGTAACAAGATTTGTCCTGTATTAAGCCTGGATACGTTAAAATGCCTTCTCAGAGTCAAGTGGTAACTCATGAGAAATAAATGAACTCTCCCGGGACACTGGAACATGAATTAGTGACCTGGAAGAAGCAATTAATCTTAAGCAGATGACCACTTGGCTTTTAGACTGCTCTCTATTTATAGTGTCCTTCGAATTAACCCACAGTGTAATTTTATGCAGATACCCAAACTCAACATTAATTCAAGACACTTTCTCCAAGTGGTTAAAAATCCTTTTAGCATATTAGAAAACAAATTTTGATAAGACTACTAATATATACCAGGTTCCTTCTAGCAAATTAGAGATGAGACAGTGAAACAAAATAACATTCAGGGTATAAGACATCCTGGCCTACTTCTCAATCCTTTTCTGAATTTCAAGTCTGTTTAGAAAACACGTTAAAGGTTCTATACAAGCATAATTTCAAGCGTAAGCTGATAGCCATACTTCTGACACTGAGAGTTGCAATGTAAATTCCAAAAATGATATGAAAATACCAGTCTGTTATCATCATTTCAGATACTAGGTCCTCAGGGTACTTGATGTTTTTTGCCAGCAGAAGAAGCTGTTGTCAGTACCGAATTGCCACTGGCTCTCATCAAACCCTCCAAGTCTTGGTAAAAAGAGGCCTGATACAAATGCTGAGTGCCCTTAATACTAATAGCAAAGTAGCAGTCAGTCACCTGTGTGCCTGGTTCAGTAGGTTACATTAAAGTCTACACACACATACGAATATCTCAAATCAAAAAGGAATTCTACGTTTGGCCTGGAGGTTGGCGAAGGTTTTTGTTTTAGCACTTCTCTTAGGTATTTACAAAGATAGACGCTTGGTATATTTGACCAGTAGGTGTCACTATGTAATTACTTAGAAATTCTGAGTTCCTACTTACAGTATTAAAGGCCAAAAAACAAGGGCTCCTAATTTTGTATCTAGGAGGCAGCTTTATGAATCACATGTGTGAGATTTACACTATTTTGTTTAGAAAGAAAGACTCTTAGCATTGCTAGTAAATTCTTGGCTTTTTTCCTCTGATTTTGTTGGACATTATTTTAGATGCCATTATATTAGTTACAAAGTATTCAATATCACACACACACACACACACACACACACACACACACGCCACCCTGTGAACAGTCCTGGCAGCTCTTTGGTAAAAATGAATTTGTCATAGTAATTCCTACTGTTCAATATTTACATGTCATGTTCTGTATAGTGTGAGTTCCTGGAAAAAAAAAATGTTCATCACAACACCACAACACTGTCTGATGTTCTGAAGCACAGAAGAAATAACATCTGGGTAAAGAAAATGGAAAGATGGTAGCCAAAGACTGACATAATGTGGTCTTACCTCATCAGCAAGACATTCCAGATGTGCCAGGCAGAAAGCACTGTGTTTACTGTCAAGAGATCTGACAATTCTCATATCTAAATTAATTCCCAGTTATTAGGCAGCTACTTAGTGCTTCCTGCCCCGTTTAAAAAAGAATCTATCTTTGAAATATAAAGAGGGAATTAAGGATAAAACTATTGGGTTTCAGAAGTGTTGTCAGTATGATTTTACAGAGTCATCAAGCCTAAGTATAAAATTTAGAGAAATGTGCATCAAAAGGAACAGAATGCTACATATTATAACAGGAGGTGGCAGAATTCAGTCTTCTGAGACCTATCTAGATTTTAAGAACTAGGAACATAGGAATATACAATTTCTAAACTCAAGATCAATATAAGTAACAAAACTTACATTCAAATAGTTCACTGCCCCCCCATGTACCTGTGTGTGTGTGTGTGTGTGTGTGTGTGTGTGTGTGTGTGTGTGTGTGTGTGTGTAGAGGTCAAAAGACAACCTTGGGTGCCCTTGCCTTCCTCTTCACTTAAGACATTATCTTGTTTTTTTATTATGTAAACCATTTGCAACTCCTGAGGATTTTTTTATCTCTACTTCCCATCTTGGTATCAGCACTAGAACTTCAGATACACACACACACACACACACACACACACACACACACACACACACACCTCTTGTTTACATGAGTTCAGAGAATTTAAATTAAATCCTAATGTTTGCACAGCAAACATTTTTACCCACAGCAATTTCTCTCCAACTGTAATCCAGATTTTTGTTGTGCTAGAGATGCACTCCAAGCTGGTACACATGCTAGGTCAAGATATCACTACCAAACTACCACTCCCACACAACCCACCCCCAAAGACTTCCCAGGTCCAGTGTGGCTGCTACAGCATCATCCATTCGCATTGCAGTCATGAGTCTGGAACACAGCAAACTGCAGAGCCTGCAGGAAGATCACCCATTCCTGCTTCACTTGAGCAGCTGTTGCCTCTGCATCACAACAACAATGACAGAAATGCCTGGAGATTCTACCCAATGGTGGGTCAAGCCCTACTACAGACAGAAGGCCTGTACGTTTGCAGTAGTAAGTTATTGGCTGGGCTCAGTAATGTTTACATGTTTATGGTTATACATTTATGGCCAAAAGAAAATGCCTTTGTTATTAAAATCCATTCAGAAATAGTGTTATGAATCTGAAATCCCTGGTTTTTGTTTTCTACCTTTATTATTTCCTTGTTGTTTTAGATCATGCAAGATTTTTTAATAAATAGAACCTCCTAGGTGATGAGGCCATTTCATCTTGAGCATCCCAATATTCTGCTGTTCACAATACTTCTTAAAGTTGGCAACAGTAAACTGTTCTCCAGCCTTTTCTCCAGCCCTTGCTTACTAGTACTGTATGCTGTGGTTTGATGGATGCTGTCCCAGAATGAATATGTTAAAAACTAAAACCCAAGAGGATGGGAGTAAGAAGGAGAGCCTTTGGAGGAGTAATAAATTTATGAGGGATTGAACCCTTTTTAAAGAGGTAGCAGGCAGTGTCCCCACCCCCAACTGTTTTGTCCTTTTCAGCCACAAGAGGAGAACTTGTTCCTCCCCTCAGGCTTGGAAGCAGAGAACTTTCAAGACACAGAACTTGCTGTACCGTGATGTTGAACTCCCCAAACAGCAGAACTATGGAGCAGGGAGGGCAAAAGTCTTATTTATAATTTTCAAATGTGAAGTATTTCATCAGAGCACTAGTAGTCAAGATGCGAATTTGAAAACAACTGAGCAGTTTAGGAACCTTTCTTCAACTCTACACCTCTGCTTTCTTTTCTTTACTCCATGCAGAATTACTCCATAGCTGTTTTGTCTAGCATCCGTTATTTCTGCTCCGGGATGGAACCTATGCATGTCCAGAGGCTCTGGGGGAAAAGAAATTGGAGCTAACAATTAGGGACACTAGGGCTTGAAGAGGAAGAAAGCATATCACAGACTTTAGGAGTCCTGTGTAGAGCACAAAGAAGGAGGTAAGACTGGCCTTCTCAGCATGCTGTGGGCAGGAGGTGAGAGATGATGCAGAAAGGTAGGCTGAGCCTGGGTAAAGGGATTTGTAGTTCCAGGATGAATGAAGACCTTGAAAGTTTTCAAATTAAAAAGCAGACCTACACTGTGGAAGAAAAGTAACAAGAAGACTGCTGTTGTAACGAGGGCAATCAAAGATACTAAAGTGGGTTGAGGATAAAGAAGGAAACTGTGTGTTCTAAGAGAAAATATGAAGCATGTGAACTTTTACCTCCGAATCCCAAATGCTTGTCTGCCACTTCAAGCAAAACAAGAGAGTACAATTTTCACCCTGGATAATTAAGGGACTGAAAATAGTTAATCAGTATTTCCCTGGCTGTGACTACCTGCTCAGTATTTGTTTAATCTTCACCGTGATCGCACAAAACGAACGTTGCTAGTCCCACACAGGAAATGAATGACGGAGCCAGAACACACGCTCGTGTGACACAGACTCTGCTTGATGATAGTGTAGAAAACTAAAGACTGTGAAACCAGTAGTTAGAGGTGAGAATCTAGAATGTAGAGACTAGGACTGAGGAGATGGAACTTGATGCCATGTTTAACCTGGAATTAGAAAACATTGCATTATTGAGTGTGAGCTTGGAAATTCCAACTTTGGTGTGGGGATTGTGGATGCCAACTTTGTGAAGGAAAAAGATGGGATGGAGAGTGAGGTACCACAACTTCCTGTGACTCCGTGAGGAGTCCTGATCTGCTGTATGTGGCATTAGATCTAAGATCCCTGAACACAGCATTAGATTTCAGATGGCTTCTGGGACACTTGTGAGACAGCAAAAGGACCCGAAGCCAGGAGGGTGGCTACAGGGTATCAATGTCCCCCTTTCCACCACTTCCCTGCTTCTTTTCAGT
This sequence comes from Micromys minutus, assembly GCF_963924665.1. Taxonomy (NCBI): domain Eukaryota; kingdom Metazoa; phylum Chordata; class Mammalia; order Rodentia; family Muridae; genus Micromys; species Micromys minutus. The sequence goes on along the minus strand of NC_137982.1, from coordinate 24,974,173 downwards.
TACCTCCTCAGGTAGGGCTTCCATTGGGGGCCAGCGACGGTGGTAAGATATGGTTGGCCAGGGACTTAGGAGCTTGGGATTGGCTCAAACACTGTATATAATTATATACTGGGCAATAAACTTGATCTGCACCCTGATGTTAGTCTCTGGAGTTAGAGGTCCCAGGATTTGTCACATAATCCTATCACCTCTCAGCCTCTCAGCCTCCATCTTGTTCCCACATTTTGGTTTTTCACTTCCTCATAGAGAAGTGCTAGGGGAGGCATATTCAAAACCAGATTTTCAGACTCATTGGAAAGAATGTTGACAGATGTCACCAAACCACTCAGTGCATGCTTTACTCTTCTTTTTTAGTAAATATTTATTTATTCCTGTGCTATACTGATTTCTATTTGATTCAAGATGATCATGTAGCATGTAGTGTGTCTTGCTGTTTCAAAGGTTTCAACTTCAAAATTCTCAACATAGCAGCATACTATGGAATATTTTGATAGAGGCATGCTATGGAATATTTTGATAGAGGCATGCTATGGAATATTTTGATGAGTTCAGAAACTCAGACATGTAAAAATTATAGAATTACATAGCATAATGTAGAGGGTGGTTTCAGGAAAATGGGTTTGGCTTTCTGCTTTGGGGTTTGTAATTTTTCTAACCCAATGGAAGCATCTTTCCATATCGCATAACCAACCCCCTTGTGGGAGGTTTCTGTACAGAGACACTCATGCCTTTTATTGCTAGGCCTGTGGAAGGAGTCAGATCTAGCTACATTATTAGATCACTGAATGACTACAAATTCTGTAGTGCTCTAAAGAAAAGAATTACTAAAAAATATTCATCTCTCTAAGAATACAAAACCTTCAAGAGATAAATTCACCAAAACATGTTAGTTTTTAATCTAACCACAGCTTTGAAGTAGGAAAATACACCACCAAGCCAAACCGTTCATCACACTGAAAACAAGAGAAAGGTGCGCTTCCTGTTAGCTGTCCAAACACAGACAGCATGATGCTGTGTAATTGTGGGTTTCTCGGCTTCAGTTTTGACCAGTCTTTGCATGCCAGAGATGCTCCTCAAAATGTTTTTTATTGACATTTGAAATAGTTTCCTATTGGTAAGGTGGGAGTTACATCAATACTCAACACAAAAACCCTACACTGAACAAACCCCCATTTTCTATTTAGAACACATGCACTGTGAGAGGGGGGGGAAAGGTTTTTAAAGTATCAATAGTTATAAAGACAGGAGCCATCTGTATGGTCCAGCTATAAAAAAAAATGTCCTACCCAACTGCAAAATATTTCATCTACAGAGAATTTCCTAGGCCTGTATAAAGGTCAAACTATTATTCATATCTGTTACGATGACTATTTATAAGTCAGTAGGAAATTCAAAAGTAATGATTTTGCAAACACATTATCTGTTGTATTTACATAAATATCTCATTTAATATTTGAAAAAACAGCATGGAACAAGTTATAGCATCTGCAGTTATAGAGAGGGAAGTTGAAACTCAGAAAACAGTAAATTGCTTGAGGTCACAAGGCTTTTGAGTAATGAACCAGGTATCTAAATTCATTTTTTTTATGTGAAAGTCACATTCATTCAATACTGCCCCAGAAAACCAGTGATGAAGCTTCTCACTGCAATACAATTTCTCACTTTTATACAATTTGAATATCAAAGATACTGTAAATCCTTTAACCTGTATGATCTATACTATGATCAAGTGCAGGAGTAGCAAGAAAATCTACTAAAGGAAGGAATGGTGCTCTGGTTATCCTCAGTCAGACACACCATCATTCCAGGATACAGTCTTCATCGATCTCATGGTCACTAATGGCCTCTGCTGCTGGCTACATCCTACTGAAAGAGAAGAAAGGTAATATGGAGGTGTCTCGGTTACTTTTCTACTGTTAGGATAAGACACCACTACCAAGGCAACTAACTTATAGAAGAAAGAGTTTATTGAGGGCTTACAGATTCAGACAGTGAGTCTATAACCATCATGGTAGGGAGCATGGCAGCAGGCAGGCAGGCGTGACACTGGAGTAGTAGCTGAGAGCTAAAGTCTTGACCCACAGACAGGAAGCAGTGAGATAAGATAGAGCTAACTGGAAATGACACAATTTTTTTTTTTTTTTTTTTTTTTTTTTTTTTGGAATCTCTTCAAGGCCTCAGCACCTCCTCTGAGAAAGCCACACCTCCTAATCCTTCCCAAACAGTTTTACCAGCTAGGGACCAAACATACATATCTATGAGCCTCTGGAGACACTCTCATTCAAGCTACCACAGAAGGAATATTGCAGGTTCTTAGAAGACTTCCCTACAGTGACACAACACCAATCTCACAGTTTGGGGTTTGGGATTGTTTGGTTTTGTTGTTTTGACAAGCATTAGTCAACGCCTATACAGCACCTCCTCTTAGCTGCTGTGTACAACTCAACAAAGAGCATAAGATGTAATTGATGGTTAACTAGAGTCACTACAATCTCCTAAGGTAGAACTGTAACAGTTTTTTTCTGATGTTCTATACTCCAACCTTCCTGAGATAAAGATATTGGCTTTGGTGGACCAATGTTTTTTTTTTTTTGCACAGTGCTAAGTAAGTATAAATGAGAGGTGTGAAGCAGCCAGTCACTTTGCTTTGTGGGTGGAGCCTGAGCTGCAAGGCTGGAAGTCATGTGTCCTTACTCACTCAGTGCTATGTCATATTTATTTTGTATCCCAAATACAGTTTAAACCAAGACTGCCCCTGCCATGGCCTTACAGCGGGTCCTCACAAAATCTTAGCAGGACCACTCCTTTAACAGCCGCTGTTCTGCCGCCCACCTCCAGAGCCATACTCCTCCAAAGGCTGTGTTTTTTTTTTTTTTTTTTTTTTTTTTTTTTTTTTCTATTGGTGTTGTCCTAGCTTTGAAAACTCTGAATGCTTGTGTGAGAAAAGGAATTTAACGCACCTCCTTCCATGGGCCCTGATTTATTTATGTTACACATAATTGTTCTTGCACTATTTATATCTGTATCTGGATATGTTCATAACAAAGTGTTTTATATGGAGAGATTAAGATATAAGTAGGCATTCTAAAATGACCTGCTGAAGGAGGTGGGGAGTCAGATACATGCATGTTTCTTCCTGGTACAAACTGTAGCAGAAACGCTACCAAAATGACAGGAAGGAGGAAAGAATGACCGCCTTCGGATCCAGGAGAAGCTAGGAAGAGAAGTGCCTGTAAGTGTGCATCAGAAGATTAGAGACACAGCAACCAGACCGTTTTGAAGTAGAAAAGCCACAGTTTACAGGGGAGTCTGTGGAGCAGAAGAGTAGACTCCCGGGTGAACCGGGAGCTGCTGCCATGCAAGTCTGAGAAGGTGCTATGCTGCCCATGGGAGCCCCCTATCCCTCTGACTGCAATGAGTCTGGCTTTACTTTTGCCTTCTGATAGTCCCTAAATTCCTCTAATTATAGGAACATAATTAGAAAACGACCTCACAATTCTCATGCACATGCAATTCTGAGGAATCCTTCCCATTTTCAGAAGGCAGTGTGCATGGCTAGGTAGACAATAAGCTGTCTGCACAGTGTTCTAAGGCACAGTGAACTATTTCAGATCCGCAGCTGTTCGGGATGAAGAGCAACTTTCCAATCTGAATCTGACTGTCTATCATTCAAACCCTTTCCATAGCCGTCTTTTGCCTCAAGGTTTACAATCTCGGACAGTATAAACAAATAAAATCCTTACATGTGTTAGCATTCCTTCGGAGGGGAGCTTCTGGTATGCCATAGTGCCCGTTAGACATAACCACACTAAACGTTGACGTCCAGAGTGATCAGCCTCTGGTGTGTTTTCTTTATTAGTAATTGGTGTGAGAGGAAATAGCCCGTTGTGTGTGGTGCTAACCTCGGCAGATGGTCCTGACATGTATTAAAAAACAAAAACAGTGCAAAACAGGAGAAGCAAACCCCCACCTCACCACCCCACCCCCCACCCCTGTTAACAGCAATCTTCATGGCGGCTGATTCAGGTCCTGCACCAGGTTTCTGCTCTACTTGAGTTCCTGCCCTGGCTTCCATGGGTGATAGACTGTGGCATGGAACTGTAAGCTAAAATAAATCCTTTCTTTCCCAAGTTGCTTTTGCTACTGGTGTTTAATCACAGCAATTGAAACCCTAAGTGAGACAGTGAAATATGAAACAGCATTTCGAAAAACAAATGTCTAAACAGACTGGAGGGGTGATTCAGCACGGGAGTACATTCTATGGTGTAGGGAAAACCTCTTGGGTACTGAGTGGAAGCATCACCTGTCAATAAAAATCTGATGGCCAATAAGCTGAGGCAGGATTAGAAGGTGGGGCATCTGACAGAGAGAGAGGAACTCTGAGAGTCAAGCACAGGAAGACTCGCCATCCAGGCTGTGAGGAAGTTCAGCGTGAGAATCTGAGGAGAGGAGGTTACCATCCATATGGCAGACATAGAACAGTATAAACTATTGAGTTATGAGCTAGTCAGGGAATAAGCCTATTGTAAGTCCTAGGCAATTCATAAATAATAAGCCTCCGAATTTTTATTTGGGAACTGGGGCACGGGTGGAAACGCCCACGGTTACACTGTGGGCTGGAGAGATGCTACGCAGTTAGGAGCACTGGATGCTGCTCCGGTGAATCCAGGTTCAGTTCCCAGCACTGCACTTCACAACCACCCCTAACTGCCTTTCCAGGGAATCAATGTCCTCTTCTAGCTCCTCTGTACCCCTGCATTCATGTGTACAAAACTACACACCTGCACAAACACATACACACACCCTTTAAAAATGAATCTTAGAAAGTGGTTTTTTTTTTTTAAAGGCACTTCTTCACAAATTTTAAATCTCCCTACTAATTATCCAATTCCAACTTTGTCCTCCAAAATTTCCAATAACTTTGGGCTGATCTCTGCTCATAGAAAGCACCAGATAGTATTTTCAAGCCACATCCTCCCATATTTCATGTCCATATATTTTCCAACAAGAAAGATCCAGTTCACAAACTACTACCTCCAAAGTAGCCCACATTGATCTTCTCAGCCTTATCCTTAGTCTCAACATTTGGCTGCTTCATTTTGTCAAGTAGTAGTCCCAACTGTCTTGCATCAAAGATTATATGTATACATACATGCATGTATGTGTGTGTGTGTGTGTGTGTGTGTGTGTGTGTGTGTGTCATCAAGATGTGCCAACAAGTTCTGCCTATAACTATTTTACCCATGTGTATAATAGAGCATGTCCAATGACTAGGAAAGGTTTTAGCTCTGGATTGGTTGATTAAGTTGTTCATCAACTAAACAAGTTTGTAATATATGTGCATGGATAAATGAACAATACTTCTTAAAACATGGATAGCATACTCGAAACCCAAGATTTAAATGAGAAAATATACAAGCGTTAATTGATTAATGTTGGCTAGTAGCTGCCTTTAATGAGGGGCTGTATTGCCAAGAACACTGGGTTAACAGGTAGCAAACACTGATTTCAGTTCTAGACCCTTTATCATGGAGACTGGTTCTAATGCTTTGATTCAATCGGGAATCTACATGTCCAAATGCTAAAAGTCCTTTTACCCAGTTGGTTTTTGATTGATCAATAAAGATGCCAGCAGCCAATGGCTGAGCAAAGGGAGTTGGGGTAGAACCCTTAGAGTTGATGGCCTTGAAGTGGTGGACATGGATGGAAGTAGGAACTTCAGGAGATAAAGCCAACGAGCCATATGAGCTTCCGGGTAAGTAGCCACTGGCCACTTTCCCATTGGACCTAGGTAGCAGGCAGAGGATTAAAGGTGCTCAGCCGTTGAGCTAAACAGCGTATTAAAAAAAATAAGCTAATGTGTGTGAGTCTTTCATTAGAGGATCCAGAGATTTCTTGGGTGGGTGGCTGGAAGCGTGACTGGTGGAAACATAAAGCGGAATAGTTAAACCTCATGCTACGCCCTCATAGCTGAGTTTCAAATTATGAATTTGTGAAAGCTCATGAGACCCCCTCCCCACCTAGAAGCACACTCGGAGAAAACAGTTGTCAGTGAGGAAGAGACTTCAGCCCTTGAGTGATCCAAGCTTTCCTGAGTCATCGCCAAGCAGCACAGGACTTTTCAATGACTTGGCTGCCTGTGTCACCTGTAACGAGTAACCCCAAGTAAATGAATCAGTGCATTGATTAGATGAAGAGGATTCAACTGGCCTTTGCTCTGGGGCGCAGAGGTGCTTCTGTGTATCTTCCCAGGAAAAGTAACGCAACCGATTTTTCTTGTTATAGCAGCAATGGGAAGCTAACACAACCCCCACCAAACAAAAGAGAATCATAAAAAGAAAACCTATGGAGATTTTCCAGCAAAGCAATTTGTGAAGAGAATAAACCAACAAGACACATATGAGCAAGCAGTCATCATTTTAGAGACAGTGAGATCTTCCTTTATTAAAAAGAAAGGATAATTTACCCATTCGTATACTTTACAAAGCATCCTCTTTAATATTCCTGGTCTCAAAAAATGTTTCTTTTTGAGAATAATAAATGCTACAGAATGTTACTGGCATTTTTTTTTTAGTTGAGTGATAGTTTTTAAAAAATGATTTCAACAAATAATCCACCACAGCTATTCAGTGACTTCCGGAACTCGGAAGACAACCCAAATTGGAGAGGGCATTTATGGTCATCTTGCTCTACTCCATTCATTTTAGAGATAAATGATTTTGATCCAGAGCTAAAGAAACTGATCCCAAATCACTCAGTTTTTAGTAGCAAAATGGTGAGCAAAATATAGTTGGTACCCGGCCATCCGGGCTAGGGTAACTTGCAGATGAGAAGAAAGAATTGGGAGAAGATAAGCAAAACAGGAGCTGCCTCCGGTAAGCATTTGGATTTGATGTGAATGCAACAGGAAGCCATCTTAGTATAGAACCCAGGATACCAGCTCAGGGATGATGCCACCCACAATGGGCTGGACCCTCTACCATTGATCACTAGTTGAGAAAATTCCTTACAGCTGGATCTCATGGAGGCATTTTCTCAACTGAGGCTGCTTTCTCTCTGATGACTCTAGCTTGTGTCAAATTGACAGAAAACCAGCCAGTAGAGAAGCCATAAATCCACTGTGTGCTCCAGTACAGAAATTTAACATAAGTGGAATAACGGAACTGTACCACTTTAATCCTATAGAGATATACAAAAGAAAAGGGGAAAACGACCCTGACTGCAAGTGTAGTGGTTAAAGTAGCAGATGATAGCAATTTGGATAAGAAAGGCAGGAAAGAAGATAAGGAAACAGAGGTGGGTACAGACAGCGTCTGCCCTGGGCTTATAAACAATACAATTTGTTGATAGACTAGATGTGTACTTAGAAGAAAAAGAAAGGACTCAGATAGCACCAGCAGATGTGGCCAAATGGTCACATATACTGAGATTTGGAAAATAAAGGGAGTAAAAATCAAGAGTTCAGCTGTGCCTATTAAACTTAAAATAGCAATTAAACTACACTATACTGTCTCTGCTTTCAGTCTTTGGGTATCTACTTAAGCCAAAGCATTATTCTATGAATGATAACATATATTCGCTCCTTTTATGTAGCTTATAACTGAGGGAAGGTCTAGCTGGGAATGTATTGGCTAAGAAGAATACAAAACATCAGAGTAGGAAATTATGAGAGTTGCCATGAGACAGACAATAAGAACATGATTGTGGAGTCTGAGATGATCATTCTATGGTTGGTTTGTGAAAGACAAAGACCATGGAGAACAGGTATTCAAAAAGAGTCTTTATAAAGTTGGCACTCCTGATGAGAAAATATCTAAAATGCAAGGCAGTGAGGTAGTTCAATGAAACAGTACAATTTGGTTTCAATTCATTCGTGTATCCATCAATAAATATTCAACAAGTATTCATTGAAAATGTAGTATCTTTCAGGGATTGTGTTACATAATTAAGACTCAAAAATGTTGAGCCTCTGCCCCTGGACTCAGGCACTTCAGCCTACCATAGTCAGTCACTGCAGCCCAGATGCAGCAAGAGACCAATTCTCTCTGCTTTCCCACTTCAACCCTTCCCTAAACCACCCGGCCTCATATCCTACATTGGGATTCTAGCCCTAAGGAGTAGCAACTCTTATAAAAAGTCAACCAACATCCTAACTCTAGAGACCCAGGTCTCATCTTAAAAACAAGAACAATGTGAAAAGCCAAGAAAATATGCCCCACACTAAATAATCACCAATCCCATAACAATGGTCCACAAAAAACAATTTAAAAAATTTTAATACATAAAATTTGAGAAAACAATTAGAAACATGAATCTCAAAGAATTCAGAGAGAATGCAAAGATCTTAGTAAACTTTTGAAGGATGGGAATAAACTGACTGAAGCCCAAGAAAGCACAGACAAATGGTTATGTGAGATGGGAACAACTTAGAATATGAAAATTGAATTTGATAAAGAGCTAGAAATGGAAAAAAGCACAAGGAAATGAAGCAGGATATGAAAAATTCAATAAGTCTAATAAAAAGCACAGTAGAAAGCCCCACCAATAGAATGGATCATTCAAAAGACAAACAGGGCTTGAAAAGAAAGTACAGAAGATAGATTATTCATTCAAAGAAAATGATACATCCTTTTAAAAAAATATATGGGACCAGTAAAATGGCTCAGTGGGTAGAAGCACTTGCAAGCAAGCCTGGGAATCGGAGTCGGATTCCTAAAACTCACATGGTGAGAGGAAAGAATTGACTCCCATAAGTAACCCTCTGACCTACACAGGTATACTGTGGCATGCACACACACCCTCCCACCTACTATCCTCCCCCATGATCAATAACTAAATGAATGTTTAAAATTAAAGTCATGAACTAAAAATGCAGGAGCTTTTAAACACTCCGAAAAGCCCAAATCAATGAATTATAGACACAAAACTGGGGACAATTACAGACCCCAAAAATGATACATCATCTCAATGAAATCATAGAGGCAAATTTGCCAAAGCTAGGGAATGATGCTTGTTGAGCTACAAGGACACAGAGCATCAAACACGACCAGGAAATGAATTTCCCACAGTATAATTGAAGCACCAAGTTAGCAGCACAAAGAAAGGGTATTGAAAGCCATAAGAAAGAAGACACAGACTTTGGAATAACAACTGGTTTCTCAACGGAAACTTTAAAAGCCAGAAGCTCTTGGAGCAATGTCATTAAGTTCCGAAACCTAACAGATGCCTCCCAGACTACACCCAGCTCAGCTATTTGCCGTAATTGAAGGAAAAAGGGAAACTTTCCATGACAAACATAGACTAAGGGAATATATGACCATTAAGCCAGCTCTATATAGAAAATATAGAAGATACTGTAAGGAACTAATGCTTCAGAGTAAAAAGGGGGATAAATACACCCAAGAAATCTTAGGGAGAAATAATGCTAGGACAGTTCATTAAAACAGATTTGAGAAAAAATTCTCACCTCAAAATCAATGAAACAATAAGAATTAATACAGATTTTTAAATATTAATTGTTTCCAAATGTTAATGGTCTCAGTTGCCCAATTTAAAAAATACAGAGTTACAGACTGGGTTGAAAAATGGGCCCCATCTTTTTGAAGTTTCCAGGAAATACACTTTACCATCAAAAATAGGCACTACCTCAGGCTAAAAAGATTGAGAAAAGTTATTGCAAGCAAATGGAACTAGGAAACAAGCAGGTGTAGCTATTCTGATATCGTGTGTGTGTGTGTGTGTGTGTGTGTGTGTGTGTGTGTGTGTGTTTGCTTACTTGCATCTCTTCTGACTGTTGTGTCAATGTTTCCTATGTTGTCTTCTGCCCCTGAGATACTCTTTTCAGTCTATTGTTGATGCTTGGGTCTGACTCCTGATTTCTTCTTTAGTTTTTCTATCTCCAAGGTTGTCTCTTTTTGTGTTTCCTTTATTGTTTCTATTTCTGTTTTCAATTTCTTCATCTGTTTGGTTGTGTTTTCCTGTAGTTCTTTGAGTGATTTCTCCTGGTTCTCCTGAAATTGTTTAAGGCAGTTATATGAGCTTCTCAAAGATCATCATCATCATAAAGTATGATTTCAGTCTAAGTCTTGTTTTTCTGGTGCATTTGGCAATCCACTAATTGCTGTGGTGCTGTGCTGTGGGTTCTGATGTTGCCAGGTTGTCTTGGTTTCCATTGCTTAAGTTCTTTTGCTTTCCTCTTGCCAGCTTGTTACCTGTGATTATAGGTGATCTTGTTGTCTCTGACTGGAGCCTGTCTCTCCTGCAGATCCGAGGCCCTGTGGGCTCAGGAAGGAAATTGCTCCTGGCTGTATGGCTCTTTGCCAGCAGGCAGTGAGTTCTGATTGCACTGACTTCATTCTGTCTCCTTGGGCTCAAGTGGGAGAGCTCTTGTAAGGCTGTTCTGGGAACTCAGCCATTTGCAGGCAGGTCCTGAGTCTTTATGGCAGTCTACCGGCCCTCTTGGTTAGCCAGAAAGGACCCTATCCCAGAGTGCACCACCCTATCTTCCCACAAGATCACCAGGTGATCCCTCCCCAGACAGCCGGTGAAGGTATGTAGCAGGCTTAGGGCTTACCGTGGGCTCAGGTGGGAATGAGCCTGAAAGACTTCTTTGGGGGCTCAGCTGTTTGTGGGAGGGTCCTGCGTCTAGATGGAAGTCATCTTGCCCTCTCTCTGGGCCAGAAAGGACCCAATCCCCGTGTGTACCACACTAGCTGTCCTCCAGGAGCTCTCAGATATCCATCCTGGGACAGCCTGTAGGGTGAGGGTGTGTGGCAAGCTCCCCGTGGGTTCTAGCAGAAGAGAGCTTGCAAAGTTGTTCTGGGGTCTCAGGAGTCTGCGGACAGGTCCTGAGTTTTGATGACTGTCTGCTATTCTGATATCTTAACAAAGTAGACTTCAGACAAATCAATGAAGTCAAAAGAGATAATGTCATACTCAATAAAGAAAGGGTTCATCAATGGTATATTACAATTGTAAACATATATGCACCAATCCTGGGCACACCCAATTCTGTAAAACAAAACCCCCTAAATGTAAAGGTGCAAAATATAACACAATGATAGCTGATTTTAACCCTCCACTTTCACCATCTGACATGATAATAGAGACAAACAAAAAACCAAAACAGAAGCATGGACGTTAGATTATATCATAAACAAAAAGAACCTAAAAGAAATCTACACAACCTTTTACCCACATGATATAGAATATGATTATTCTCAGCAATCACAGAACACTCTCCAAAACAAGCCACATATTAGACCATGAAGCAAGTCTCAACAAATGTAGAAAAACTGAAATAACATCCTATATTCCATCTGAACACAATGGAATAAAGCTAGATAGATGTTAACAGCAAGAAAAAGTACAAAAAGCACAGACTCATGTAGACTAAACAATACTCTGCTGAACAATTAAGCAATCACTGAAAAAATTAAGAAGGAGAAGATTCCTAGAATCAAATGAAAAAGAAAACACATATATGCCAAAATATATGAACCCTGATGAAGTCCGTCTTAAGAAGAAAATTTGTAGCACTAAGTGCCTACAAAAATCCAGGGATTTCTAACAAATAACAATGATGTTCCTAAGGCCTTAAAAAACAAGCCAAATTCTGGAGCAGAAATAATTACTTCCAAAGTAGAAACAGATGAAACAGAAACAAACAAATAAAATAACAGAGAATCAATGAAAGAAGATTGGTTCTTTAAATACATAAATAAGCTTAACAAACTTTAGCTAAATTAAACAGAAGAAAGAGAAAAGATAAATTAGAAATGAAAAAAAGACATTACAGTAGATACCAATGAAATTTATAAAAGTATAAGGATATACCTTAAAAACCAATATCTATTAAATTGGACAATTGAAAAGAAACATAAATATCTAGATTAAATGACCTACTAATATTAGGCCAAACAGAAATAATTTAAACAAATATATAGCCAATGACAAAGTTGAAGCAGTGATTTAAACACCTTTTATGGGGGAAGAAAAATATTCACTCTATGAGTTTTTTGGAAAGAATCATTAGTGACTGGTGATTCAGAATCAGATGGTTGATATGTTCGATGAAAAATTCTACCAGATCTGCAGGAAGAATTAACATCAGTGCAGCTCAAATCATTGCAGAAAATAAACAGAGTAATATATTCTATCCCTTTTAATGAGGTTAGTGGATGGAGCCTCATTCAAAGAACAGTTTGTCAAAATGCAAAGAATAAGATCCCAAATAGAGATTTATAACACAATTCTTCTACCTAAGGCTTGAGAACCTCATGGAAGAAGAGACAGAAATATGGAAAGGGCCAGAGAAGGACAGTTACTGAGAGAATGTCTTTAGGATGTGAGATATATCTGCTCTTGAACTCTCAACTTTATGGATGTTTGCATAAGACCATACCAGTCAATTTGCAACATGGATAGGGGAGAGTTCATAATAGTCCACGCCTATATCAAGAGCTACAGCAGTCAATGGCTTCTGAGTGAGGAAGAGTCAGGTTTCTTGGTTTCTTTAGAGATGAAACCTTGATAGGCTTGCCAAACCTAAGTCCATTGATACTAACTAGACTCAGCAGGGTAAAGAGGGTATATATTTGACAGGGAGATAGGGAACATGGGAGGAGAATGGAAATGATGTAAATATAATATAGTCACGTATTGAAGTACATAAAAATGTAAAACAGAGAGTTGTAGATTGATCTCCTTGGTTAACATAGGTTAAAAATTCTCAATAAAATTGTTTCAAACTAAATTCACAATTACATAGAAAATGGCCATAAATCATGATCAAACTGGCTTCATTCCAGATATTCAAGGATGACTGAACTATGTAAGTCAATAAATGTGATTCATCACATAAATGACCTTAAAGACAGAAATCATGGAGTCATCTCAATAAATTCAGAAAATACAAATATCTCTTCATTGTAAAAGTTCAGAAGATTCTAGCATTATAATAGACGTATCTGAACATAATAAAGATTAAATATGATATGAAATTTAAAATCAGAATCATATTAAATAGAGAGAACCCCACAGCATTTTTATTAAGTACAGAAACTACCAGGGTGTTCTACACTTACATTTACTACAACAGGTGGCGCACCGATGGGTTAGGCAAGAACGCACTAAAAGGTTTACGGCTATTAGCCTAAGAGTTAGTTAAAAAGTTTTTCATTTTCTAAATAAGAGGGGGCCTGCGCCATGTTAAGTCACGTGATGTCTCAAGGGCGGGAACCTTAAAGAGATAGGCTTTGCTGGCAGGCTGTAGTGTCCTATGGCTAAAAAAAAGCAGGCGACCCAGGTACACAGGGAAATAGAGAGAGAGAGAGAGAGAGAGAGAGAGAGAGAGAGAGAGAGAGAGAGAAAGAGAGACAGAGACAGAGACAGAGACAGAAACAGAGACAGAGACAGAGACAGAGACACAGAGAGACAGAGAGACACAGAGAGAGATTAGTAACTACTTGGTTCTTTAAAAAATTGTTTTCAAAAATTAAAAAAGATAATTTGTTTTAAGATGGTATAAAGAATTGATATACAAGTCAAGTTTGTTTTTCTAGTTAGAAGAGTAGAGTATAGAATTTATCCGAATCACATGGGAGTTTTCACCAGCAGTTCAGAACTAAGACAGAAGTCTGTACACCAGAAGAGTGAATACAGATATTAGGTTAGATATTAATAATGAAGATCTTATGCTCGAGACCGAGAGAAAAACAAATTGAAATACTTTGGGTTCAGGTACTAGATTTACAGAATTTACAGTATGAAAAGTTGGTTCAAAATTAGATAAAGAAAGTTAGTCACTGACTCCAAGAGAGAGAGGTGATTTTTTGCAGGTTAAAGGTTTATCACTGATAGAGATCTAGGCACCACAGAGAGTGTATATAGACACATATTAGGAAAGTTTTTAATAATTAAAGATCTGATGCTCCAGATTGAGAGTTGGACAGGTCGAAATACTTTAAACGAAGGTCTTGGTTTTAAAATTTGCTTACTTATTGATTTGTAAGTGATAGTAGTTTGTTTTGTGAATTATCCCACTAGGACCATGTGGCTAGTCAGATGCCCGCTATTGAGTTATAATTATCTTAACTGTTTACATTGTTTCAAAATAGATATGATGTTGAGTTTTGTGTTTATATTATCTGTCTGGAAGAGAATACAAAATACAAGATACTCTAGTTGTCAACTAAAAGATACGGTATGTTGGGAGAATGGTTTTGTCTTTGTGTTTTCAAAAGGTGTGCCTTCCAGAGTTATATGGATCAGATTTGATAGAGGTAGACCACCTGAAAAACTAAATTAAAAAAATATAAAAAATAATTTCTTGATACTAAAATGTTTTCTGTTGAGTTTTATATATGTTACAGAATGTACAGCTATGATAAAGCTTGTCATCAGAATGCTGATCTGGCCTGATTTCAGACATCAAAGACTACAACAACCGTCAGTGTGGTATTCCCTCTTGAGGCCTGTCTGGCTTCTTCATTCACCTTCCCCCTTCTAAATTCACATTGCCTATATATTCAGCTTAAAGAAGCTAAGAGGAGTCATCGCCTGATTCCCTGGACTTTGGGGGGGGGCAGTAAATGGTTATTGTAAGGTTGTTTTTATAAAGAATTTAGAAATGGTAATAATCATATAGGGAGGAATTAGCCAGATTTGATTAGAGAGTTATAATCTTATTTTGGTGACTAAGCTAAAGTCATATCTTCACTGGTAGAAATCTTTTTAACTGATGCAAACTTAAGGTTATAATCTTTATAGTGTTATAAAATTGATTTGATAAAGATTTAAGGTTTATACATTTTGTTTAGTTGATTAAACAATACTAATTGAGGGCTAGATAACAAACTCATTGTTCTGAGTCATTAGAAGGGTGTTTTTTTTTCTTAAGATAATTTCAATTAAAGATATCCATGAGTAGTCAAGCTTAACAGTTCAGAGATATTTTATGTAGATAGATAATCTTCAAAGGCGTCAGAAGTCCACAGAATATGACATTTATAGACTTTTTTTTTATTAAAGATCATTTGACTGGAGACCTGTCTGCTCCTGACAGCACCCCTTCTTATATTCTAAGTAGAAATTGAGCATCAATAGTGTTGCTCCTGTTGTGGGCCAATGGGTAAGAGTTGCCTCTTTCATCTACAGACAATACTGTCCAGAAAGTGTCACCTTTTCGGAATGTCAACTGATAATCTTTGTCAAGCCAAAATTGTCAGCCCTTCAAAGTCTGCTTTACAAAGGTCTGTGAGATATGATCCTTGGCCAGAAGGCTGAAGACGGATGCTCCAAAGTTTTGAGAGATGAGGGACTGTCCTAGTGATCAGCAGTTTCTATATATTGGCTAGTTTTGGAAGCTGTGTTTTTTTGCTTCTCATATATCAGGTAATATTAGTCATTCTGGAATTTCTGACATTGTTGAAGACTGGTAGCCTCATAGCCAAACCAGCTGTTTGGCATTAAGAAAGTTAATATAGATCCAAAAGGGTGGTTTTCAGATGACATACAATCTAAAACCAAGATATAAGTCAGGTGTAGAATTATAGCCTTTTAAGATAGATGAGAAGGTGCTTTTTTTAATAGACAAAATTGATAGACTGGATGTTAAGGATGTCTTATACATAATAAATTGTAAAAAATGGTAATAATTGTATTCATTTTGTAGTTGAGGGAAAAGAGCTTTTAAACTGGACAAAATGGAGGAAATGTAGATTGTCCTAAAGCTCTTTGTATTTTCATGTTAATTCCTCTTCCCCAAGAAGGGCTGCTTAGTCACATACTTCTGAGGTGACTTCATCTAAGCCTCTCCTTTTTAATTAGAAAAATAAAGGAGATCCAGTGACTAGACCAGGTGATGGAGGTGGAGAGAGAGGGCAGAGGACAGAGGACAAGGGAGGTTGGGGTGAGAAAGCTCCAAGATGGAAATCTGGAAGGATGAATTAGATCTAGGTGGGCTTAATTGGCATTAAGTAGCTATGAAAATATAAGGATTTTATATAGAAGGGCAGTTTGTATCTTTGTCCATTGATGAAATCTTGTTGTGTAGAGAGTTTGTGGATTGAGAATTGAATAGTTGAATGTATAAACCTGTATGAAAAAAAAAAAAAAAAAAAGGTGTGTGTGTGTACAAAAAAGAAAAAAGATCCAGAGGCCTCAAATGAAAATTCCACACAGCTACAGCTACATGTTTTTTGACAGAGATGTCAAAGGCATGTGAATTGTTCCTTTTCACTGAAGACGTAATTGGGGGATATAAATTAGAAGCCTAACAGTTCTAGCCATGCAACCTGCAGCAGCAACCAAACCAGTTTTGCAAAATTGTCAAAATCCAATAATGACTTCAACTCTGATGGCTATCCATGAGGTAAGGTGACTATCTTTGTTATTTAAGGAAATTCAATCCATTCAGAACATAAACATTATGAAAATTTATACTTTCAGCCAGATCTACTTTATAAGCATTTGAACGCTAGCTGTATTTAATCACTTTTTATTACACAAACTAATGATGTGTATGATATTGTTGAGTTTTTATTCATCTCTTCATGGATAGTTTCAGAGCTAAACCACATCAGTGTCCTACAGCATTGCTAAAAGTCTTCTTGGGAGAAGAAGCATTCATCGAGGACCACAGGGCAAAGTTACTGCAGAGGTCAAACAGAGCTGAAAAGTACCTTCTCTTATAGTTGCTCAAAAAACACTCTCCTATCTCTCTGACTGGCCTTATATATCCCAAAGCTTCACTGTGGGCAAAAGCTAGACTGCCTTGTGGAACCTCTTTTCCCAAAGTCAATTAGCAAAGCTCGCCTTTCATGGGGTGTGCATGTTCCACTTCATGGGCCATTAGTGAGTGTTGCTTTCAGAGACCATGGCTTGGTTGTAATACTTTGACTCCTCTTCCTCTTCCTCCTTTTACTCCTCTTTCTCTTCATTCTCCTCCTCCTCATAATCATCTGCCTCCTCTTCTTTCTCACCTGCCCATATCTGAGCTGCAATGCCATTCATTCATTTTCCTCTTGTAGAAGCCATGGCAAAGGTTTTATAATGGGGTTGGGGGGAGACATTAAAACTGTTGGCTCAAATGAAGTTGGAGGAAATAGTGTATTTCAATTACTTGCACTCTGTATGTGTTCTTCAGCCACATAACCCCATGCCGGGCCTCAAGTCAGCTGTTTGAGTGTAATAATCTCAGTAGGAGAAGGTCGAGTGACCCACACAAGCTGTCAGCATTAAACACAGTACCAAGGACTGCTTGCAGGTGACATTTAGCTTCTCCGTGGGTTTGCAGCATATAGAAAGCAGACATTACAACTGCAAAGCCACTGCTCCCAGATGGGACTTCCCAACAGCTGGAGTGTGTCTTTATTGGCAGCTTCTGACTCAGCGGACCAGGGTAAGGACTTAGAACCTGTGAACCTAACACTCCCCCATGCAATGGTACTATATCACAGCAGGGTGGTGAAGCCACAGGACTGCGTAGAAAAGTCGTGGCAAATCCAGACCTTGATGTACGTTAGACCAATGCCATTTCCACTTTTACGTAAGGTCCCGGTTACGGGAGTTAAAAAGATAGCTCAGCAGCTACGAGAGTTTCCAGAAGGTCTGTAACTCCAGAACTAGGGACTCTAACACTTTTGTCTGGCCTCAGCAGCCCCTACAGAGACATGGCATATTCATACAGAGAAACACACATGCACGCATGCACACACACATACACACTTAGAAAAACACATCTTTAAAACATTTTTTTAAAATTTCAACTATAAGTAATACATGCAGGCCCTTTAGAATGCTTTTCACTACAGGACAACCTGAAGGTCCTGCTATATGACAGCACATTTTAAACATGCTTTATTAAAATAGTAGAATACCTTTCCGGAGAAATATTTTATAGAGCATCAGTATGGGAAGTGGAGACCCCAAAGTCTGCACAGTTCTCTCTCTCTCTCTCTCTCTCTCTCTCTTTCTCTCTCTCTCTCTCTCTCTCTCTCACACACACACACACACACACACACATATACACACACAGACACACACATACACATACACACACAGACACACACATATACAAACACACATATATACATACATATATACATATGTACATATATATATATATATATACATACACACACACACATAAATATTTAGAGGTGACTACTTGATATTAAATAACCAAGTAGAAGCCTCATCTCTGGGATAGACTGATTTTTTTTCTCTTCTCACACAGTCATTAATTGCCTGTAGCTCTTCATGTGGGAGTGGAACCTTGGAATGTTTCATTCATGATGATGTGTCTGCTGGTATTGTCAATGTTCAGGTCTTGTATAGGTTACTATATTGTTGAGACTAGATTTCAGGTGTGCTGCCTTCCTATTATATAGGAAGACAAAATCTCACAGTAAACATCCTGGTCCTCATTGTCTACAATCTTTCCACCCTCTTCTGTGACGTTTCATGAGGCTTCCATGCCTGGGTTGTGTTATAGACAAAATAATTGGAATAGACGCTCTGCACATTTAAAAAGATCCTTCAGGCTTCAGTTTATACCTCCTAGTTAGTGTTTCAAGTTAATATACATTCAAAATATATACAATTTATTAAGTAGCTAGTTTGTATCCTAAAAGGCAGGAAATAATGAACAGGAAGAAAAATTTTAAATGCATTAGAAGGTGATAAGAGCCACAGAAGAAAGTGAAGGGTTGGGTTAGAAAAATCAGGGACTCTGGTTTAGGGTGGTGCAGATCTGCCAATAGGTGGTCAGAAAAGAGACACGATTCAACTCAAAGATTTGAACCCATGGGAAGTTGATTATGGGGAATCATAATATGTGAGGCTGACCTAAAGGCCATGCAAAACAACCTAGTCCATTGGGATCAATCTTGCCAATCGGTTTGACCCATATTTTGCATACCAGAGGGAGGTATGGAGCCATACACTGGCTTTGTAGTTCTTGCAGAGATGAATCAAAGTCTTGCAGTTGCTCATTCATCCTCTACTCTGTGTTAGTTTTCTGCCATGGTGGAAACCCTGTGCCAAGTTCTCAGGATGATGTATTCTGTCATCTGGGCCCTTCTTACCCTCAAGGAACTGGTAACTCAGTACATGCATAGTTAATGACAGTTTCCCCAAAACTATACTTGATCAAAACTCAAACTATGTATCTGTATAATGAGAATCCAGTAAGCGTAGCAGACCCCCAGTTAGGCCCTAAGTCACATCCAGCCCAGACATAAAGTATGAGGAAGCCAGCAGAAATGGCAGCCTGTCTACTATTCTTACAGTCTGGCTGGAAAATCACCCACCAAAGCCAAAGACCCGATAAACAGCACGTTCTGACTCCGTGGGATTTTTTTTTTCTTTTCTCAAATAGCTGTTAATTGAAGTAAATTGTTACCTTCAAATATTCCTGGACTCTGCAGTAGTGAAACATTTTTCTTAGTTTGTAGTTTATTTTGCGAAACATTCCGTGTGTATGATACTCCATCATACTGAAAGGCATTTTCTTGGTTGTCTGTGCAGTTATCCATGGAAGAAAAGATATGTTGTCATATTTTTTTGGCTGAGAAAAAAAGATGTGTTGGGTAGGAGAGAAACAGAGTGGCAAAAAGGGAAGAAGAGGAAGAGGAGACAGATGTACACAGAAGAAGGCAGAAATTAAAAGAACATTAATTAAAAGGGCTGGGGTTGTGGGGGGTGCGCTTGCCCTGTCCAGAAGACTTCATCCCCGCAAGCAATGTTATGGCCGCCAGGAAGACCAGCAGTCAGCCTGATGATAGTGACCCTGGATCCTTTGTTCTGAAATAAGCTCTTCAGTAGAGGAACTGGATCAATGGCAAGCTATCCCAGCACAAGGTATTTGCATTTCACAGGGACCAGACTTTTTGACTGGGAGATCAAAGAGAAAAATCTCAGAGAGGAAACCCGATTTCAAAGGATGTCACCAGAGATGCACATAGATGCCTGGGTAATTCCTTTCTTATCTCGTTCCCACTTGGGCTTTTCCAGGATGGCATGCAGACTTCCTTGGACTATGATCATCCAACACGTGGGTGTGGGTACAGCTGTGGGCCTAGGACCTTTTCTGCTGGCAGGAAACTGGAGAGGGGTGGGTGGCTTGCTGTCTAGCACAAAAGCTTAGTGTCCAAAGAAGGGTGGCTCCCAGTGCCCCTGCCATTCTTTTCTGTCTAGCTCTTGCTTCTTTGCCCATTCAGCCCTCTATTCCAAGCCAACGTAGAAGCCGAAAATAGCTGGGATTTTTTTTTCAGACTAATTGGGTATTAATTAATAGCCATACTCACCCCTTCAAGCTGAAGGAACTCTATCTCTGTAATTCCTGGGACTGTGCCTGGTGGCACAAATAGCTCCACTAGTCCATTGTTAAGGATGTGGATTTAGGAACATTCCACCCACTGCAGAGTACTCATTTGGCTCAGTCTAGGGATGCTAAGGAATGGGACAGATGCTGGAAAAGCTTCATTTCATCAAACATCAAACAATGTGGAGCACACTATACGCAGTGCTCACCTGGTCCCTTCCTGATGCCCAGGGATTAATTTGTAGAGAGTTTTCTCAGGTTACAGAGCATGCTAACAACAATCTCAAAAGGTAATCCCCAAACATCCCATAAAAGCCAACCTGTGAAATATTGTCTGTAAATTTGTTTATATACAGCTTAATCCCACTAATTCCTTTACAGAAAGCATGTTGTGAAAGGCTTGCTGTATGTGTGTAAAGTTTTTTTTTTCTACTTTTTTGGTAAGAATGCTACATTTATCATTTTTATTCTAACTTCCAGCATTGGTGACCAAATCTATGTTCTCTCCAGGATAGGTCTTGAGTAGTTGGTATATTTAAGAGATATTTTATGTGTGTAAGTATAGAGCACCACACAGATCTCTTGTCTGCACTTTGCCCCAGCTGCCTCAGTCAGACCTGTTGACAGGAGCTCGGCTGGCATTCCCCACTTCCGCCCAGCAGTTTTGATGCAATGACAGAACACCACTCTCTTTGGTTCCCTTTTACTGCTTCTAACGATGACCTGCTTTGTGCTGTCACAAAAATTCCTTTCCACAATACACTCTCTGTAGTTCCTAATAGAATATCTCATAAGCAACAACTGATACTTAGGGTTAATACTCATTAACATGACTTCCCGACAGGGCCATCACTTTAACACTTAATTTGCAACTGTAGAGGAACTTTAATTCGACAACATGGTTGCCCTAGAAAGGGGTCACATCCAGAGACTTTCTTGGCCTGTGTTATCCAGCTGGAATACAGACATACCATTCATCTCAGCATGCAGGACATAGAAGCATGTAGATCTCTGAGTTCTAGTCAGTCCACTCAATTGTGTTGAGTTGAAGACAGTTCTGTTAGGTCAGTTGAGTTCAGTGAGTGCAGGTCAGGGCATCTCAGTGAGTGGAGCCAGCTGGGAGTCAGTTGAGATTCAGTGCAATGAGTTCAATGCAGTGGAGTTGAGTCGCTTCCTGAGTTCCTGCAGTTCAGTACAGGTCAGCAGAGGGAGTTGAAGCCAGAGAATGAGAAGGAGCCAAAAGATTAGAACAGATTGCTTAGAATTAGTGTGAAGCCAGGCAGAACAATTCAGTCAGAAACCGAGAGAAGGCAGATTGAATCAGTCAGCTTGGAGAGGATTTTGAGCCAGAATAGCTTGTTGAACCAGCCAGCCAAAGTTCAAAAAGAGTTAGAAAAGGTGTTTTTATTCAGCATCTCTGAGACAACCATTACTTTTGGCAAATAGAAGCTATTTTCCCATGCAACACCTAAAAACAATTTTACTGTTCAGTATCTTTTATTATTTAAAGTTTTCATCCTATCTTTCCCCTTCCATTCAAGTCAGCTCTTAAGCACCTAAACATAAGAGTTGGTGATTTGCTCGTTGTATGTTATATCAAATAACAGCCATGTTACATCAATGATTATTCAACCTCTATTGATTATCCATGGTCACAGTAAACACAAATAATTCATATGCTTCATTCAGAATTACAACGTTCCTTCTACCTGAACTTCCTCTCACCCTCTGCATTTGTCTATCTAGAAGAGTTTGTGAATAAAGAGCCATGGGTCTAATAGTAGAGACATGGGCAGTCACCCAGGTGTAAACCAAAGTGTTATGTGTCACTTTAACAGACTTCAAAGCTAGAGAGAGACAGTTGCTCATCAAAATGTTTTTCATTCCTCAATTTCTAGCCTCCTTTTTGGCTGTAGTGAAAGAGGATACACAGCTGAGCCTTAACAATCCCCCATTGCATTGAACTATTCAATCTGCTAAAGTTCTTATCCTTGCTTGGTGTCACTTAGTGTCACCTCTCTTCCTTGTAATTGGGCCTCTCCATACCAAGAGAAATTATTTCTATAATCTGATAATCAGATACCCAGGCTAAGGCCTGAGGTAAAATATCTAGAAAGAGAAAGACTCTCCTGGCTATAGCTAGCCCCTGGGGCTTGTGATGTTAAGAGATAAGGAGTTAGTTTCATGTGGATGCCAGGGATAAGTCATCTAGTGAAAATTTCCAGTCTAATGTATTGATTCTTCTCCCCAGGCTCTTTCTCCTGAGAAACACCTACAATGTATGCAGCATCTGCAAGAGGAGAAACATCCTGATGTAAAGCCATAGCCCTATGTTCTCACAAGTGAACAGACTCAGAAATCACAATGAAGTCAGAGAATGTTTTGTCAATCTCAGTATTTTCCCCAGGTCCTTGGTGGCCTACTGGTTGCAGCCACTAATCTACTTTCTGAAAAATGTCATATATGTAAAATAATTTTTATGCAGCCTTTGTAACATAGTTTCATTAACATAGAGCATGTAATCTATGTGTTGTGGGCATGGGTATTGTGTTCTCTTTTAATTGCTACTATGTACTTCATTACATTGGGATGCTATGGCGTGGTTCCCCCAACACACATGCACACACACATACACACACACACACACACACACACACACACACACAGTGAAGGAGAACAGGATTATGATTAGATTTGAGGTTTTTCAAAGAAACCCATGCTCAACATTCACATGCACATTTCATGTAAAAATAGATCTTATAAAAAATAGATCTTATTTCACTTGTGAGACATTTAACAAGTGAAATACTGTAACAAACATAGGATTGTTGTGTTGTATACTAATGTCTGTTTAACTTTAAAAGAAAAAATTAAAGTCCTTGTACTAGGGGCTAGATAGATGGCTCAGTGTTAAGAGTACTTGCTGAAGGAATGGAACTTGAGAAAACAATTCTGAGTGAGGTAATGCAGACCCAAAAGGACATGCATGGTATGTACTCACTTATAAGTGAATATTAGCCATAAAATACAGGCACCTTGTTATACTCCATAGACCCAAGGAAGCCAAAAATGAAGAAAGGCCCAAGTGAGGATGCTTGAATCTTACTTAGAAGGGGGGAATAAGATGGTTATAAAGGGTAGGTAGAAGAAACTGAGAGGGAGAGGGGATAGGGAGGGGAATGGGGGAGAGGGTCTGGATCAGATGTGGGGAGAGACAAGAGAAATGGCCAGATGACCATGAAAATGAATGGAAATCTGCAACTGACAGGGTTGGAGAGGTAGGGGGCATCTTCAGGACTGGATAGAGACCTGGAATAAGGGAGGTGACCTTAGCTGTGACTCACAGCATTGGGAATATGGAACCTGAAAAAACCTCCTCCTATTAGCCAGGCAGAAATCCTGGTGGAGTGATAGAGACACCAACCCACTTCCGAGACGTTTAACCCCAAAGTCTTTCCTGTCTACAAGAAATGCAGGCACAGAGGATGGAGCAGAAACTGAGGGAATGACCAAACAATAACCTGCTCAACTTCAGACCCATTCCATGGACAAGCACCAATCCTTGACACTATTAATGATACTCTGTTATGCTTGCAGACATGGCTGTCCTCTGAGAGGCTTCACTCAGCTACTTAGACAGCAGGAGGACTTCAGTCACTAAAGGGTCAGGGTATGGTGGTTGGCATATGCTTGGTCCAGAGTGACACTATTAGAAGGTATGACCTTGCTGGAGGAAGTGTGTCACTCTGAGGTTGGGCTTGGAGACACTCCTAGCTACCTGAGCATGCTCAGTCTGTTCCAGGCTTCCTTTGGATGAAGATGTAGAACTCTCAGCTCCTCCTACAACATACCTGCCTGGATGCTGCCATGCTCTCACCTTGATGATAATGGACTGAACCACTGAACCTGTAATCCAGCCTCAATTAAATGTTGTTATTTATAAGACTTGCCTTGGTCATGATGTCTGTTCACAACAATAAAACCCTAACAAAGACACAGGATACCAACAGAGTCAACTAACCTGGATCCTTGAGGCTCTCAGAGAGTGAACCACTGATCAAAGAGTATACATGGGCTGGACCTAGGCCTTCCTGCACATATATAGCAGATGTGGATCTTGTTCTTCCTGTGGGTCTGGAAGACTGGAGTGGGGGCAATCCTAAAAGCTGTTGCCTGTATGTAAGATATGTTCTTCTAGCTGGACTGCCTTGTTTGGCCTCAGAGGGAGGGAATTACCTGTCTTTGCAGAGACTTGGCAAGCTAAGCTAAGATACACTGGGAGGCCCCCACCCACTCAGAAGAGAGGGGGAGGGGAAATGAAGGAAAGACTGTGAACAGTTGACCGGGAGAGGGACAGTGAGTAATACCTAAAGTAAGTAAGTAAATGCTATTCCTGCATACGACCTGGGTTCAGTGCTCAACATCAACATGGCATTTTACAAACATCTTTAACACCAGTACCAGAGGATCTGTAACCCTCTTTTGACCTCCAGGGACACAGGCATGCATGTAGTACACATACATACATGAAAGCAAAACACTCAAACACATAAAACAAATCATTTTTTTAAGTTCTTGCATTTTATACTCAGGTTAGATTTCAGATTTTTATCTGTCCTAATAAATAGTATGAGGTATTAAATTTGCTCATCCTAGTATATCCAATAGTGTAAGCATCCGACAGCTTCTTTTCATGAATGTGACTAAGATGCATTCACATTGTTATAACGTCCATTCGTTTGCTGCTGAGTTCTATGGCACTGTGTAATTACAGACTTCTCTCATGCTTTCACCTGTGATTGACACTTGTGTTTCGGAAGTCTGAAGTTTATTAGTTACTTTTCTTATGACAGAGACACAATCAGGTTACAGAAACAATGTAGCAGAGGAAGGATGCATTGTGCTTCCTAGTTCAGAGAACACTGCCCATTATGGCCTGGATTCCTGCTGACAGGAGTGGGCTGATGTGGCAGTGGAATGTGAGGAGGATGGTAACATGATTTCTGTATCAATTCTTCTGTCCTGGGACATCTGGGTTGTTTCCAGCTTCTGGCTATCACAAACGAGGCTGTTATGAACATAGTGGAACACGTGACCCTGTGACCCGGTGGAGCATCTCTTGTGTATATTCCCGAGAGGCATTGCTGGGTCTTTAGATAGATCTATTTCTAGTTTTCTGAGGAATTTCCAGATTGATTTACAGAGTAGTTGTACCAGTTTGCAATCCCAGCAGCAATGGAGAAGTGTTGTTCATTCTCCACATCCTCTCCAACATGTGCTGTCACCCGTGGTTTTGATCTTAGCCATCTGATTGGTATAAAGTGGAATCTCAGGGTCATTTTGATTTGCATTTCCTTGATCACTAAGGACTTCCAATATTTACTTAAGTGCTTCTGAGCCCTTTGAGATTCCTCTGTTGTGACTTCCCTGTTTAGTTCTATATCCCATTTTTTGATTAGGTTGTTTGTTTTTTGTTTTGTTTTGTTTTGACTTTTTGGTGGTTAGCTTTTTGAGTTCTTTATATATTTTATATATTAGCCCTCTATCAGACATGGAGTTAATGAAGATTTTTCTCCCAATCTGTAGGTTCACAATTGTCCTATTGATTATGTCCAGTTTCATTAGGTCCCATTTGTCAATTCTTGATCCACTGGAGTTCTGTTTAGAAAAGTTTCCCCTGTGCCAATGAGTTCAAGGCTCTTTCCTACTTTCTCTTCTATTAGATTAAGTGTATCTGGTTTTGTGATGAGGTCCTCGATCCACTTGAATGTAAGCTTTGTGCAAGGTGAAAATAATGGGTCTGTTTTCATTTTCCTACATACAGACAGCCAGTTAGACCAGCACCATTTATTAAAGATGATTTTTTTATCATTGTATATTTTTGGCTTCTTTGTCAAAGATCAATTGTCTGTAAGCATGTGGTTTTATTTCTGGGTCTTCAATTCTATCCCATTGATCAAAGTGCCTGTCTCTGCACCAATAACATGCACTTTTTATCACTATTGCTCTGTAATATAGCTTGAGATCAGGGGTGTTGATTCCCCCAGAAGTTCTTTGATTGTTAAGAATTGTTTTTGTTATTCTGGGTTTTGGGTTTTTGTTGTTGGTGTTTGTTTGTTTTGTTTTTGTTTTTTTGTTTTTTTGTTTTTTTGTTTTTTTTTTTTTTTTTTTTTTTTTTACCTTTCCAGATGAATTTGAGAATTACTTTCTCCATGTCATTGAAGAATTGTGCTTGGGA
The DNA here is from genome assembly GCF_963924665.1 of Micromys minutus. Classification (NCBI taxonomy): domain Eukaryota; kingdom Metazoa; phylum Chordata; class Mammalia; order Rodentia; family Muridae; genus Micromys; species Micromys minutus. Next base: position 24,947,609 of record NC_137982.1, on the reverse strand, counting down.
TTTTTAATGGACATCAAGGTCATCTGGGACAGTGATGTTTCTTCTGTTTCTATTTCATGAAATAGTTTGAGAAATGTTGGTATTTGGTCTTCTTTAAAGGTCTGATAGAATTCTGCACTAAAGCCATCTGGCCCTGGGCTTTTTTGGTTAGGAGGTTTTTAGTGACTTCGATTTCCTTAGGGGAAATAGGGGTGTTTAGATAGTTTGCCTGCTCTTGATTTAACTTTTGTATACAGTATCTGTCTAGAAAACCATCCATTTTATCTAGATTTTCCAGTTATGTTGAGTATAGGCTTTTGTAGTAGGATTTGATGATTTATTGATTTTTTTCTTTTTCTGTTCTGTGTCTCGCTTTTCACTTCTGTTAATTTGGATACTGCCTCTGGGCCCATTAGTTAATTTAGCTAGGATTTATCTATCTTGCTGATTCTCTCAAAAAATCAGCTTTGGTTTTGTTGATTCTTTGTATTGTTCTCTTTGTTTCTATTTGGCTAATTTCAGCCATGAGTTTGGTTATTTCCTGCATTCTATTTCTCTTGGGTGTGTTTGCTTCTTTTTTTCTGGAGCTCTCAGATGTGCTGTTAAGTTGCTATTGTAAAATCTCTCTGGTTTCTTTACTAGGGCAGTTAGTGCTACGAATTTTCCTCTTAGCAGTGCTTTCATTGTGTTCCATATGTTTGGGTATACTGTGTCAACATTTTCATTGTTGAAGGAAATAAAAGTCTTTAATTTCTTTATTTATTTCTTCCCTGACCAAGTTATCATTGAGTAGAGTTGTTCAATTTCCATGTGTATGTGAGGTTTTTGTTGTTTTTGTTTTTGAAGAACAGCCTTAGGCCATATGATCTGATAGGATGCATGGGATTATTTTAATCTTCTTGTATCTGTCGAGGTTTATTTTGTGAGCAATTAATTATGTTGTTGATTTTGGAGAAGCTACCATGAGGTACTGAGAAGAAGGTATATTCTTTTGTTTAGGGTGAAATGTTCTGTAGATATCTGTTAAACCCATTTGGTTCATAACTTTTATTAGTTTTGCTGTGTTCTGTTAAGTTTCTGTTTCAATGACCTGTCCATTAGTCATAAAAGGGTATTGAAGTCTCTCACTATTACTGTGTGGTATTCCATGCTTACTTTGAGCTTTAGTAAACTTACTTTTATAAATGTGGGTGCCCTTGCTTTGGGGGCATAGATGTTCAGAATTGAGACTTTCTCTTGGTGGATTTTTCCTTTGATGAATATGAAGTGTTCTTTTTCATCTTGCTTTTGGTTAAAAGTTTATTTTATTAGATAATAGAATAGACTCAACTCACCTATAAAAAGACATACACTAACAAACTGGTTGTGCAAACAAGATCCAGCATTTTGCTGCATGCAAGAAACACAACTCAATAACCAAGACAGACACTATCTCAGAGGAAAAGACTGGAAAAGTTTTTCCAAGCAAATGGTCCCAAGAAGCAAGCTGGAGTTACCATTCAGGGAAGCAGACTAGCTGGCAGTCTGCCCCAGCAGAAAGCTCCAGTCACAAGAGTAGGGACAAAGTATTAAATACATGAGATTGTGGGGGGGGGGGGATTTCATATTTAAGTCACATATCCCCTTCACTGACATCCCATGCATGGACTCTGAATGCATGTTTTTAAAAGTCCCTGTAATTTTAGCATGCCCAACATTATTCTGAGGCTCAAAGGAAACTTTTTTGCTATGATCCCTTCTCAATTAATAAGATAACAAATTTCCAAAAGGAAAGACATGGAGAGTGGTGAAGAGAGATCAAACCGAAGCATCTGTACCATGCACATGGTTAGTACTCACAGCGGCCAGGAGGTGGTGTTGGGTCTACTGGAAAAGTTATGAATCACCCTGTGGGAGCTTGGAATCAAACCTGGGTTTTCTGGAAGAACAGAGAATACTCTTAATCAGAGAGCCATCCCTCTAGTCCCAGTAGTCAGATTCTTTAACAGGTTATTAACAAGAATTCTTGTTCCCCTTTGAAACCTCATAAGCACAATCTTTACTTTCCACCTGAGCTGTAGTGTTCTACACATCCACAGGAATCTCCTATTAAGTTTTGCTTACATCAAAACTTCCTTATCCCAAAACTCCAAACACTTTTATATTCTTCCTGCAAAACAGTTCCAAAGTCCTATGAATCATGTGGTCAGGTTTTTCACAATAACCCCACTCCAGTTATCAATGTTTTGTATGAGTTACTTTTCTCACTTCTATGACAGAAACAGCTTAAAGGAAGATAATTTGTTCTGACTCATGATACAGTAGCTATAGTCAGTTGTGAAAGGGAAGGATATCAGTTGAAATTACCTATAGTTGTAGTGCCAGGAGCACAGGACAGCTGGTTACATTGCAGTAGCAATCAGGAAGCAGAGGCAGACTGGGATCCAAGTAAGAGAAGCTATAATCCTAAAGTCCCACCCTTTTTGCTCTTTATATGTCAGTGAGATCTATGTACACAGATCCTAAAATATTGCCCATGGAGGACATTTCACATCAAATAGTAATAAGCAGGTAACGGTGCTTAGTGAATACTTGTCTGTTAGTCATAGTGTAACAAAAGTTTACCAAAAAACATGACTTAAAAAAATAATTACAGAATAAAGTTGGCAAATGTTCATTTATTTCCTTAAGAATAGGGGATGCTTTTCTTTCTAGTAAAACAAAATATTTATAGTTGAATTGTCCTCTAATGTGCATAATTGCTGAAGTACAATCTTAAATTAGTAAAACCCTGGCAGTGTGGACATATTATGATTAAGGCTGTTGGGAATACCCTTGCAGTTAGTAAACATATGCTAGATGATGGGGTAGGTGCATGTTTAATTTTATTAGAAACTTTCATATCCAATTTTGTACAAATTTTTGTAATATGGATTCCTAAAACAAAGGTTTAAACCTTCACAAGCTAAGCAGTTTCTACAAAAAGATTTTTTTTCAGTGCCCAAGTCCCTGAAAAAATCTCCCAGTAAGTTGACTGGGAGCACATATGGCGGTTGCTTGAGCTCTTCAAATTTTTCTTAGAGCGCAGACAGCATCCTGCTGGCAATCTGCAGGATTTGATTGACAATGATAACATAGACTTATATATTTAAATACTTGGTCCCCAGTTAGTGGAACTGTTTGGGAAGGATTAGGAGGAGGAGAGTCAGTGGGAGTGGGCTTTCAAAAGACTTGCACTATTCTCAGTTAGCTCTTTCTATCTTGTGGTTGTTGTCTCAATGTGTAAGCTTTCAGCTACTTTTCCAATGCTATGTCTGCCTACCTGCCCATCTTCCTCCCTGCTGCCATGTTCACCACCATAATGGTCACAGATTCTAACCTGATTCAATTCTTTCTTTCATAAGTTGTCTTGGTCATTGTGTTTTTGTCATGGCAATAGAAAAGTAACTAAGACCTAGTTGTAGAAGTAACCCTGATGAGCATCACAGATCTGAGCTGGGAAGGCAGTACTAAGTTCATACCTGTAGCCAGGACACCTTGGAAAAGAGTTGCCCAGATAACTCATGCTCTCATACCCCTGGCTGACTCAGTTCATTAATATTTCCGTGAACTGACATTTGGTCTCACTGTGTATTTAGATGTAGCCACTGGTTTTCATCTTCACTTGCTGGATGTTGACAGAAGCCTGGCACATCATTACAATAGGTTTGTGACCCAAATTTTCTCTGTCTTTAGGAAATGCAACATATAGCTATTTGTTCATCTCCATAAGTGACATAGGTATTTGCTGCACACACACACACACACACACACACACACACACACACACACACACACACACACAGGCCTATGTTAGCAGCATGTCCCTCCTACCTTTGAGGGGAGACTACTCAATAGCTTGCCTAAGCTAGAGCTCCTTCATTTGCTCATAAGATAAACACTTCCCCTTTTCTAGCCACGGTCTAGCTGTGGGTTAGCTTGATTCCCAGCCTTGCTAAACCGTCTCACATGTGGTCCATCTCAGAAAATGATGCTCATAAGATAAACACTTCCCCTTTTCTAGCCACGGTCTAGCTGTGGGTTAGCTTGATTCCCAGCCTTGCTAAACCATCTCACATGTGGTCCATCTCAGAAAATGATGCAGTGATGAAAGACATGATGTTCTCATGTGGTCGCTGCTACCTGGCTCTACAAAAGGAACGCCCACCCGACCATGCCTGCCAACAAGCATGTCTCTCATGTTTGGGAACCTGATTACAATAGTCTGATTAACACCATGCCACCCCGCCCACGAGACCACAGATGGATTTCAGTCAGTGCCAATTTACCTGAGCACTAGGCTTGAGTTAATCCTATCAAAGTCTGTAGGCTGGAGCAGGGATGAGATTACAAACACAATGGTATTTACACAGATGCCTTTTTTAGCCTTGCCACACAGCCAGGATTGCATTTACATCTTGTAACAAAATCTCAATTATCACAGACCTAGCTTGTTAGAAATTTAAGACCAGGATATTAAGAGAGATAGGGGTGGGAGGAATGCACAGAGCTAAGTGGGGAAGAAAAGGCACCTGGGGAAGGGTTTTCTGCACAGTCAGCTGGGAGCAGAAGGGCTCTGTTCAGCTGGCACTGTTAGGATGGGTTGCCTGTCTAATGAGATTTTCTGCCCCTTTGTGATCCATCTTACTAAGGCCTTCTACATGTGCGGCTTAGGGGTTCCTGTGGCCACAAGATGATTCAAAGTAACTGCCAACAAAGCCTCTTTCTTTGGGACAGGATTTACTAGATTTCTTCTATGTCAGAGCTCTCTGAATGAGGAGGAAGACAGATTTGCTCTCTCATGCATTTAATCCTAACGAGAAGCTTGGTTTTAATACATTCTATTATGGAAAGCAGTTTCTTGACTAATCAAAAAAGCTCTCTGGAATAGAACCCGAAGAGTCCTTCCACATAGATAAACATCACCCAAACCTACTACAAATCTACTACTACATCACCTACTACCACAGGTCCCACCAGCCAGCATAGAGTCCTGGAGGGAGTGGTGGGGAGCTGGGCTGAGACATTCAGACTGCTCCTGGCACATTCATGACCTCAGCACAGAAAATGAAATAATCACCTTCACTGAAAAGTGCACAGGTGAAGAGAGACAGAAAGTAAGCTTTTGCAGTCTTATTATTCCATAAAGTAACAATAAGAACTTCCCCCCTCCCCAGGACTATGTAAGTTCAGTGACTGATGCCTGTCAAGTTTGTAGGTTGGAGAGTTCATCTGAACTACTTTAAAAATTGTTACTCGTTTCTACCTCTACCTCTACCTCTACCTCTACCTCTACCTCTACCTCTACCTCTACCTCTACCTCTACCTCTACCTCTACCTCTACCTCTACCTCTACCTCTACCTCTACCTCTACCTCTACCTCTACCTCTACCTCTCTCTCTCTCTCTCTCTCTCTCTCTCTCTCTCTCTCTCTCTCTCTCTCTCTTTCTCTCTCTCTCTCTGTCTCTCTCTCTCTCTCTCTTTATATGTGTATATGCTGCTGCTGCTGGGGAGGGGGGGTCAGAGGACTAAAGGGAGTCTGATCTCTTTCTGTATCATATGGTTTTTGAGTATTAAATCCAGTCATTAGGCTTTACACAGTGAGGCATCTTGCTGGCCCTTGAGCTTCTTTTGAAGATGAAGTTTAATGTTTAAGGTATTCAGGAAATACCCTTCCTCTGCTTTCTTTAAAACCTGGCTATTTGGGGGCAAGAGGAAGGATGGCAACAACTTGAAAAAAAATAGCATTGTAAGGAAAAATATATGAAAATCTAAGACACAGGAGGTGTTATTCCAGATTTCATGACAAGCAAAATGTGGCTATTTAACAGAGAAGGCAAATTTTACCCTATGGCTAAGAAGAATTGAAGTCCAAATGAGATGTGAGAGGACATTTTAACTTCCTTTCAAATGCCATCTCCAGATGGCTGTTAGCATGCCTTCAGCCATTTTACACAGTCACACTGCACAAGGACTTTCTGAAGATCACTTATATGTTAAATTGTTCAGAAACACTCCCAAGAAAGATTTCCTTATAAATATTCTCCACTTGCTACTAAATACAGCCATCTCTGGGACAGAATTTCTCATGAATACCAAAGAAAAACAAATCCTATTTACTTGTGAGTTACCCTGTCAAAATTCTCACTTCAGAAATTTTAAAGTGGTTTTAGGTTCAGCACTTGGATTGCAGAGTCTCTTGGAACTAGAACAGAAAACGGATGCAATGGAGATGGGCAGACACTGATCAGCTTTGGGCATTGTCTGAGTTACTTTACTCACTGCTGTGATAAAGCACCCCGACAAAAGAAAGACAAGGAAAGAAGGTTCTGTTTGGCTTACAGTTCCAAGAGAATACAGTCTATTTTGGCAGCATGACAAGGGGAGGGGGGGTCATGGCCGCAAGAACCAGACCAGCTAGTTATGATGGATTGGCCGTCAGGAAGTAGAAAGCACCAATTTTTCCCCCAGACAGTTTTTCTGTTTTTATGCTTGGAGCCCAGGCTTATGGAGAGTTGTCACATATTTACAGTGGGTCTTCCCTCTTCAACTTAATCAACAATTCCTCACAGGTATGCTGAGAGGTTTATCTCCTAGGGTGTTCTAGAGCCTGTCAAGTCAAAATTAACTATCACAGTCTTCATGTCTATTTATTGATCCAGCCTTTATGAACAAAGCAACAGTGATCAAGGTCTGGTTAATGGGACAACAGTGGTTTCCATCCCGAAGCCATGGAAGCCAAAGCCGCAGTCTCAAAGAGTTCCGATGTTCCTTATTAGAAATGCTACACATCTCTGAAAATATGCACTTTAGCTGTCTGTTCCTGTGATGGGGGGCACTTCCTGGCCCCTCCTTTGTGTTCCAGTGTTTATAGTCTGTTCTAATCAGTTGTCAGAAAGCCAGACACAAGATAACCCCAAGATTTAGTTCCCCCCAAAGAGATATTAGAAAAGCTGTATGAACTGTAAGAGAAAGGGGAAGATTATGAAACTATGAGACCAGGTTTTTGTTCCACTGTTATTTGGACCAAAAGATGGCAGGCCACCATTTATACTACAATGGAAAGAGACTGAGAGTTGGGTGATAAAGGGAACTCAAGGGGTGTCTTGATGAACTACATCCTGCTTCTCAGCACCTCTTCTTGGATTCTTACTACTCATGTTGGCCCTCCAACCGTGGCTTTTTTGATTCTCATTATCTGTGGGGGCCACCTCAGTTCCAGTACCCCTGTCACTGCATCCTCCCTCCTTCCTCCCCTCACCCTTCCATAGGCCTCTAGTGCTCCCTGAAACTTCAAGCCATTGTAAACAACCATCTGCTTATTACACTGTTGTGTGCAATGCCTTTCACTAAGATCTGCCTTTGTCTTTCTCCTCCCAAACAGTGAGCAATTCCTTTAGCAGAGTTGTGCCTTCTGTTTCTCCCATCCCATATCCATCACCAAACCCACTAGGCAGGGGCCAGCACATTCCTCAGAGGCATCTCCATATTATTGTCCTGTTCCCTACCCTCCTTGGTTTGAGGACTCTGTCTCCTTGGAGTCAACCATCTAACTTGAGCACCCTCGCACAAACCTCTTCTTTATGCCTGAAAGTCCTCCTCATGCTAAGTTCGGTCAGTGTAGAACAGGAAATATTAAAGTCAGGAACAGGGATAACAGTGAGTAGAGTGTTTGACTAGCAGGTGTTGAAGTCCTGGGTTGATTTCTCACCCACCCCCAACATACACACAGCCCTACACACAAATCTACGATTTTTGTGTAGATTTCTGTCAATCTTTCATTTTTCTCCTGTCATTGCTCATCCATGAAATTAAGGAGAGTGCTTAAGAAGAAAAGAAAAGGAGACAACAAATCCAAACCACCCCCAATGCTGCCCCAGTTGGTAGGAAATTTTGCAGCAGGAGCCGTGCTTTGTACTGTCAAACAACTCTTGCTTTGAGAAAACTCCTTAATAAGCTGAATCCCATGTCTTTTTTCATTAGGATTGCTAGTCTTGTTCTGCCTTTTGAAGCTCCGTGAAAGAAATTAAATTGCTTTCCTTATATGACAGCCCTTGGGTCACTTGAGACATTTTCATGTATTTCTGCTAGGATGCCTCTAATTCAGACCCGTGAACTTCAAGGGGCCTTTGCATGTTCTGAATGAACTACCTTGGCAGTTGCTTCACACGCACAATCATATCCCCCCATGGATAGTCTTTAGGGTTTTGCATGTCACACACAGAACTGTGCACTGTGCTCTCAATGTGTTGTGATCGGTGAAGTCACTCCTGCCTCTCCAGACAGGGTCTTTCTATAAAAGTGGCAAAGAGCTCATTAAGTTGCTGTGGAGGTGATGATATTAGTCATTCATTCACTGATTATATAATGCTTTTCACTGGTCACCACCAACTAGTTATAACTAGAAGTTTCTTTCATTGTTACTTGGTCACACCTCCACCATCTCTCCCAGGTACAGCTGGTTTTTGATGTTTGTGCTTTTAATTTTTTATATTTATTTATTGAATATTTTGTATATTATTATTTTGCTTGAATTCAGATCTATGCATGCCTAAAAGCAGGTCTGTGAGCGCACACATAGTACCTATGAAAGGCAGCCAGTGTGTGGGTGCTGGGAACCAAACCTGGGTCCTCTGTAAGAGCAACACATGCTGTTAGTTACTGGGCCATCTTTTTAGCCCCACAGTTGACTTTTTGACCACAATTAGGATAATTATACTTAATATATTTAAGCAATGTTATCAACATAGTGAAGATCATTGGATGGTCTGATTGCAGCAATATTTGGTTATGGTCATTCTTGCCAGCTTGTTCATTTAAAGATTAATGAGCACGTCGTCCATATCTTTACAGAGGTTTCTGCCTAAATATAAATCAAGCAGTGTTAAAGCTAGGTACCCATGAAAAGATACTAAACAGTGTCCTTCGGGGTAGCCTTTATCTATTAATCAGCATCCTTTGGATACAACTGTTTAATTCATCAATTTAAATGTACCTCATTTTTCTTCTAGCTTGTCCTTAAGGCGCTCCTGAAATATGGCTGCTTTATATATATTTTATTTCTCATTTGTACCAATTTAATAATCACAGCTCCTTCAAAAAAATTTGATACAATTTTGCCTTGGTCCATTTTGTGGTCCTGAAACAATACCACAAGTAATATATACAAAAATTATATTTCTTATAGTTCTGGTGACTATGATATTCAAAGGCAAGGTACCAAACTCTGGTCATGGATGAGGTCTCTTTCCAAGATGGCATATTGAACACTGAGACCTCTGAACAGGAAGAATACGGTGTCTTAAGTTGAAAGAAAGGAAAGGGGAGAGAACTCTCTCCCTGAAGCCCTTTTATGAAGGCTTCATTGTATTCTTGAGGCCGGAGGAGCCCTCCCGTCTCCATCACCACCGAGAGCCATGGCTCCTGACCCTCGAACCAGAGAATCAGTGTCTGCATACATTTATAGGAAACAAAAGTTTGCACAGCTCCATGTGCTCCTGTGCATTTAATGACAGAATCCTACTTTCAGAAAGTGTCTCCACCACCCTGTTAGTAGTCAGTCCCAGAATCCTCTGGAGTCTATAAACTTCTCATTGCCCTGCAGAGGGAACACCCCACTGTCATCATGTGAGACCTAGACATGCACTGGCCAACTAGAGGTCTCTTCACTTTTCTCTACTTTGTCATCTCCTCACTAGAGACACAATCCATTTTTCTACAGAACCTCAGAATTAAACCTCAGAAATAGATTTACAGCGACTTCTATTAGGAAATTTTGTGTATTCCCTCCATTCGATCTTAAGATACTCACACTTGATTATAAACTCCTTAGCAACAGGGATATTTTTCTCATTTTCTCCTGCAGCACTTTGCTCCTTATATTTGAAGGGTTGAATTGAACTGAATTGCACAAAGACAGAAAATTAGTTTGATCTATGCAGTCTCAAAATCATTTTTTTATCCAATCAGATTCTTTTCATCTATCTTAATATCTAATTTGTGCATAGCTGAATCAGTCTTGCGGTTAATCTGATGTGGCCGTTAAAACTACCAAGGACACTAAATTCATTTTCCTGATCTGGTGATTTTTAATCATAGAGTCACAGCCACTCACACAGAAAAATAAAACAGCAGATTAACTAGAAAACTAATAGCAGAATGATGAATGGAACTCTCCCTGGGCCTAAAGGCTATTGCAGATAATTTGTCTCTGCCACATCCATTCATCCAGCTTTGATTCAACACTCTTTTGTTAAGTGGTCATCATAATAATCAGTTACTGAGTGTTTCCTTCGAGCTAAGCATTGAACTGAGATAAAATAACCTGGTTGCTATTGCTCTGGGGTCTGTCATGTGCCCCAGCTCCCTTTCGTGTGGACTTTCAGGACAAAGCATAATAGACATTACTTACATTCTTCTTGTTCAATGTATTACCTCACCGAATCCTAGTGAGAACCTTGTGAGTCACCTTTATTTCCTCCTTTCTTCTAAATTTGCCACATATTAGGTGAAAGCTTCCTGCAAATGACCTTGTCACAATCGAACTTACTCTACACTCAAGGACATTGCAGTGAAGGATGATAAACGGAGTTTTAAATAATAAACTATAACCAAAAACAGAAAAAATATTTCCCATGGTGATATGAATGGAGAACATGAGTGGATCCCATTCATGGTTTTATATTAAAGGTAGAATTTTAGCTGAGAAAGGAGAAATGAAAATAATTTCTGGAATGATGGCAGAGGTGATCAGTAATTGGGTAATGAAAGCCCCCAGGCAGAGACTGCTAGCATTTAAAATACGTGAGGCTCACATACATATTGAGAACAGACTGTTTCTTGACCAGCAGATTGCAAGAGCAATTTTTCTCATGGGGGGTTGATTAGAATTATTCTTATACATGGGATGTATCATCTAGGAAATACGACAATACTTTATACAGAAAACAAATTAGCATTCACTTTGTGAAACCTTTGAGATAATCTGCACAGGTATCACATTAGAGCATGAAGATTTATATTGCATATCTAAGATTAAGAATAGGAGGAAGGATTGCAGGCCCCGAGGGGGATAGGAACTCCACAGGAAGGTCAACAGAATCTACCAACTTGGATTCTTGGGTCTCTCATCGACTGAATCACCAACCAAAGAGCATACACAGGATGGACCTAGGCCCCTGCACATATGTAGCAGATCTACAGCTTGGTCTTCTTGTGAGTTATGAACAACTGGAGTGGGCTCTATCCCTAACGATGCTGACTGTACGTGGGATGTATTCTTCTAGCCGGGCTGTCTTGTCTGGCCTCAGAGGGAGAAGATGCACCTAGCCTCAGGGAGACTTGATGTGCCAGCATCTGGGGGGTGGGTCCCCAGGGAGCCCCCATTCTCTTAAAGGAAAAAGGGCGGAGAGAGGATTTTGGGAAGGAGTGATCAGGAGGGAGGCTGTAAGTGGGATGTAAAGTGAATAAGGAGAAATACTAATAATTTTAAGAAGGTGAAACAAACTATATGAGCTTAACTTTGTTTTTATGGTGGTCCAAGTTTAGAAGACACCAGCTAGACCGGTTAGAAGCTCAGCTGTGGGCGATGTGGTGTGATGAGGTTGGTGGCATTGAAGGAGAGCGGTTAGCTGCCAAGGGATGGAGTGGTTCTGATGAGAGGCGAGACAGAGTAGAGACTGGTTAGAAGTCACTGAAGCCGGTGGCAGCAGCTCATCCCAACACGATGGCAGTCAAGGAGAGAGTAGCAGACGTGAGAACGGAAGCGCCTAGCTGTGAGACAATGCAGTCATTTCGTGTCTAGTGAGTCTAGTACTAAGCTGATGAAGCTAAACATTCAGGGCTCCTGATCTTCACAGGCCTCTTCCTGCCATCTGTTCATAATTTTACATTCACAGTGTTTATTCCTGTTCTTAAAGATAGACCCTAAATTGTACCAACCTTGGGATCTACCAAGCCTGACTCTGTCCCAGCCTGCTTATAAATTTGAAATAATGCAGCACTTCCCTGAGAGTTTAAGATACTAATGTGCACTTTAACCCCTTGACCTTAAAAAACTGTGCACCCTTTTCTCAGATGCTCACTCGTCGTCTGTAAGCCTCTGTCACCTGGAACTCACTCATCGTTCGTGAACAGCTGGAAGGCATTTGATACAAGCTCCCTTATCTTCATGCCAATAAATGTATTGGTGTCAAATTGTATACTATGGTCAATGTTTGGGAAACAATCATTTTTAAATATTTGCTAATCAACCCTTTTTATGTGGCGTGTGCTCACTTCCATAGCAAAATGTAATGTAGGTGCCCTTAGCTTAGTTTCTTTCTATTTAAACTGTTGGTAGATATTCTCTTTGAAACAAGTATTTAGCCATCCCAGGTGATTTCTCCTTGATGCCCTGTTCCTCTTCTCTTTATGTGGCACCCAGACACAGGAGAAGCCCATGGACAGCTGTTTGGTTCACTTGTTAGCCTTGACCCTTCCGGTTCATGTGGCATATGATTTGTTCTGGTCACCTCCTGACGGCTCCACACTGTCAATGGAAGGTGCTCTGGTCTTCTGACACATCAGACTCCTCACTCCAACCTCAGGCTTTGACTGAGTCTCTGTTCCTTGCAGCACTTCCATCCTGCAGAGATCTAGAAGCATCTCATGCCTGTGTGAATGGGCTGGTGCTGAAGGATAGGCTCTGTGAGACAGTTCTTATGAATCTCAACTTTGGTTCTCTCTGATTCCCCTCCTTGTTTGGTGTGATGCCAAGGCCAATGTCACGATAATTTTGTATCAGGTATTCTGATACCACAAGGTCCTCGGGAAAGTGACCACTAGATGTCTAGAGTCTGTTTGTACAGGTCTTTTGGGAACATCAAATAGAACAACATGGCCACAGGTTAGTATTGGGAATTGATTCTAATTCTTTGTCTTATTTAGGCTTCCAAAAGCTTTCAGGCATGAGGGTCCCTGCCCCCAGCTGGCTTCATGTAATATTGAGTTGCTGTACAAGGCGGGGGGAAGAGGGAGAGGAAGGGAGAGAAGAGAAGAGAAGAGAAGAGAAGGGAAGGGAAGAGAAGAGAAAGGAAGAAGAGAAGATTAAAAAAGAGAAGAAAAGAGAAAAAAAGAGAAGAAAGCAAGAGGAGGAGATTGTTATGACAGGAAAGAAGATGAAACTTAAAGACCCGCAGGCATGGAAGAATCCAGTAAAGTGGCTTTAGAGGCCACTTTCCCATTGGGTCTTGGGCAGCAGAGATGAAATATTGATTTAACAAATTGACTGAGAAAAGTCGGAGGGGAGAATGTATGCTAACCACAAGAAAGATTAGAAATGCCCAACCATAGAGCTAATCAAGACATATCCAAATTAGCTGGGGTGTGTGTGTGTGTGTGTGTGTGTGTGTGTGTGTGTTTGTGTGTGTGTGTGTGTGATTAGTGAACCCAGAAAGCTCTTGGGTGAGTGCAGCACAGTTTAACTAATTCACTCCTACAGGTTAGATCTCAAGAGGATTCCTGTAGCTGATTTCCTCTTTGGAACTTCCTCTCCTCTCAGCCTTCTCTCCTTTTCTTATTCCCCTGTCTTATAAGAACTCACTCCTATTACGTCACTTTTTTTCTCTCCTTTTTGTGTGTGTGTGTGTGTGTGTGTGTGTGTGTGTGTATGTGTGTGTGTGTGTTTTAGCAAAGGCACTGTTCTCCATATCTTCCCTGAGGCAGTATTTGTTATTAAGCTGTATAGTAGAAGATCAGTCAGGAAAACAAAACAAACAAAAAAAAAAAAAAAAAAAAAAAAAAAACAGAAGCAAAAGCAAAATTAAAAACCCTGATAATAAAAGAGGTGAAAACCAGGAAATGTTTTCTAAATTCCCGATTTGCTTCACTCCAAATATATCTGTTTATCCATATTTTCCTTTTCGTGCCACCTTCGACATCAGTGACATCAAAGCACAATTCTTCACTGGCCCTGTGACACAGCTTGATTGCCCTCAATGATGTCTTTGCTCTATCAGTGTTTTTCTCTGAAATCACTGCTCTCGTGTGCTCTGAATGACCGGTTCTTGGCCTAAATGGTCTTCTAGAGGCAGCACGATCTCTCATCTCTCAGCCTATTCCATGTCTCTAATCTCTTAATCTGCTGTCGTTGGACCTCTTCCCAGCCCATTTCATTCAGCTGAAACCCATTATTCAAGGGCACAGACTCCTATGCTACTACACTTATTGGTATGGTAGAGAACTGCCCATAAGAACCTGGAGCTGGAGGATTCAACCCCACACCAGACTGAGGTGGGCAAACATGTAGAGAGATGTTTTATTAGGGGGTTGTAATTTGAACCAAGACAGACATCTGCACAGACAGAGGCAGAGATGATGATCTCCCAGTGTGACTTTCAAAGTCTGAAGAAGGTAATGCTATCCAGAGTGAGAGGTGACAGAGTTACAAATGACTGTGGTGTGTATCTTGGGCTCTCCCGCCTACTCTTGTTTTGTCACTTGTCACAAGCTAGCTGCCATGTTTCAAGCAATTTGATGGAGAGGACTGGGAAGCAGGAAACCTAGAGTGACTTACTACTTAGATTCTTGAGACAAACTGAGTCTCTTGCAAAGAACTGAAGGCCTTGCTTGGTTCAATAGCCTGTAGGTGCCTAAATTCTACCTGCAGCCACTAGAGAGAGCCTGGGAGAGAATCCTTCTTCAGTGGAGCACCCAGACAGGGTTGCAGCCCCAGCCAACACCTAGTTTGTAGTCTTGTGATAGACACTAAGATAAAACCCAGTTCCAACACAGCCAGACTCAGGCCCTCGGAAACTTTGAGATAACTTGATGCTAAGTTGGGGCTAATTTGTTAATAGGAGAGGTAACTTATTGGGAACACTGCATCATACTTACTCCCAAATGCTTCTGAGGGAAAAACTGTACTTATAGGGGTTTTCTTTCTTTTTTCTAAAATAAGGTATTGTGTGAGTGTTTGTGGGGGTGGGGTGTTGATTACATCACCTTTTCATAAGAAACTCTTACACATTTGGCATAAAATCTCTACTTCTTGCTGTTGATTCCAAAAGTCCTCCTCTCTTCTCCTCTGTCTGCACCTTTATTCCAGAATAATTGTCTTTCCATCCCCAAGGGAGCCCTGCTTTCCCCATATCTGGTTCTTCCCTTGCCTGAAGGTTGTGAGGTAGAAATTTAAGGGATCTTTGGAAAGTTGGTTGGATGGTGTTTTGCCTGGGCAAACACGTGAAGTAACCTTTTGTTAAAATGGACACAGGTATAAAAGGCTAAGGGAGACTTGGAGAGAGGATATTCACTGAAGCAGAAACAGGAGAGAGGATGTTTTGCTAAAGCAAGCATGCAAAAGGACATGTGATAAAGGACTCTTTGTTAATGACACAGATGGATTGGTCCTCTTATGACTGAATAGTCGAGTTGCATTTAATGGCACGCCATAGAGAGAAATGCACCAAAAGACTTCGGGTGGTATATTACAGTTTCTTGCCACGTTTGTGGACTTGGGCTGATTGAATGCAGGTGCTGAGGCAAGACTCATGCTGAGACAAGGCATGTGGAGGACATGTGGTGTTTGGAGGGTGATGGAGAGAGAGTTTGACTTGCTGGTACAGGTACCTGTGCACCACTTATGGGTCTCTAGTCTTTGCTGAGAAGTTGTTAGCCAAGAGAAGCACAGCCGAGAACTTCTGGTGTCTCTCCTGGTCCCTCCTGCTGCCTTGACCTGAGGCTGAGGCCTAGCTGTCTCTGGTAGGTCATGTCACCACTGGTGCTAACAGAACTGGACAGCTGATGTACCCATGAGACATTTTTGAGTAGATTGAGCTACCCCTGCCTGCTAACCTGTGATTTGAACTTCTGATTTCCAGACAACACAGATGGGATTTGCTCCAAAGAGCCTTTCTAAACAGGTCCACCTCCCTTGTATCCCTTTTTCTTTTCCATGACCTCTGGTGGGTGGTGGGCTATAAGGGGTGTTAAAGTGTTTAAGAACCATCATTAGAAATAGAATTTGGAGAAAATTAAAGTTACAGGGCTCCTTCAACATTCCCATGTTAGCATCCTGTTCTCTTTCTTCGAATCTGCTCTTAGATATCATCTGGGGAATTCTATTCTTCATTCAGATTGTCTTGCTAGGTCCTTCGTTTGTATTCTCCATCTTGTTATCAGAGTTCTTAACTGTTCTATTTGTGTACTTAAGTTTTGTAATGGCCAACCTGTGACAGAGATGAATCTCAGGGGAATACTTCTCCTCTCCACAGGACTATACTCCCACATCTGAAAATAATTTTCACACAATTGTTGAATTATTTGATTAATATAATACCTTTGATCATTTTGGTAGAATTTTTCTAAAAACAAAATTTGTTTCTCTCTTCTCCATGGAAGAAAACTTAAAGCTTCATGGAGAGAGTCCAACTTCATCAAAACATGAGTTCAAGCTTAACCTTATAGAATATTTATTTCCTTTGATCAAAGACAGATGTGTATACTTGACTGAATAAATTAATTTAGTAAGTCCTGTATTTTCCTATATTACTTTTATTTTATCTTTGTTATCTCATTTACTTATGCTCTAAAAAGGTGATTTTGGTTTTGTTTGTTTATTCTGCACATTAAAAATCCATAAGCAGACAACAACAGCATCTCCGAGGACCCCAGAAGCAGCCTCCAAGAAGGCTCAGTGGTCGCAGAACATGGCTTTTAGAATAGCTATGAGGTGGGTCTCAGGCTGCCTTCTGACAGCTACAAGCTTTTGTCCCTACTCAGAGGTTCCACAGCATCAGGGAAGAGAGAAAAGGAAGAAGGGGAAAGAGAGCTTGAAATCTCACAGCTTGTTTCTGTCAGAACACATCAGTTCCAGGTCATGTCTCTACAGCATGAATGTCATGGAGCAAGCTCAAGTTGTCAGCACAAAGGACAGAGAAGCTCACTGACAGCTCTCAGGCTGACACTCCACAGCCATTACAGCAGGAGAATTTGCTGTTCCCCTTCACTGAGCTGCCCATTCCTTAGCTGAGTCCCCCAGATGCAGGGTCAAGCTCTGGAAGAAGCCATGCCTCTGCTTGTCACACACATGGACAGACGAGAGCTGCCGTGGTCACAGTTGAAGTGAGGGTGGAGAAGGACACACAGTGGGAACACAACCCATTTCCCGGATGGTGCCTCCTGCCATGCTCCATCCCACCACGTGAGTGTCTTAATATCCAGTGGAGAATCATGAAAACGTGACTTACAGAATTAACTTTCTTTTCGTGAAAACCTCACGACTCAAAACAGCATCCAGAAAATGAGTGAACAAAACTCTTGCTTAAAAGTTTCCTCAGTCCCTTGAGCATCCAGATTCTGGAAATGAGAATGAAGAGAAGAGCAAGGTAATCTGCTCGTGGCTGAGAGCACACATTCTAAAACAGAGGGAGAAGGAAGCTGTGGATGTGGCTATGACTGGCAGCTGAACATAGCTCTAGGAGCCCAAGTCGTCCTCTCATAGTATCCCCTCCAGTTCCAGAAACCCTGGAAATATGAGTGGGTGTTTAACCCTGATAGAACTGGTGTCAACTATTAGGCCAAAACCTAGGAAGAATTTTCACGTACACCATGGATAGCAGGAATGGCTTGAGGAGCACATTTTGTGACCTTCCAATCTTCCATTTCTGTCAAGGCCAGAAGGTGTGGCAACCCGAGAACACCCACATGGCTGTCAGAGCCCAGCAGGTAAGAATTGAAGTAATCAGAGAAAGGGTGACCACCAATGACTACTAAACCTCCCCTCCTTCACTGATGGAAGTATCTATTCAGCCAAGGACTATTGGTGGCTACTATGTGCCAGACATGCCTCCCAGAAACTTCTATTAGAGAGGGAGGGATTCCAATGTAACATTATTTAACATTCAATGCGATGAAGAAAATCAAATCTGCATGAGGGAGTGGAGATTAGGCACAGAAAGGTGACATCTGAGGAATGTCTTCAAAGAGAGGCAGTAAGAGGCCAAAGTGAAGTCTGGGGAGAACACTGAGGATAACACTGCAATAGAAGACCTGAAGGCAGAGACCTAGAGTCCCAAGAGTGAAGCAGGACAGGGAGGGGAGAGGAGAGAAGGCAGACTCCCCCACCCCGTGTGTGTGTGTGTGTGTGTGTGTGTGTGTGTGCTGGGAGCTGACAGAATTAAGAAATTCCCTTAGCCTGAGTAATGCCATTTTACATAATAGAGCTCAGCCTAGGTTTCTGTTTTGCACAGTAAAGACCTTTCCCAGAAATTAAGTGATCTCACTTTGGTCAGGTAGCTGGCCAAGTAGAACAGTCACCCAGGCAAAGGATCCTGCTTGGCAGGACATTCCCTCCTGCACCTAGGTCATCCCCCTCCTCAAGTAATTCTTCACAAAGGGTATTGTGAGAAATTCTTTAACCGGAAAGTTCCCTTAGTACCATACCTTACTTTCCCATGCTTTATTTCCTTCTTCTACCTGTATAAAGGTAGCATGTGAAAAAATAAAAATTTGTCAGCTTGATCAGACCATTTGACTTGCTGACCTTCTTTGGTGATCCCGGGTTCCTGTTGACTGTCCTGCAGGTCGGGGCATGTGTGTGTGCATATTGGGTACCATCAGTGTAGAACTGGCTTTTAAACCAAGATCACACAGAACATGAGGTAGTGTGGGAGAGAAGTCAGCCATCGAGAAAGCAGAACAGATTCCAAGGGATGAGAAGAGCCTGTGAGGAGGGCAATGGAGAGCAGGAAGTGAAGATAGACACCGGATGCTGGATTTTGGAGTTTACTTAATGGCACCTTGGAGCTTGGGAAGGACAGATAGATGTAAGTGGACCAAGAACTGATGGCAATTGGCTCGAGACAGAACAGGAAAGGGAGTGGATAGGGGAAGGCAGACGCCATCAGGAATGGTATTGTAAAGAGCAATGGGGTAAGACAGCAAGTGCTTCCAGTAGGGGTCTGTGTTCCTTCTCTTTCTCTATCAGAAGCTAGGATCATGTCCCCTTGCTGCTATCCCAGCCCCTTTCCACTTTACTCCACTGGGGCTTCTAGTGAGTTCAGAGGGGAACCCACAGTGAGTTTTAGAAGCAGTGCTTTCTTGGGTGACAGGGCAGTCCTGTCCACAGCACAACCAGTAAAGTCAGGCCAGTTATCAAGCTGAAGGACAGGGGTCGTCAAATCCTACTTAATTTTTTTTGTTGGAACATAGTTACAGATATGCCAAGACTCCCAAAGGCCATCATACTTACAATCTGTCCCTTTACCGGAAAAGATGTGCCGTCTCCTATAAACAGGTGGAACTGGGTGGACAGCTATGAAGAGAGGGTTTGGTTGTACATGTAGGAGCCCTGCTCCTAACACTCTTATCTGTGGCTGGATAAAGGTAAGAGGAGGCCAAATCAGTGTGTCGGTTAATATGAAGGAAGCTTATCTGGTCATTTTCTCTTGGTACCCTATGTATTTTCCCACGAAATAGAAAGTGAAAGCACTCACTGAGAGTGTGTGCAGGAAAGAGGGCTTTGAGCTGAAGGCAGGGGAGAGGCATGGATGGCTTTACCTGAGGGAGGCCATAGTGTATCACGAGGAAGAATGCAGCCTGTAGTTAAACAAAGGTTGTATCACATAGCTCTCCTTTCCCATGAGAAATGGCGAGTTAAAATGACTAATATGGGCCCCTGGGTAATCACTGCAAAGAAGAAAATGAATAGAAAGTAATAACTGATGATGAGATACAAACGCTTAGCAAAACTTCGGTGTGTTCGCAATGAGCAGCAGTTCCATCTTCAGGCAATGCCCTCATTGAATGTGTAGGCAAAACGCAGAGATAAACGGCCTCACGTAACGACTTTCACTCCAATCCGAGTAAGAACAGATATTCCATACCAAGGCATATTGTCCAGAGCCACGGAGCAGCCTATTTAATTTTGCAGATTGCTGTGATAAAGCATGAAAGTGAAACTCATTGCGTTTACAACATATCATGTACAGTAACTTGCTCACATGCAATCTGCCTGTGTGTATTTCCATATGTCACAATGCCGTTTATTAACACACGCTTGGGCACAAGTATAAAAACAAAGCCCAAGACCACAAAAATCCATGTTGACCGTTGACTTTGAGGAGAGAGCAAAGAAAAATGTGATCAGGAAAGAAAGTTACCAGGACCTTGGAACAATTAGGTAGTAGTGTATTAGTTAAAAGGCTAGCTAGATATTTCATGTATGTACCCATAGGAGTTAACTCCAGGTGATAGATACGCGGGTGGTTATCTTGTTCTATCGTGGGTACTTAGATGATTTTTGCAAGACAAAAATTAAGTTATCAAAAGCTTGTAAATATTTTGAAAAGCAAAACCTAGACATGAGATGACCTTTAAAGTCCACTGAGTGGGATCTGTCATTATAATCACTATCAGGACCCGAGAGTGGGGACTCTGAGAGCTGAACCCCAGAGTGAATCTCCTGCTTTCTAGCCCCTACGGATTCACTCCACCCTTCATTTCTTAGTTCATACGTCACAGACTTTCTGGCACGGCTTTCCTAATTTGGACAAGTAAATTATACCCCCTCCTCTGTTCTGGAAAAGCTGCGTGTGGCCCTCAACCTTGCAGTAGCAAGCATGCTGGTCTGCGTGCTTGCTATTGCCAGCATCACTGGTCTGGGTGTATGTCTTTTCTGTGGGATTGTGAGATCCTCAGGGCAGGGCCATGAGAATCTGTCCTTGTAACTCTGGCTGACATCGTTCCTAGTCCTCACTATATACGGCCTGCACTTTTGCTGAACACAGTAGATTATGGGCCAGTGTGTCACCATTGGGATCCACACTAGCAGAGGGTAGAGTCGCTCATAAACGCCCGAAGGTACCAGCAGAGAACAGTTGAAACAAACCACATCCTCAAAGCTTTCCATAGGGGCTGGAAACGTTATCTGAAGCTGATGTTCATAACCAACAAAAAAAAGCACAATTGCTTCAATTTTAAAAAAGCAGTTACAGGCTTTTCTTTCCTTTCTGGCTCATCTAAACATATAAATAGGGCAAGTTATCTTAGACTCCATGTTGGAGTTTCTTTTACAGCCTATGCCTCAATTGCCCCATTTAACACCTTTCTGTGTATGAGGAAACCAAGTCCGGTTATTGAAAACAAAGGACCCATATTAAAGCTTTGTTTGTGGTGATGAAGGAAAGAAGGTGTTTCTCAGAGAGCAAGCCACACCCCCATTACATTTGACCTTCACCGTGTTTAGTTTCTTTTTTAAACAATGCTTTCTTTCGTTTATTCTTCGAGAATTTCATACACTATATTTGATCTTATTCCTTTCCCTCCCCCAATTCTTCTCAAACCCTCCCACCCAGCTCCTTGTTTCTATCCACGTCTCTTAAAAAACAAAAGCAAAGACAAATGCCTGAAGTCTAATTTGTGTTGGCTGACTGCTTTTGAGCATGCACCCACCCTGGTGTGTGAATGACATTCCCAGTGTCACTCTACTGGAGAAAGCTGATCTTCCTTCTCCCAACCTCTGAAAGTTGTCGATAGCCCCTTGGTTGGAGGTGGGTCTTTATGGCCACTTCTCTTCCTTACTGCTATCTGTCTTGCTTGAGCTTGTGTAAGTCACACCTATGCCATCAAGTCTTTGTGAGTCCCTGTGAGTTCTTATAGGCATCTGACCTCGGTGTCTGGAAAAGTCTATCTTCTTGAAGTCATCACCACCACTGGCTGTTAAAATCTTTCAAATCCCTCCTCTGCCTAGATCTCTGTGCTCTAAGGGGATGAGTGCAACAGATATGACCTGTTTAGGGTTGAACAATCCAAAATCTTATTCTCTGAGCGTTGGTAAGCGGTGGGTTGTTTTGTTAGTTACCGTCTACTGAAAGTAGAAGCTTCTCTGATGAGTATTAATTGATGCACTGATTTATGGGGTATAGTAACATGTCATTTGGAGTCATTTATTACTTTTTTTTTTGTTTATCAGAATAATAACAAGATTTCCCCTCAGGGTCAGTGACCTATCTTGCCTCGGGTTCTTGGCCTCAGTGACAGTGCCGGCCATGGGTTTCATCCCATGGAACAGACCTTAAATGTAAAATTTTAAAAAGTAGTTGGTAACTTCTATAACATCCCTGTCATTATTGCACCAGTGGGCGAGTCATTATTATAGCTTTCCAAGTCCACAGCTGTGTGGGTTGATGAATTCTTTCTTCCTGTGGTGACGAGCACAGCACTTCCCAGACTGTGAGTGCTCGTTAGGGAGGTGAAGCGTTCAGTTGAATGCCAGCTATATTTCTCCATGTTCTGTGACACACGTATGTGGCGGATTCATTAATCATGTCTTAGATCACATTGTGTAGAGTAGCTGATAAAGACCAAAAGCTCCGTGTTGTTGCTCCTTGGCTTAAGAACGGCGAGTCGGGACAGTTTTGAAGAACCAAATGTTTATAACCCTCACACAGCTGAATCTAATCCTAGATGGTTGGCTGTACATTCAGTTGCCTGAACTATTTCCTGTCTGTTTCCACATTCTGCTTGTCTCTTTGTGGCTTCTATCCCTAGAGAGATGAGCTGCCCTGCCTTACCCTACGGGTAGCAACTTGGTCCAATGATATGCTTTGGCCGGTGAAATATGAGAAGGAGTGAAAGTGTGCGGTTCCTGGGAGAAAGGCTTTCGGTGGCCTTGAGAGGTCCTGGAGAGAACTTACTTTCCTTTTACTGAAGAATGGCTTGTTTCACAAGGCAGCTGTGAGCTAAACCTTAATTCCTAAAGGGAAACTTTCTCTCAGTTCACAGCCGCCGTATAATTGTTAGCATGTTATAATGTTAAGATGTGATGACACAAGCCCTTTCTTTTTGAAGCTGGTGAGGTTTTCATGTCATTGGCTAAGACGGTCAAGACAGAGAGTAAATTTTTAAGTAAAAAATCACTTAAAATATGTTTTTCCATGCTAAAGAAACATGTGCTCTTAATTTCTCCATATGTGTGTATGTGTGTGTGTGTGTGTGTATACCATCAGGGGGCTTCTCACAAGGTTAAAAGAGAACCTTGCTGTTTATTCAAATTTCTTTAGCAAGAATAATCAAGAAGCCACTGGAGACCATTTTCCCATACGTTAGTTTTTTTTTGTTTTGTTTCCATGAAGAACTCCAGTGTCCAGTGTCTCAAGAAGAATCTTACAAATGTTCCACCAGTTTAAGCACAGCCTCTGCCCCTAAAGTGGAATGAATTATTAACTCTGCTCCATATGACTGGATTAAAGTGGGAACAGTTAGCAGGCCCGGCCCTTCCCAGTGGTACTTGGCTGGGGATTGGGCATCATTCAGGAATGTTGAGCATGCTAACTTTCTGATAGAGCATTGCTGTATGTATTCTGCTTTTAGTTCTTAAATAAACAAAGCTGCCAGAAACTATCGAACGCCCCCACATACCTTCACTTCACCTTCTACCCCACCACTCCTCTCCCACCAGAGTTGCCCCCAGAGCAATACCAGACAAAATGAGAACAACGGTCAGGTAGGAAAGCCCTGCCACCATCTTTGAGATTTTCTGAGGCAATCATGTACCACAACTGCTTCCGAACAGTATTGGAGGAGCCTCAGCAACCACGATTTTTACCTGTCAGTCAAGCAGCTGATCTCTTGATAGCTGTCCCAGCTGTTATGGAGTAACCACGATTGTTTGAAAACCTTAGTGGCTCCCATTCAGCCCTCAACATCTGGAAAAGACATTAGCTGCAACTACTCAAAGAGACATCCTTTCTGTTATTGAGCTACCATGGCATTGCTCCAATGTCTACCTTGTCTCTAGAGGCTTTGCATAGACACAGCAGGTTTAGGTACCCTTAGGTGACCCTCTGTCAATCACTCCTAGTAACCCCGTTGTTGCTCAGTCAAGTGGAGAAGGCACTCCTCCCCAGCTTTGGATGACTAGTGCATACACTTGGCTGCCTGTGTAAGCAGTTTCCTCTCACCTTCCAGCATGAGGGAAGACATCTCTCCTGTGTATTCTCTCCTTCCTGCAGCACAGGTTCATATAAAGCCTCCTCCAAGTGGTCATTCTCCTATGTATAGATTTTTATCTTAGGCTGAAAGGAATACATCAGTTATACAAAGAGCAGGTAAAGTGGGCCTCAGACACTTAGAGCAGTTAAGGGACAGCAGGAAAGTTTCAGAGAGAGAGAGGTTGAGGGAGGGGCTGGGCTGGCAGACAGTGAAGAGCTGAGAATAGAGGACCAAGCTATGAGAATAGAGCTCTGGGAGGAGCTGTGTGCCCTGGTCCCCAAGAGTGTGCCATCCGGTCACCTGGAGGAACAAGGAACTGAGGGCCTGGTACCCAAAGATCTGAACTGCAATACCAAATGGTCAGCACTGGGTCTTTGAAAGCCAAGAGCCACAGCTCTGTTCTCAAGGCTTAGAACTGTCAACCTTTGGCTTTGAAAGAGTTACTTAGAAGCCTCTTACAGCCAAGGGTTGGGCTGTGACATTAAGGAAGCTTTGCCTTTTTTTTTTTTTTTTTTTTTTTTTTTTTTTTTGAGTAGAAAGAATCCTTAGCCCTTTGTGACAAAGGTACTAGAATGACTCAAATTAAAGCCATTTTACCATTGATCTTACCATTAGTGGAAATGGTGGCTGTCCTGTGCAGTGACAAGGACTTTCATCTAATATTCCTTGAACCCACCAGTGCCCATCTTTTTAACACAAGCAAAAATAAGGGTTCCATAATTACAGAGAACTAATCTTTAAAATGAAAAAAAAGAAGAAGAAGAAACCAGCATGCCGTGGAACAGTGTACTCAGCAGGAACAGTACTGGGAGGGACCAGACACCAGGCTGGACAGATAACAGCGTTGTTCAGCATGAACCCTCATCCATTAAAATTGATGAATTTAGTGCATCGTTTCATTCTGCACAATAGAAACATTCTGTATCCGAAGTGATTTCTCTCTAATATCAAATGTGCATAGGATAGTGAGGATGGACACGCCAGTCTTATTTACTGTTACTGCTGATTGTAAGAAAGCTGACGATATACTCTGTGACCTAGGGTAAGTTAACTGACCCATCTGTGGTCCCATGACCTCATCTAGAAAGCAGAGAATACTTGCTTTAATTACATTTAAGCCACTCAGTGCAACTTCGCAATTATGTGGCCATTGTTCCTTTAGCACACATTAGCTGGTTATTTGAATATACTGTAGTTGCCTTGAGACAGTTTGCCAAACTGTCTTTGTATTTATTATTACTGATACTTGGGCTCTGATATTAGGCATTTTCTCTTATCTAGAAATTACTCTCCTCCATTTACCCCTGATATTAGTTGGCCTAAGGTGATGCTCTTATTTTGTCAGTGTTTCAAAAACTCAGAGCATGGAGATTTATACACAGAGTGGGAAGGTGGGAGAGGAGGGAGCCTTTATTTTACCTGAAGATGGCAACATTTGCCAAAGAGGACAAGTCCCTCATTGGCTCTGAACATGGCAGTATTGATTTCCGCTACACTCCCAGGGTCCTAGGCAACAGAAGTGGTAATGCTTCCAGCTGCTGTAATAGAGGGAAGAAAAGAAGATCAGTCATATCGGAATGGACACAGACCATTGGCAGAGCTGAGAAAGGGCTGTCAGTACTATTGTGCACCATTTGATTCATGATCTGACACACATGGACATCTCACGAATTTAGAACAAATTGTATCTGGCAGGAAGAACCAAAAGAGGCAGCATCAAATCTCTCCTGGCAAGAAACATGACTTGTCTGTGAGCTGCTTCCCTCTTTAAAAAAAAAAAAGAAAGAAAGAAATCCAGGCTGAGCAAAGGAAGTGCATGTGTCATCCTTACCCCTACATCCCTCCATCAGGGTGATGTCAATGTGCTTGTTAATATTTCAAAAGAGAAAATGAGAGACCACAAAGTTAAAATGTTGAAGAAAGGCCATGTTCAGAAAGAGGGTCCAGATATAGTCTCATGCGCTCTTGCTGAAAACCTAAATTAACAGCTGTTCCAGAGGGAAACTTGGCAATGAAGCACAAACCTGAAAATGCATGAAATCATTGCTCAGCTCTGTGTGCTCCTCCGGTTAGCTCTGCAGGGCGCACAGGTGCCTACGGCAGAGTGCGGTAGGCAGATCTAGACACCATGTTAATTAGCTTATGCTGAATTTGAGTCAGGAGAGCAATGGGTTAAATAAGTTAGCAGAGTGTCCTTACAATGGAGAAGACAGACCCACTGAGAGAATTGAGTCATCTCAATGTTGAACAATAAAAGGTCCCAAACATGACTTTTCAATTTTTTTGAGCTTAAAATATAATTATGATGTTTTCCCTTCCCTTCAAACTGTCCTATATACCACTCCCCCCTCTCCTTCAAATTTATGGCCAATTTTTCATTAATTACTATATGCATAAATGTTTATGCACATACATATTCCTAAAATATAGCCTGTTAAGTCCATATGTTGCTTATATGTATGTTTTCAAGGCTGACTATTTGACCCTGGATAACCAGTGGGTATGCTGTTCCTTGAGGAAGACTGTATCTCCAGATTCCAGCTTCCTCAGTTGCCTGTAGTTTTTTGTGCAGAGTTGAGGTTGGAGGCTTTTCTCCACCCACTCTGGTTTGTCCATTATTTTCATTCTCTTTAAGGTCAATGTTCTGACAGTTATGTTGGTAATACATGAAGGGTGTAGCTTCCAAATTGCTGACGCCAAAAAGTGCTTACTAGCAGAAGCCTGATATGGATGCCTCCTCGGAGGATCTGCCAGAGCCATACTAATACAGAGGAGGATGCTTGCAGCTAACCACCAGACTGAGCACAGGGACCCCAGTGGAGGAGCTAGAGAAAGGACTGAAGGAGCTGAAAGGGTTTGCAACCTTGTGGGAAGGACATTTCTAACCAACCAAATCCTCCAGAGCTCCCAGGGACTAAAACACCAACCAGTGAGCACACATGGAGAAACCCATGGCTTCAATTGCATATGTAGCAGAGGATGGCATTGTCTGGCATCAATGGGAGAAGAGGCCTTTGGTCTAGTGAAGGCTCATTTTCCCAGTGTAGGGGAATGCCAAGACCCTGAGATGGAGAGGGTGGTTGGGAGTGGGAGCACCTTCATGGAAGCAAGGGGAGGGGAGAAGGAAGGGAGTGAGAGAAAAGAGGATAATATTTGAAATGTAAAGAGAGACTATCCAATAAAAATTATTTTTTAAAAAGGATGTAGCTCCTGATGCTACTATGAGACACAGTCTCCCAGCAAACTCTCTGACTCTGTGGCTCTTAAAATTTCTGCCTCCTCTTCCACAATGTTCCTTGAACATTAGATGTGGGAGTGCCAAAAAAAAAAAAAATGTAAAAGCATATGCCAGAACTTTTCTGCATGTATACATGAATTCAGTCTTCTAGCTATGTGAATATATCCATTTGGTTTTGTGTGCATTAAGAACAGAATATAAAAGCACATTCGAGATATTAATAATGGCAGTAGCTGCAGACTGGTGAGAGGTGGGAGTGAAAAGATTTTATCTCTTTCTCCTGAACTACTTCATATTTCAGTGCACATGCATTATTTTTATATACAATCTTTCAAAGAGGGTTTGGATTTAACTAGGTGGTGAGCATTTGCCTAGCAAAGTACAAAACAATAAACAAGGAAAATGGGAAGAAACGGTGAAAGCATCAAACACAATCCCGACCAACCATTAAAAAGTATCTCCTACAACCCTACTTGCTGACATGAAAATGTTAGTGATATATTGCTAAATTTTAAAAAGTGGTTTACAAAATTGAGCGGGGGATGTGAGAGAGACCCCCCCCCCCCCCCCCGCGGAACGTCATGGAAGCAGGAAGACACAATCTCACAGCAAACCTCGTAATCCTCTGACTCTAACTGTCTTTCTGCCCCCTCTTCCACAATGTTGCCTGAAACCAGGACAGTAAAATGGGACCCTTAACAGGATAGGGAACCTGAGGAGCAATAGAAAGGAACAGCAGGATACCGGCTATCTCTAGGGTAAATGGGGAAGGAGGATGCTTAGAGAGAGGAAGGGAGGTAAAGGCAGGAGAGAGGGGAGATGAGTAATACAGCAATTAATTTTTTTATATATGCACAAACATTTCCTATAAGTCACTCTGCAAAATGTTAGTCTAAAGTGACTTCTAGGAAAATTGTAAAAGCTCTGATTCTACCTCTTATCATCAGGTGAGGACCCTTAAAGGGGATCGTTTAAGACTCTAATGCAGGTCCAATGTGCTGGCACATGCCTTAATCCCAGCTAAAGCCTCATGCATATGAGTTCAAGGTCACCCTGGTCGTAACAGGGAGTTTGAAGCCAATCAGAGCAAGATAGTGAGACCCTGTCTAAACAAACCACCCAACAAACAAATAACACCTCTAATCCTTTGCATGCCAAAAACTGCTGTTGTATTCACTTGCATTCTTTGTAAATGGAGCTAACATTTGAATAGTCTGTTAGGAGAATAAAACTGTCATGAAATGATTTGAAAGATAAAACATACATAAAGATAGAGAACTCTCATATCTCATGTTGCCGATACACAGTGAGCTTCTGAATTTGCAGAGGCCAAAGTTACTGGCTCAGAGTCACAGAATGGGTTCCATGTGCGGAGAGTGAGGAGCGCAGGTCCCATGTGGACTGTACTTTGAATGTTTCTAAGTCCGAATGGACCTGCAGGTAGGGAGAGGGCCGAGAGTCAGAGCATCAGCAGTTTGTTGGGGTGGGAGCATTTAGGTGTCATCAGAATCACTGCCCTTCAAGCACTCAGAGCAATTCTGCTCCAACTCCAGTGTTTGCTTTAATCGTACACAGTTAACTTCAATATGTGACTTAAATAAGAAGGTTGCCCGTGTGGCTCGACTGAATGAATTTCCCATTTCTACTTCTTATCCTACTGCTTTTAGTGAGTAAAGACCATTGGTATGCTGGTGCCATTCATGAGAGTTGTGATAACCTTTCCTCCTCCGAAGAGTAAGGACTGTCCTCCCTTCCTCTAGCTGAAGGGCAAGTATTTCCTCTTTCCTTATCTCTTAGCTATGAATATTTGTGCTGTGAGACATTTTGATTCTTGTTGCTGTGCCCCGAGTACTCTTAGCGATCTGATTTCTAACACCCTGATTCCACAGTCCAAACCCTGGCTGAATGTCCCATAAAAAGATGGTTTGACCCCCATGACCAGAACAAGGCCGAGAAGTTAATTAGATTATACTTGATGGTTGAATTTTACCACCCCACTTTTTATTCCCTTCCATCTCCCTGTCTCAGTCTGTGTCTCTCTCCCTCTCCCTCCCTCTCTCTGTTTCTCTGCCCCCACCATGTTGTGTGGGTGTGTGTGCACGCTCAGGCAGGATGTGATCTGGCCATGGGTAGAGAGAGCTAAAGATATCCTGAGAGAAGACGAGGAATGAAGAGCCATCCCTTCCCACAGCTCATTGCCGTTTCCACAGAACTCAGTCATTTTCTCACTGTGATTGGGTTAGGTTAGATGCTCCCATTTTGTTCTGATTTTCCTGAGATTGAATGTAACTCAAATAGCAATGGCTTAACTGAAGGTCCATTTTAAATGGGAATGGAAGCCTTGGTACATTTGGTTTGTAAGAAGAATTCTCCACCAACAGATCTGCACCAGGGTTATGTGGTCTCTCTGGGTCTACTGAGGTTGCATGTTTGAATTTTTCACTGCTGTTTGTGATTGTTCTACTGAATTTCCCCCTCTGTTCCCATTGAACAGCATTTTAGACTTCTACTCTAATCTGAAAATAGATTACCCTCTGGATGAAATGCTGGCATTGTGACAATTCTTAAATGCACTAAACGTATATCAGCTCAATCAACATTGACAACTGAACAGCTATTTTTTAGGAGGTTACATGGCTGAACAATTAGGCCACATCAAAAGTCAGGATGGGTCCTCATCTATTCTAATCAATTTTCTGCTATTTTAAGCAAGTCTGTCTCATCAACCCTAAATAACATACCACTGCAAGTTAACACAGTTCAAACCAATGAAAATATGACAACAGTTATAATGTGCCAGCCAGATCAATGCTAGACACAGAAGGCATATAGAATGCTCTGTCTTCGGTGAGCATGCTAGAGAGCTAACAGCATGTGTGGTGGGATCACTGTGTGACAGATCAATCCCAAGCACTCCCCACTGAATCCAATCACCTTCAGCACAGCCTCAAGGTAGTTGGGGTCACTTAGCTTTTGGACACTGGCTGTACTACATTAAGTTGAGTCTGTTGATCCAAAGCTTGTCTCATTTTTCTCCCATCACTAGTATGTGGTTTACAAAGTTGCTTCTAAGATCTACCATTAGTTTACTAACGTTCAGGGAGAAATGTGCTCTGTAAAAAATGTACATTTATTTTACTTGACAAATAAGAACCATATACATTTATGGAACACAAATTTATCTTTTGATAACTGTTTACATTCAGGCTGATTAATATGCCTACCATATACTTACCACTTTCTTAAGGTAGGAACATTCAGTCTCTTTTGATTTTCATGACGAGGAATCGAACCTAGGGCCTCACATGCTAGGAAGATGCCAGCAGATGATCTACTGTGGAAATACAGCCCATCTCTGGGGGGCTTGTTTTCTACTTTCTATTTTGAGATAAGGTCTTGCTAAATTAACCGGGCGGTCATTGACCTTGGGCATCCTCCCGTTTTGTTTTCCTGAGGAGCTGGGATTATAGACCTATGACATCAGGCCTACCTAAAATGTATTTTGTCTTAACCTGCTACAAATAGCAAGCATCCATCCCCTCAACTATATACTCTTTATAGAATTTAGAGTCCAGCTATCTGCTTATTGAATAATTCTTTGGAATCATTTGAGCTCTGAAACTTAAGGAAGAGTCACAAGAAGAATGGAAAGAAAAATATCCTAAGGGTCAGTGGAAGGGTTAAATCTTTTCTTATTTTAATCCAACATTCTCAGACTCAACCAACATGGGTTGTAGAGTGTGAGGCAGAAAGGAATGAAATGCATGTCTTCCTCCGGGGAAACACGCAGCCTGGAGCTGAGTACACATGCCAAGGCAGAAGTCCCTGTCTGCAAGCCATCATCACAGGGATGCATGAACCCGACACCTGAATGCCCAAGTGCTGAATGCCAAACAAAGCAGTTCTGACAGTCTGCCTGGGACCCAGTGGGGTTGTTGGGCTCAGAGACACTTTTCTTCACTAAGCCTCAAAGGGAGTCCATGGCAGGCCCATGCTTGAAAACCTGTCCCAGACTCCCATCCAACCAGAAGCAGTAACTTTAAAGACCTGCATCTGTAGGAAGTCCTTGGCCATGGCTTTCTCAGATGTTGCAGGCAGCAGGCTTGCAGATTGCTGACAGCTTGCTTAGAGGTATAGGTGGCCATGGCTTTCCTAAAGAGCTCACCCCTGAAGGCCTTGTCAGACATAATCTGTAGACAAGAATGTCACTAATCTTCTACTGGTGTCTGTATCATGGAACACTTTATGTCCTAAAAAGGAAAGGAGGGGACAGCCCATAAAAGCCTAAAGAACCCCACAAAGGACCCAAATGTGGAATAATGGTGGACCAAGTACTCTGAGCCAGCAAAGTCTTGGGTGATAAGCAAGAGGAATGGATCCGGCCATGATAATCCTGCTCTTGGGAACCTACTATCATGAAAATGGATGAGTTGACCCTGTCCCTCACCTGATGTAGCAGTCAGGAGAGTGGGCCCTGCACCGCACCTGGACAGAACAGTAGGGCTGGCCCTGGTTGAGGGCACAGTGGTCTGCCGTGAGGTGGCAAAGGTGCTTGGGTGATGCTCCCCACCTCTACACCTGCAGTAGTCAAAAGAGCTGGCCCCTAGGGCATAGTTGTGAGAAAGCTAGCCCTGCCCCTTCACTGGAGAGCAGTTGTCTCCAGTGAAGGGGCAGTCCCTGTGTTTACCAGGACCAAGTCCTCTGGTAAACATAGAGGACTTGGCCCTGATGGCAAAGGCACAGGTGATGTCACACTAACCCAAGAGCGTGAGAGCTGGAGCACTAGTCCAGCTCCTCCCAGGCTGCAGCTTTTGGGAGAGTGGGGCCTAGGCCTTGACTGGGAAGCACAATGGAGCTGTCTATGAAGGCCTGGGTGCTGATGAGTGGGTCCCAAGATCACCACTGCAGGATTGCTGACCCTGCTTCCTGCCACTGGCAGCATTGGGTGGCTGACAGTGCGGGAGAGCTCTCCCTGGTGGTGTGGATAAGGGATAGGGAGAGCCAGTATGCTAACCAGCTCAGTTACCACCTAGGCTCAGATTCAGGGCTCTGACTTGGCCCACCACAAAATCTATAGCATCTGTGAATGGTTGGGATGTGTGAAAGGGTCAGTCCTGGTATCCCAAAGCTGCAGGATCTCCATGATACAGGGCAACAACAGGATGGGTAGAAGGAGTCCCAGTGAGGATCCAATATTGATGGTGTCACAGATGCCAGAGATCTTGAACCAGACCATGACTCATTGCAATGCACATTTGCATTACTGGACAGAGGGATATTGTAACCCCAGGCTTTTTACCCATGCCCCAGTTTCCAAAATAACGACTGAGTCTCTGAGGCTTAATTAATTATGAATAAATGCCTAGAGTATAAGCTTGGTTTTTCCCCCAGCTAGCTTCAAACTTAATACCCATTTATTCTATTCTGTGAGTGCAACATAACTGTTTCCTCTCCTCTGTTTCATTTCTCTGTATCCTCAGAGTTCAGGAAAAATCTCCTGCTGTGCCTGACTTCATCCCAGAGTTCCTCTCTTCCTATTTTCTGCCTCGGGTAATAGGCCATCAGCTTTTTATTGACAGGTGATGCTTCCATACAACACATAAGAGATTCTCTCTACGGGATATACTGTGGGACACAATCCGTGACATACTAGAGCATGCTCTGCTTCGCTTGTTTTTGTTTGGTTTGGGCTGGAGGTTTCAAGGGTGAAGGGCAGATAAAGGGGGCAGAGAGATGAGTAAGACTAGGGTGTATGATGTGAAACTCACAAAGAATCAAAAATTCTTTTCCTAAAGTTCACCCATAATTATACTATTGGGGCTATAGAGAATGCTAAGTTGTGGCAATATTTTAAAGATCAATGAGTCTTTGTAGACTTTTATAAGTCTTTGAAACTGTGGCTTCTGAAGTTTTGCTCTCAGATCTTTGCATCCAAGATCAATATAATGTAACTGTCTGGGGGCAGATCCAGCATTAGTAGTTTTTAAGGCTCCCAAGGGTCTACGGTGAGCTGCCAGGCTGAGCATGTGGTTCAAGCAGGAGCCAGAGGCCCACTCTGGGTTACTAGCTACACTAAAGAGGAACCTTCCAAACCACCAAAACCATTAGCCAAAAATGTATAGGCTTAACTGTTTGTGTCATCTGTGCTTTTCATTATGAAAGTACTATAGCACATTATGCAAAAAAATATTTTTAAGCAGGAGAACAGGAAGTTATTATGATAACTTGAGTAATTGGAGTACTTTGGTTTATTTTCCTTAAGTGTTTTTCACTGTGTCTTTGCTTCTTGAAAAGTATGACACATTGAACAGAACACGATAGTGCTGCTGTGTTCATTCGGCATGGAAAACATCTTCAGGGCAATCACATTTTATGACGCTGCACCAAGTGGCTGGACAGTTGTTACTGACTTAACCACCCCCACCCCTGCCCATCTAGCTTACCTTGACGGCTTTCTTGAGTTACAAATGGTGCTGCAAAAGACATATTAGATGAGAGCAGTGTTTCTATATTCTAGGCAAATGAGAAAAGTCGGCTTATTAGGTCGGAATATGTCTACTCACAAAGCCCTCAATAAATTTAGCCACATTGTTTCACATAAAAGCTTTAACAATGTATGCTGTTCCCAGCAAGAGATGCTAGCTTCGCAGCATTTGGCACTAGAATGTTTTCAGGTGTATGGGGGCAGGTACAAACTTAACATGTAAAAAGGTATCTAAGAAAGCCAGAATTAGTAGAAGGGTAATCTTGTTTTTTTCTTTTAAATGACTTTATTTTACAAAACAAAGATAAATGTACAGATTTTAAACATTTTTTTGCTTAAAATTATACATTTTTGTCAGTACTATTTTTTCAGATATTAAAATAATTTTTACATAAAACTCTGTGAATATATATTTTTTAGTCAGTACTTGATTTTTTTCAAGGGCTTGACAGTATTCATTGAAAACCTAATAGTTACAATGAGTGTAAAGTACATGCAAAACAAAACGCAACATGGAAATAGTCAAAGTCTTCTTGTTTTGTAAATATATTTTTTTTTGTTTTCCTTATTTCTTGGACTTCATACAGTCTGTGAGTTGTTTCTGGGGGAGTGCAAGCCTCTGGGGTTAGCATCCCAATATCAGTGACTGCATAGTATGTCTGTTCTTTTGTGACTGGGTTATCTCACTCAGGATGATATTCTCTAGATGCAGCCATTTTCTTAAGAATTTGGTTAAGTCATTGTTTCTGGTGGCTGAGTAGTATTCCATTGTGTAAATGTACCACAATTTTTGTATCCATTCATCTACTGAAGGACATCTGGGTTCTTTCCAGCTTCTGGCTATTATAAATAGAGCTGCTATGAACATTGTGGTGCATATATCTTTGTTGTGTATTAAAGTGTCTCTGGGGTATATGCCCAGAAGTGGAATAGCTGGGTCTTCAGGTAGTACTATATCCAATTTTCTGAGGTATCGCCAGACTGATTTCCAGAGTGGTTGTATTAGTTTGCAACCCCACCAACAGTGGAGAAGTGTTCCTCTTTCTCCGCAGCCTCGCCAGCATCTGCTGCCATCTGAGTTTTGGATCTTGGCCATTCTGACTGGTGTGAGGTGGAATCTCAGGGTTGTTTTGATTTGCATTTCCCTGATGGCTAAGGATGTCGAGCACTTCCTCAGATGTTTCTCGGCCATTCAGTGTTCCTCAACTGAGAATGTTTTGTTTAGCTCTGTACCCCATTTTTAAATAGGGTTATTTGATTCTCTGGTGTCTAGCTTTTTGAGTTTTTTGTATACTTTGGATATTAGGCCTCTATCTGATGTGGTGTTGGTAAAGATCTTTTCCCATTCTGTTGGTTGCCTTTTTGTTTTCTTGACAATTTCCTTAGTCTTACAGAAATTTTGCAATCTCATTAAGTCCCATTTGTTAATCTTTGACCTTAGAGCTTGAGCCATTGGTGTTTTGTTCAGAAAATTTTCTCCTGTGCCTATGTGTTCTAAGGTTTTCCCTACTTTCTCATCTAATAATTTCAGTGTATCTGGTTTAATGTGGAGATCTTTGATCCACTTACACTTGAGCTTTGTACAAGGAGATAAGAAAGGGTCTATTTTCATTCTTTTGCATGCTGAGTGCCAGTTGAACCAGCACCATTTGTTGAATAGGCTGTCCTTTTTCCATTGAATGTTTACGGCACCTTTGTCAAAAATCAGGTGACCATATACATGAGGGCTCATTTCTGGATCTTCTATTCTATTCCAATGATCCACATGCCTATTTCTGTACCAGTACCATGCAGTTTTCAACACAGTTGCCTTGTAATATAGTTTGAGGTCAGGAATAGTGATTCCTGCAGATGTTTTTTTGTTGTTGAGGATGGATTTCGCTATTCTAGGTCTTTTTTTATTCCATATGAAATTGCACATTGATCTTTCCAATTCCTTAAAGAACTGGGTTGGAATTTTGATGGGGCTTGCATTGAATCTGTAGATTGCTTTTGGTAGGATGGCCATTTTTAAGATGTTGATCTTTCCAATCCATGAGCATGGAAGATCTTTCCATTTTCTGAGATCCTCCTCAATTTCTTTCTTTAGAGGTTTGAAGTTCTTGTCATACAGGTCCTCACTTGCTTAGTTAGAGTCACACCAAGGTATTTCATAGTTTTGTGACGATTGTGAAGGGTACCTTTTCCCTAATTTCTTTCTCCACATGTTTGTCCTTTGAGTATAGGAAGGCTACTGATTTGTTCGAGTTAATTTTGTATTCGGCCACTTTGCTGAACTTATCAGCTGTAGGAGTTCTCTGGTGGAATTTTTGGGGTCACGCAAGTACACTATCATGTTATCGGCAAAGAGTGATGTTTTTATCTCTTCCTTTCCGATTTGTATCCCCTTGATCTCCTTTTGCTGTCTAATTGCTCCAGCCAGGACTTCCAGTACTATGTTGAATAGGTAGGGGGAGACTGGGCAGCCTTGTCGAGTCCCTGATTTTAGTGGGACTGCTTCAAGTTTCTCGCCATTAAGTTTGATGTTGGCTGTTGGTTTGCTGTATATTGCTTTTATTATGTTTAAATATGGGCCTTGGATTCCTGTTCTTTCCAGGACTTTTAACATGAAGGGGTGTTGGATTTTGTCAAATGCTTTCTCAGCATCTAGTGAGATGACCATGTGATTTTGTTCCTTGAGTTTGTTTATATGGTGGATTACATTGATGGATTTCCTTATATTAAACCATCTCTGCATCCCAGGGATGAAGCCTTCTTGGTCATGATGAATGATCGTTTTAATGTGTTCTTGGATTCGGTTTGCAAGGTAATCTTGGTTTTAACTCTTGTTCTGTTACTGACCAGTGATGATACTCAGAAAAAGCAGTAGCTTTTTTTTTTTTATTGTTTTGTGAATTGAAGAATAAACTTCTTTCCAAAGACATACTGTGTTCCAGGCACTGTTTTTAGGGAACATGTAAGCAGCCTGACAGTTGGGTACTAAAGGAGCAGCCGGTGGCTAATTTTTTTAGTCTGGTCTTTACCAAGGACACTTCTGTGATTCTTGTTCTTTATCCAAATGGTTGTTGAGCCCTTTGTGTATGCTTGGCTACTGCACCTTAGAATTGATAGGAGTGGGGGAGCCTTAAGACTTCCTAATGCTTTAGAGCATCTTACTCTAGCTCAGTTGCCACTGTTTACTGAATCATAGCTGATTCTGATTTGGGGAGATACCAGAGAGCATGGGTGCTCTGTTGTTTGGTCTCCAGATACCCTCACATCATGTTCTAGAATGATGAAGTGGGATTAAAGGAACATCTGTTTCCTTCTACTACAGCCTCTCAAAAAATACCATCAGGCATGCCTGCTTTGCCCTGTCTGGGAGTTCACTGTCAAACGTGTGAGGGTTTAGATGGGCCCTTACCCTTCTTTTTGGTGAGCTTTCCATTAACTTAATTGACGTTAGCCTATCCCAAGGGCAGTCCCAGCTTCATCTGCAGGTTTTCCTTCCCCAGTAGAGACCCTGTAAACTATGCCTCAGCAGGTTTAGCAGTGGATAGTACCTCTGTGCCTGAGGACACTTCCCCAATTGTCTCCAACTGCTGTCCACTGAGATCAGTAACCAATCTTTCCTGCAGCCTGCTCTTTCAGCTTGTCCTGTTCTTCCAACTTCATCATTTGCTTATGTAAGTACCAAGAATGTAGTGCTCTCTGGCTACCAGGCTGAAGAATCTTAAAGAGCACACATCCGGAGTCATGCTTACAAGCGGCTTTCCATCGACTGACTGCAATAACAACCCGAGAGTTTGTGGCAGCCCTTCTCTACCCTGTTGTTTAGGGGATACGGCCACTGAACAGGAGATCTGGAGACTGGTTCAAAGTAGATTCCTATTGTTTCAGTGCACCAGTGTTACTGAGGTGAGAGCTCTCACTATCCCACTTTCTTGAGTTACACCTGATGCAACAAGCTACACTGTGGTACCTCTGAGTCACCTAAATGACTTGCTCTAGGGAGCTTTAAACTTCTGTCAATGATGGGCCCTAATGTTTGCTGACGGGCAGCTGTAAGCCATTAGGCATCAAGGGCTAAATAACCATCAGGAATGATTGATCATAACCATAGAACAGCCTTGGTGAAGAAGAGTCCAGATTCATTTTCAAGTTATATTTATCTACAATTAACTATCATCTTGTCCCAAGATTGACCTAATAGCTGTCCCACAGTACAGCATCTATGTTTCAATACCTCTCCTACAAGTTAGCTCTTATGCTTAATGGAGCTTTCTTTCGGATTTGATATCGTTTGAGAACAGGAGGCTGTATCATGAAGCTGGTATCTCCATTCTGGCTGCCATTAGCAACCTCAACTATAGCCTAGCCATCATACTAGCCAATGAAATAATTCATTCCAAATATACTTCCCAGATTTGTTGTTGCTGTTTTTGTGTGAATTGTTTAGTTTTGTTTGTGGGAGATATGATTTTGAATTTCATGTTAGTCTTGGCCAGTCCAACATCAAGGAGGATATGATTCTACACAGGACACCTGGCATTTAGGTCAGTGGCATTCACAGACTCATTAGCACAATGATTTAAAGTAGGGGACAGGCCCAATTCTTCAAGTATTTAAAAATCTTTAAAGCTAGGGTTTAGCCTGCTACTGACACGCACCAGAGAGCCAAGTTGAATCAATCCACGCTGATTCATGATGAAGACTAAATGTGGCCCCCTCCACAATGGCCCACTCAGCACATCTCACCAAATAAACCCAGCACAAAACACTTGAATGTGATCTCTCTCCTTGAGCAACTCATCTGCTTACATCATTTTCAGGCCCCAAGATGTTCCATCCTGGCTTACTGCTTGGGAGAGTTTGGGTGGGTGCAAAGCCTAGTCAGCTGAGAGTTTGTTACCCTGGAAACACGGCTGAAAGAACAGATGTGTTTGGACTCTGGTTGCCAACTACCCCAACAGTCAGGCATCTCTGTAGAAAGAGTAGGACCCACACATTGCATTGAATTTGAATTCTCCTCAAATATGAATGAATTTATTGAGGTTGTGACTTATTTTTAGCTTTTCCATTTGCTTCCTGGCTGACTCTAGGAGTGCTTTGTTTCTTATGCCTACACTCAATAGACTTCCAGTTTTCATCATTTGACAACACAATTCCTGGCATCTTTTCAAGGAAAGATGCCAGTGGAAGCTGAAATCTAGGTGCAGAGATAAGACATGGTTTGGGAAGGCTAGTTTATAATTTGAGATATATAGTAACACCTCCCCACCCCAAGAAAACTATATTCTACTAAATGAGAGTGTCTAATTTTCCCAGATTGCTCCTTAGTTCATGAGTCTTAAAGTGGTTCTCTGAGTATGTCACTTTTCTTTTCTTGTTTTTAGCAGTCATTTTATTTGTTTACATTTCAAATAATCTCCCCCTTCCCAGTTACCCCTCCACAACCTCCTAGCCTGTCTCTCCTCTCCCCTTCCCCTTTGCCTCTTTGGGGGTGCTTCTCCACCCACTCATCAATTCCTGCCTCATTGCTCTAGCATCCGGCTATGCTAAGGTATCAAGCTTCCACAGGATCAAGGGCCTCCCCTCCTACTGATGTCAGATATAACCATTCTCTGCTACATATGTATCTAGAATCATGGATCCCTCCATGTGTACTCTTTGGTTGGCGGTTTTGTCTCCGAGAGCTCTTGGTGGTCCAGTGCAGGCTTCCTGGGCTTCTTATAGGAAGTTTTCCATGCTCCCTGTCATCTCCTGCCTTGGTGATAACCATGGCACCTCCCAACCTACAGCTAAAGTAAAGGGGCACCTCTAAACTGCTTCCTGTTTCTGAGCTTAATTACTTCAGGCATCACAAAAGAGCTGCTTAGCAGAATTTGATCCTTAACACAGTCATGTACTGTCTCAAGTGGCCGATGTCGTGAGTTCTCTGGGATTCTTATTGCACTCACAGAAAACAAAGCAGGTCGACCAGATGCTTTCTAAAGGTCCTTCCACCTTCAATTCAGCAACCCAAACAGTAGCTTCCTAGTAAAACTGCTAAAGAAAGGAGGAGGCATCATGCATGTCATCCTGGTGATGTGTGTGGAACAAAGAGGAATCAGTCTTTTAAGATTAACTGCCAGTGTGACCTTCCTTGGACACAGCAAAACTGTAGCATTTAAGTAGTCAATGTGTTCGTGTTGATCAATGGAAATAATGCACAGAGCATTTCAAAGTGCTTTGAAGATTAAAACTCTACACAAAATTCAGTATTGCCACTAGTAGAACCAAAAGGAGGACCCTAAAGAAGTCATTTCTCAGACCCTGAATTTTAAGTGTCAACTTGAAATATCACTACAAAAATTTATACTCAGATAATTTCAACACCTACAATTTGCAAAAGGTAAGATATGGATTTGCCAACAGAGGGAATCATGGTTTTAATATTTTGCCACCAAGAGTAACTTATGAGAATGAAGCTCATTTTGGGAGCTG
Source organism: Micromys minutus (assembly GCF_963924665.1). Taxonomy (NCBI): domain Eukaryota; kingdom Metazoa; phylum Chordata; class Mammalia; order Rodentia; family Muridae; genus Micromys; species Micromys minutus. The sequence goes on along the minus strand of NC_137982.1, from coordinate 24,907,455 downwards.
GCAGGAGGACTTGGTGAGTAAAATCTCACACTTCACAAATCTGAACCAATTGTGAAAGGACAGGACTCTTAAAGTATATTCTCTGACCTCTATTGGAGGGAAAGAATCAACTCCCAAAAGTTATCCTCTCACCTCTATACACAAACCAACACACACATACACACACACACACACACATGCACACACACTTCATACACTGAAACAAACACAATAATCATTTTTATATTAAATCTAAAAATAAAAAGGGAAGACATTTTGAAAATTTGTAGTGGTTTGTCATTTCAGTTTTGATCAGAAACTTTTCCATTTAAAATCAAGCTTCTTGTCTGTCATAGTCCTGCCCCAAGAGGCCATGCAGCTGTAATAGGAACTCAGTCTCCAAGGTGGCATTTTCTCAGTGACACTGAGAATGGAATCAAAGAGATGCCCAAACATTTTCCTTCATTTCATTTTAGAAGATAAACTCAAGGACATTCAGTCAAAACATTTGTGAATGCCTTTGAATTATTTCATATCAAAGATTCTATAGGATAGCTAAAACCAGACCACTGAATTGACATACTAGGGTCCCCTAAATTTTATGACATGTGTAAGAGCTTATGAATCTGTTAGAGATGAACTATGAAATTTAATTCTTTTATATTTATATTTGACAAGATCGTTTTAAAGTCCTGACCCCAGGATGCATAGTCTTTCTTTTGTACCAAGTATATTCCATACACAGAGCTGTTCACGGGCTCTCAGAACTGAGTGCTATCTCTACTGTGTGCTTATAATGACAACCAATTACACCACTGACCCCATACCTAACATGACGCTTACTTCTACCTTCAAGAAAAAGGTTAATTTCTTTGGAAATCACAAAGTACACCATTTTAAAGAAACAGGTGGCACAATCAGGATGAGGATTTTCAATATTTCTTTTAGTCTATTCTCTAAGAAAAATATAATAGATGTATTATATATAACATACTATGTATGTATATGATTCCAGGATTTCTTCCTAGTCCAGAAGAAACCAAGAGAGGCAAACTTTTCTATTATAATTATAATTTATCTTAAGAATAGAGTAGGGCTTTAAAATAAAGTTAACAGAATGCTACACACACACACACACACACACACACACACACACACACACACACATTCTACATTCATGGTCTTCAACTTAACAACGAAATGTTCAAGAAAAACTATAGACCATACTGAAAAGTTTGACAATCTACCTTTGATTTTTGAAGCACTGATCTGTATGAATCATGGCATGAATATCTTTCATATATGTATTTCTTGACATATTTGGAAAGTGGGTGATGGAAAGAAACCCACTGTGGTGCTAAGCCCATACCTTGGCATAACCTGATATATTAATCATTGACATACACACTTACAGGAAGAAGCCTAAAGAAACACACTTAAAATCTTTATTCATTGATTTACAAAGTATACAATATTTACATGTAGGCATTAATCCCATACTAGCATGTTGAAGAAATTCTAAAAATAAATATGGAACACATAGGTTAATATACACATCATGGCTCTTTGCACTTTAAGCCATCACCAATGGTGAGGTTTAATGGAAGTTTAAAGTGACAACAGTCATGTGGGTAACTAGTCATGGACCTTCTACATGAATGGTCCCTCCCTGGCTTCTTGAGGCTGGGGTAATGAACAAATCCACATTCTTTCAAGAGAATTAAAAAGACACTTTGAAAGGCATTATGGATGTGTGCAGCACACATGTACAATGGCTGCCATTACTCCCCAGGTGAGGACAGTCTGTACCCTGAGAACCCAATCCCTGAAAACCAGCCAGGGAGGCTCTCGTGTGTGGTCAGTCCCCTGTCTCTTGTTCAGATTGCATGCAGACTTGGCAAATGTCAGCAAAATGTGACCATGCACAAAAACCGGTACTTGTAGACATGTACAACATCAAATTCTCATTGTCTTACAGCATCTTTAGATGCGAGGTCAACTAGCTCCTCTCTTTATCAGAGGATAAATAAGGAAGCTATAACTTTACTCCCCAAAGAAAAAGTGACAATTGGTGACACATGCAAATGTCATCCTGAGAAGCAGGATATGCTCTACATGATAAGATGGGGAAATTCCCATGAAGTCAGGCCTAGAGGTTTTCCTATCTGAGAAATTCCACCCCCACCCCCCAGTTTTTTTCGAACATGTCACATCCCACATAAACTAAATCTGAAGGAAAAGGCTTCATTTATCAAACTTCTTTGAGCCTTGGGACCTTCATTTGTACACATCAATATGTTCTGTTCTTACAGAACTGATGTAGGGTTATATGGCCTAACTATGTAAAGTGCTTAGCAAAGTGCCGGGCACATAAGAGGTGCTTATTACAGGTCTTTTTCTCCTGCTCTCCAATCTGAAGTTATAAGCAAGAAATTGATAAGCCTGCCAAACTCTTCATTAAGGCTGTGGAGCAACTTCAATGACTGGTATCAGAGTTTCTGCTGTCAGTTCAGATTTTGTTCCTGAGGGGATCTCATTTGAGCTAAAGTTCCCTGTGCAGGGCAGATATATTTTAACATCATTAACCTCTTCAAGACATAGCTCTGCCAAGTTCCCTGTGGACATACCCCATAGCCCTGCAAAGACAGTCACACCAGTGACGGCCTTCACCCTAATATTTCCTGGGCAACGTTTCTGGTGAGACAATGAGTCAATCTCTTGAGGCAAATGTACAGCTCTTGTTCATAGCAATAACTTTTTCAGCACCAGTACGAGGCTCACAGATAACTTCCCATGGTCAGGAGTGATGACAATCTCTACCGCTGTTGAAAAGTAAGCATTCTAACTGATGTTTTGTTCAGAAAAGAAAAAGAAAATTTTTGAAATACAGTTTTTAGTTTATACCATACAAAAATAAATGTCATTTAAAGAATTTACATGGGGGGAAGAAAACAACACACTTCTTTTAGGTTAAAAAAATACATGAAGGACAATGAAAACCTTTTCTTCTACTTCAAAAACAGTAGCGGAGACAAACAAAACTTACTCCTTAGGGCACCATCCTACTTACCATCCATCTTTTCCTCATCCTAACACATTCATGTTATTAGCTTATTGAGCTAATGATAATTTAACTCAGAAATTTCTCTTTACAGTCACTGTGGTTGTAGAAGGAGACGTGTCTTTGGCAGTAAATACTATGGAAAGAGAACTTTGCTTAGCCAGTTCGGAACCTTCAAAATGAGCTAAGACTAACATCCACAGAGCTTCCTTTTATTCTGAAGTCCTCTCTCTGACTAGATCAGCTGTATCTGAATAGAATAACACCTGGAAAAAATAATCCCATCCATTTAGCAAAATACATAAAGCAAAAACTCAGGAAGCATAATTAGTCCCCAGTCAAGGCCAATCTGTCCAGTTATAAGAAGGAATGACATCATCTTGTGGAGGCTAGTTTCATCAAGTTAGAGAAAATCTTTCTCTTTCACTCCTACAAATACAACAAACTTTTAAAATTGCCTTTTTAAAAATCTTCTACAAAAAGCAGAAGGAACATGTTTCCCAATGTTAAGATAAGAAGACTGGGGAAATTAAATTGAGCAAAGTTCTTTCTACTCTTTCAGATTCTCAAGGAAAGGATTCCACTTATTTTGGATTTAAAGTTTTAAACTTCTAAAGCTATCGGTGCCGGTGTGATTGCAATGTTTTTTTTTTGTTTTTTTTTGTTTTTTTTTTGTACTCTTTTCCTGAAAAGAATGAATATCTCCTGCATCCATAGCTTATTCTTCAGAGGGTCCAGGACCTCCTGTAGCTCACGAATGAATTCTGAAGCAAGAACCCCAGACATCAATAAATGCAGACCTCTTTCTTGGAGCAAAATCACAGGTTTGTGGTATAGAAATCAGAGTCTATATGGGGACACGCTGACTCAGATGGGGTTGCGGTTAGGCTGGAAATGACAGTATGGAAGCAATGCTTGTTCTTCATGGCAATGGTAATGGCTGGCTTCGATGGCATCTGGCTGTGATGACGTCTGGGGGTGCTGGAGTTGCGCTGTGTCACTACTGCCAAGCCTATGACTTCATGCATGACTACCAGGCCAAGGTGAAACTCACAGAGCTCATCTACATTCAGTAGAGAGGGTTACTATAAGGTGAGTCCCAGCCACACCCACAAGCAGGACACAATCACTGACATACAGTGTGGGTTCCCATTTGTCTGGTTGATGGGTGATGTGGTGGCAAACGTGGCATCAGTTTCATTGCGAGGGAGTGGTAGATTACAGATATTCCCTTCACAGCAGGAGGTGCAGATCTGAAAGGAAGAAAGGAAACAAAGGGTCAGGAGATACCAGCCTGCTTCAGAAGGTGGCAGGACACTAGAAGGAACAGTCTCCCTCTTGGCAAATGAGGACAGTCTGCTCTAGGAAAGAATTGCTGTCTGACATTCATGAAGGCAAGAGTTAATATCCCATCTGGAAGCAACATGCTCAATGGGGAAAGGTTCAGCCCAAATTTCAGGGTACTTTCTCTGTGGCTGCCAGATTTCCCAGTCCTCTGAGATACCATTTATTCTACCTCTGACATGGGAACTGTGAAACTTGCCTTCCTTCCTCAAAGAGGTTTGTCTTGACACCAGGAAGTCACTGTTAAGAGGGTAAAAATTCCTCTTGGAGATTTTCACAGTGAGGATGAAGAGGCAATGCCTTGGCTCATATGACCCTGAATGCTTACCTTCATTAGAACTATGGCATGGTTAACTCCATTCTCTGGCATGAGAAACATGGAAGGGTTTTTATTTATTCAATTACCTGTGCTTTCTACTGCTTTACTCTTGAGTCATATTAAAAAAGTGAACCTAATGGTTTATTGACAGAAGTTATTTTGGGCCATGGCTATATACTGTCTTGACCAGCAGCCTCAAAACCAGTTGGGGCTTGTTAGAAATATAGAATCTCACATCTTACATAGCACTCAGAGATCTAGAATCTAAATTTTAACAAGATCCCAGATGCATCAGATTCATAAGGCAGTTATTATCCAATCCAGCTACTAGTTGGGACAGATTTAAACCTTTACCCACCATCAATGAAAGTCCTAGAACAGCATAACACTGAGACAAGACTCCAGGGGCCAGAAGTGAGTTTGACTTCCACTCCATCTCTCTCTTACTAGCTGTACTGACACAAGCAACTGAGACATCTTTGGAGTTTCAGTGTTTCTCTTGGTTAAAACACAACCTACAACACACACACACACACACACACACACACACACACACACACACACACACACACACAAGCTTAAGAACCAAGCCCAACTGCTGGAAGGGTTAGGCAACAACCTTGAGTTGGCCTTTCTTCGAAGTAGTAACAAGTAGGCAGATGACATTTAAGATTTTAATTCTTAGTGAATTTGAGAAGTTGCTTAAAAATTGTTTCTGCAGCTTAAAAACTGAAAGCAGCCCCGGGTGACATGGCTGTTCCAGTGTTGAGAGAGGGAGTTTCCCTGAACTCTAGGGAGGTGGTCTGACAGGTGGGCAGATGTCACATAAAGGTCAAAGCATGACAAGGCCATTCAGTCAGTGCTGACCCTCTGCTGGACCAGCAGGACTCCAGAGATACCCAATGCTGGCTTCTTTATATTCTCCTTCCTAGATACCCCCAAACTCATCTTACAAAGAATGCTCTGTGTACAGGCACCAGCTAAAGTTTAAGAGGGACCAATCCATAAGACAATGGCTTTTTTATCACCTATTGTATGACTCAGGTGCTAATGGAAAACTTCCCTAAACTGGGACCCCCAATAATGACATGCACCCTCATTCTGCCGAAAGTTATCAGAAGACACTGCTGCCTGCATCCTTGGGCGGATGACGTGGAGTATCTGCCATGATCCACCAAGATTCGTACGAGTAGTTCCTGACCCTTTCCTTACAGGACTCTTATGATAACCTTCAGCATCCTCGTTACATGTGCTGAGACACTCCTCTGCTGGTCCTTTGCTCTGCTACTCCTGGCATTCTTCTAAAGCAAACAGGCAAACAGGCACATGTCTACAACCGTGTAAAGATAGTGAGCGGCCTAAGTGATCTGCACATGAACACTGAAGAATCCAATAAGGATGGCGAGGGCTAATGTTTTCCCAGACCTTGTAGCCTCCATGCTCCGAATCTCGGCAGCCTGTGGATAAGCATTCCTCCAGTGGGACACAGCGTTTGGTGACGGAGATGCTGTTCCCTGTGACTTCCATCGTGTGCTGGGTGTAGCAGTATCTGGTGTCTGTCAATAGAAAACAACCCTTAATTGACATAGGAAATGTAAGCTCAGCCTGACAGAAAACACAGTAGGCTGTTTTTCTGGATGCCCCTGAAATTAATTTTACCTGAATGTTCTAAATACAAGCACCAGACAATGTTTGTGGGGACCAAATCATCCAACGGCTCAGATACTAATAAAGACGTTTCGAATGCAGGACCCAATAGCGAGGTGAACTTTCACTTTTCAGAAAGTTATCAAAATGGTTTCCTGCTCTCAGATGGAGTCTGCCATGCTCTACCAATGTGATTCCCAGGACGGTACAGCATCACTCAGGGTGGAAACAACCTCCATGCTAAGATTCACTTCACCATGGCAGAGCAATGGCCTTCTGCAGAACACCGGTCTCTCTGCATAGCATAATCCCCCAAACCAGGACACAATGGCATAGCTCTGCCTTTCTGCAGGCTTTGCCATTGATCTCATTTTTATCTTTAGGGGGGTGGGTGCTTCAGAGGAGGCTGGTTCCGGTGGTGAGAACCAGAGGGACAAGAGTGAGCTAAAAGAGAAGTTGGGGGTGTGTAACAGCAGGCTTTCAGAAGATCATAGCTGGTGTGCGGAGCCTGATGGTATTCCCACTGAACATCAAAAGAATTAGAAATAGATACATTTTGTTTGGTAAAAATAGCCCTCAACAAAAGAGCAAACTTGACCACACAAACAGTCAGATCTGGCATCTCCAGAGACTGACCAACATGGTAGGTCTCCAAATCGGGGGAAATCTCATTTCTCCTGCCCCGATTTCCATTCTTCTCTGGTAGATGATGGCAACTATGAATGTCTATAATCCTTCTTTATCTTGAGGAGAAGGCGGAAGGTTTTCTTCAGAATTCCAGAGAAAATTGAAGAAGAAAAACGGCATCACTGATGTCATTATTTATGGCCTGCGGGTAGCAGAGTGCCCCAGTCCCACCTCCGTATCCAAAGAGAATGAATAATTCTTAGGAAGCGTCACTGTGCTGTTTTTCATCTGTATCTTGGCTCTAACTCCGCAGGCTTTATACATTTGGGGTACTTAGTTGCTAATATGGAATTATGATCTTCTATGGTATTATTTATTAAGCAATAAAAATTCCCCCCTCAGATTCTGTCATGATTTTGGCATATTTTAACCAAAGAGCTAATGCTCAAAGAAGAAAGCTTAAGATATTATTAGGTCCCAAGAATGAGCTAATGCAGACCACATTGGGCCATCTGAAAAAATGCAGACTTGGGGGGAGGGGGATTAAATATCTTCCTGGACTTGCTCACCTCATTGGAATGCAGAATCACCTCTGAATCTGACCAATGACACCTCCTTTTCCAGGGTCACACTGTTGGGGATGTTTACTCCCTCTCTGGGATGCTGTTCCCACAATGCATCACGCCTGGAATTCTGTTTCTTGGAGTCAGCCTGAGGCAGTGTCAGTCTGCTCAGGGATCTGTGGAGTTCTTTGGGATTAGGCTAAGTGAGGTCATCTGGGGGTGAACACTTGGCAACCCCCACCTCCACCTGTGCCCTCCACCCCTAAGCCCTGGCATCTAATTGAAGGTGGTGATTGGCTATAGGATGAAGGGGAGGATGGTTCCTCATCTGCCTCTGTTTGGCAGGCTTCAACAAATGAAGGCCAGAGGCCTAAGAGCTTTCTCTGGCATCAGACAAAGGACATTTATGGCAGTGATGGGTACACCTTTCCCACTCCCACTCCAACTTCAAATGTTGTAGAAAGCAATAAAAGCAAGAATGTTCTTATCTCCTGTTTCTGCTGTGCTCAGGCAACTTGAGCAGCTGCCAGAGGCCTCGCAGCTCCAAATGTAAATGTGCACAGTTAACATCACACCCAGATGGAACAACTAAATCATAATAGGCTTCAGTTTGGGAAAACTGGGTTTGTCCCTCAGGTAATGAACAATCTTGTCTGAAATAAGCCTTAGGATAACAATTGGTGAAGTGGATACAACTACTTTCGCTTCATATTTTTTCTCACTAATTTACTAATGGGAAGTTTATTCCCCCAAAAGCAAGTGGGTCTAGCAACTGATTGAAATATCTTTTTTCCCCCAGGAAAATGTACAAACCTCTAGCATCTGATAAGTTAATTTTTGCCATTCTGTGGTGAAGGGAGATCATTGAAAATCCTGGAAAAGAATTTTCTCTTAAACACCATCATGTGTAACACATAAAAAAAAAAAAAAAAAAAAAAAAAAAAAAAAAAAAAAAAAAAAAAAAAGATCCGCTGAGGACTGCTATTCACTTCTCACAGTAGAGACCTTAATCCTGAAGCAGTTCCTCAGGGCTTCTACTACACTTCTTAACTTGCAAAGGCAGGCCCTAGGTAAATGTGAAATGTTAACATAGAAAAAGGTTCTGCAGGTAAAATAGGGTTTTGCAATGCTCAAATCAAGCTGAAGCGGTTTCACTGGTGCACATTTTATGAGTGCCTTCGATATGTATGGGGATCTGTGATCTCTGAGGGTGTGCTGGGGCGAGCAGATGGAATTTCCCAAGCAGAACCAGGTGAACTGCGTGTGGCTTATCACTGAGCTGGAGCGCCGATCAAAACTGGGTTTTAGCCACGGAGCATGGCTCTCTGTGCATTCTGAATAATCCTGGGGTTGGTAATGAGGTTATTTGAGAATCAAGCCTGCTGATAACTTCACACTAAAAGGATTTCAAAGGCTTTTATCTAAGAGATAAAAGATGGATTTGAATTTCTACCAGGTTAGTTTCAGCCTCTAAAATCTCATATTCTGCAACTGCCTAGTATTCCCAGGTTGAGAAGCCAAACTCTTTAACTCACGGTAAAATCAGAAATAGGAAAGACAGCTTAATCAATAGCAGGGAAGCACAAATATAAAAGTATAATTTTTACAACTCACCCTCTCTCTCTTTCTCTCTTTCTCTGCTTGTTTCTCTGTCTCTCCCCCTTTCCCTCTCCCTCTCCTTAGCCATGTTTTGAAATTTAAAACCAGTTCAGAGCTAAAATGAATGTTATGGTTCCCAACAAAAGGAACTGCTTCAACAAACTATACATGAGATTATTCAAATTAGGGGGAGATCATTTGAAATGTAAACAAAAATGATTGATAAAAAAGAGAAAAGAAACGACCTTTGCCGTGTCAGAGGAAAACTCTTCCTTGTGATGCTCGGTTGGCCTCGCTAGTTGGGCTTTTACACAAAGATGTCTAATGTTTAATGCACTGCTAGGAAGCAATTCCTTGGGCCCAAGAAAATGAATGGGAAGAAAAGAATTATAACAGCAGCATTACACATTATACTGGATATCGAAGAGCTAGTGGCCCGCCTGGACTCCTTAGCTTCATGACACTCAGCACCTCCAGTCAGGCAGCAACTGCTCCCCTGAGGCTGGAGGCGCAGGATCTCTTTGTAGTTCCTACTTTACTGTTTAATCACCTCTATGGGATTTTCTACCCAGACTCCAGAGACTTGTCTCTGTCTCTGTTTTCTCGTCCAACGCTGTTTTCACCAGATGGTAGACATTTCTCTATGGCTCTGTCCTTGAACTGGTTTTTGCCCAAGTGACCTTGTCAAACCTCAGATTCCACATCTCTAGTCTCCTTCTTCATCTGTCTCCCAGACACTGCCAATGCTGTGCCATACCTCACATGTCTGCAATGAAAACCCTGCTCCCACCCGATTATCTCTACTCGTGTCAACCCCAGGAAGGCACCACCTGGTATGTGACACCTCTATGTTTCCAGAAAAGGAACCAGAAATGCTCGAAATCTCAATCTCTAAATTCTCTGAAATGACTTCATTATACATCTCCTATTGCAAGATTTCATCACCTCCTGGTTTGGGTCTGGAGAACATTTTAGAAAACTGACCTGTGAACTCACTTTTAAATAGTGAATATTTATGTTCACATAAGGAGCCTGGAGACACTGGCTTTATTGTTTTTATGAATGTATAGATGAACATCTACAATCCACCTACATGCCTATATACTCTAGCCATCACTAAAAACAATTTCATTGAAACTGGGAAGAAATCGTGTAAAACAAGGCCTCCCTTTACAAATCGAATGTCAGGCAACGTGGAACTGTTTCTATTGTCCAACAGAGGGGAATTCTGGATGTGTGGATGTTTGTGGACAGGAAAGCGAAGAACAGGAGTTGAAGAGGGCAGAGACCTGAGAGACGGCAAATGTCTGGGCCAGTGGCTCTCAACCTTCCTAATGCTGTGACCCCTTAACCCAGTTCCTCATGTGCTGACCTCTGAGCCATAAGGTCATTTTCACTTCTCATCTGTAATTTTGCTGTTGTTATGAATCATAATGTAAATACCTGTGTTTTCTGATGGTCTTAGCCAATGAAAGGGTCAGCTGATCCTCAAAGAGGTTAAAACCCGACAACTTGGGAACCACTGCTCTGGGCTCTCCTTTCTGGCACACTTGGTAAGCTCTATAGATCTCAGTGGCCCAGTTCTCTTTCCTGCCCCCCAATCCATTTTATGTCCTTCAGACTGCATATTCTATGGTTCTGCTTTCAAACCACTAGGTCTTTCCTTCCTTGCCTCAACTCTGTTGGGGTAGGGGCTGAACATTTTTATTTCAAGTAGAATCATGGCTTTTTTCCACATTCAGAAATTTTGATTTGGCTCCTCTCATATTTTCTATTTATTTGCTATTTTTAGTGTAATTATAATTACTGAAGTATTATTTTTTATTCTTACCGATTTAAACTTTTCTTCAGGCAAATCTCCATTTCTCCCTCCGTTTGGTATTCATTAGTAAGACTTGGGATCTATAGTGTCCCCCAAAGGCCTGTGTGCTAAAGCCTTGTTGATCACCAGCTTCTGGCGTTACTAGGAGGTAGTGGGGGCTTTAAGACGTGAATGTAACCTTGTGAGGAAGTCAGGCCATGAAGGATGTCTATCTCTTCAACTGTCCCCACCCACAGCCACCAGCGTCAGCTGAACAGCTTGCTCTACTACGGTTCATTATGTGTTATGTAGCTGAAAGCCTAAACTCAACCATCATCCAATCCCTACAATTTGGAGGCTACAATTTTGGAATCCAGCTTTCTTCCGAGGCTGGCATCTTTGGCTCGTTGATGGCTTCTCTTCTCGATGATTTGCAGCATCCTTCCTCAGTCCCTCTCTAGAGTCCAGTTTCCTCTCACAGGGACATTAGTCATAGGGAATCAGCATTCGTCCAGTGATGGATGCCTTCTGGTAACTGGGAGGAAAAGGAGGCTGACAGGCTCAGAATGGAAGTCAAGGTTGGCAGTTATTCATACTTAATGTTTAAAAAATACTATGGACTTCCAGCTTCTGTTGTTTCTGTCAATAGTAAGCTTGGGCAGCATTGTGTAGCAACTGTGTGCACAGATGCCTAAAGGACAGGATCTTTAAAACCTTAGAGCATCAGGCAGTGTTTTGGTAAAGTCACTGCTTGCATTCTCATGACTGGGCAACCACTATTCCTGAATAGATCTGCCTGTCAGGAATACATATGTGCATGTACCGAAAGACACTGAGAGGAATAGCTATGTTCTTCAAAACTGGACAGAGCCCAAATGCTCACAATAGCAGAACAGATGAATTTTTGGTGTATTCGCACAATGATCTACTAAACACCTGTGAGAAAGACTGACACTGTAGCTAACAGAACACTGTAGTTTCATACCCAATATTGTTTGAAAGCAAGACTATGTCCTGTAAAACTGCATTCACAGAGAACCCAATGGCAGTGGTCACATTATTGCTGCCTTTATGGGGTGGCATGTAATGGCTGAGAGACCAATAAGGTTTCATGACTTCACATACAAACTAGATAAGGATAATGAGGTGTCCACTTATGATTTTTCTTATGTCTGTAGCTTGACATTCAATATTTCTTTAAAAGGAGGAGATTTAGGACCTCTTTTTAGTATGGCAGTACAATGAGGAGATGGAGGAACTAAAAATCATCTCATTTCTTAGTAGCCTGAGGCACTGGAATGGACTGTTCAAAAATGGGAAGATCTGTAGGACACACACTGAGTAAGATCCTGGTTTCCTATTCTGGGAATTTTCAAAGCCTTGGGTTAATATGGGATTTAGAGGTATCTTGATATAAAGTGTAGAAGCCTGGGGGAGGGGAGGGCTTTCCTGGAAGGGCTTCTCCTCAGCTGAACTGGAGATCTCATTTCAATATCCTGCTTGTAAAGGTATCTCCACCACATCACCATCCAGAAAGAGCCACCAGGGGACATCTTCAGTGATTCATCTTCACCATAAAACCGTGAATGGTTGAGAAGCTAGGAGCAGGGGATGCCTGTTTCCTATCTTAGCATTGCCTTTTGCTTTTCAATCAGAAAGACTTCAATGGGGGATTTTTGTCTTAGGGAGAGGCAATTGCATTTCCTTATGAAGGGACAAAGTATTCTCAGGTTAGGTCTTTTGAGCTGACATTTAAACCCCTAGACTCTTGATGAATATTTATACAGATCTCCTTTCAATACAAAGGAATCATAGGCAAAGTAACATGTATCCAACCGTGTGAATCTCAGCCATTTGCATCTTCTGTTCCTTCGCTTGGCCTCTCTTGTATGATACGATCTCGATACCCTTTCTGTTTACAAAATCAACAGAAGGTGACAAGTTTTGGGAAAAGCATGCTGAAATGGCAGGTGCAGCAAAACCTGCAGCGGCTGGAACCAACGGCTCCTCTTTCTGGAGCAGGGGGTAGCATGAATCTGTAAGGGTCAGAGCTGTGATGGAGGAGAAATCCTCACTTTCTCTCGCCTGCAGTGGTTGGGTGTGCAGCTAGCTGACCTGCCATTGCTCTAGGGAAGGTTCTAGCCAGGGCCAGACTTCTTTGAGGCACACGGAGTGGCCTGTACCAGCCAAATGTGTCAACTCCATCCACCTTAGGGGGATACCCTGACATGTTAGATCTCAAAGTCCACACACTCCACAGAGTTTTGCTTTTGAAAGCATGAGATTCCCTCATTCCCTAAGCAATCGGGTGTGTGGCCTCATTCTATGTAGACCAGATTAGAAAGGATCCTATGGAATCAGTTCTTAAATAGTCGAAACCCATTCCCCAGTTGGAGAGTCACTGGAGTCTCCCAGCTTGAGGAGCCACTACCCCTCACCCCCCCAGTCTCATCTTCCCTTCAGCTCCCACTGCGCTTAAAGGCCCATTGCATCTGGCTCTTAACTTTCCCCTGCTGTTCCTAACACCCGATCTGGTCAGATCTTATCTGCCAGGGTAAACTGTCTGCTCCTAGAAAGAAGAAACTAGATTCCTATCTCCCGGTGCATAATTGTCCCAGGGGCCTGGCCTGTCTGCTTTGTGTCATGGACACAGAGTGCAACTGTATTTGTCCCTATAAAGTTAAGAACAGAAAGATAAAAGAGGAACGGAAAGGAGGGGAAGGGTAACTTTTGTACAGACCGTGTGTAAAGACCTCTTAGTGACTTCCAGTTATCTGTACCTTGAAAGGAGGAGATTCTGATCTAGAAAGAAAGAATTCAGATGGGGATTTCTCTCTTCCTGGAGAGGCATTCCAGCAGAGAGCTTCTGGTCACCTGTGTTTTGTCCTCTGTGACAGGGAGGGATTTGTCTGCCAAAGTTTGAATGCCAGCTAGCACTCCTTTCTTTTCCCTATAAGCTCTGCTGAGGTATCTGAAGGCTAAGGGCTAAGCCAACCCTAAGTGGCCACATACTGCTCCTGGCTGAATATGGCCCCCAGCATTCCTAAAAATCACTGTCCTCAAATCCACCCTATGCCAGTAAAAAAAAAAAGTGACATCTGGGAGGGTCCCTGGTAACCAGTGTGTCCAAGCATTTGCTAGCTGGTTGTGATTTGCAGCTAGCTTTTGAAAGGCAGTGGTACAACGGGCCCTTTAAGCGACAGATCCAGACGTTCATTCTGTAGAGCTAATAATGCCAGAACACGAAAACACTGACTCATTTTGGATGAAGGCAGTGCCCATAGAAGGAAACAGACAGGGCATGGTTACCTAGGTGGCTAAGTAGTACCTTCTGATTAAGCTAGGCTCTCCCCTTCTCATCTATTTTTTTTTCAAGGCCCCCTGAGGTCACTTCCTAAAGGTAAATAAGAAGACTCTAAAAATGAGGTGCTTCCCTCCTAGGAGGTAAAAGAGCTTCCAGAAGTTCTCACACTTGACTATTCATCTGATGCAGGGCCCGGAACCTCTGAGGCTGGTTCAGTTTGTGTAGAGCCGTGATACTTGATGTGGCTGCATCTGCTCTCATGGGAAACCCTTTGAGCAGGTAAGTTCTCAGGCTCCTTTCAGACCTGATGGGTCTGTTCTGTAGGTGAGTCGGGCAGTGGTGGCACACACCTGTCCTGGGATATACCACAGGGGCAATGGTCACGCTACACTTTGAGAGCCACTGGATCAGGCCAGGGACAGAGGTTCAACAAGTTGTCTATATACTTCTGGAAAGCCCCAGGAGAGTCAAAGTTAAGGGTGTTGGCTTGAGGAGCTGCTCTGTCTCTTAGTGTTGCCCTAGCTCTCCCAACTTCTAGTCCATCATGATAAGCACAGGGGTGCTCTATGGGCTGCGTATGAAGTCTTGCATTATGTTTAAAAATACTGTACTTAGTGTGTTGTTCCTTTTAACACATCTGAATAAAATCAACAGTGAAAAAGCACTCACTGCTAAGACAACCATCAATGGACTGCCCCGTGTCCCTCTCCCTGCCCACTCAACCAGTCTACTTCCCTCCAAACTAAAACAGCCAATTAACCATGACCTCACAGACAGCCAGAACGTTACTTTCACTTGCTAGGCGGAGAGATGTGAATAGGATATGTCTTCTTTTTCAAATGAGCCTTTCGGTCAAAATTTCAAGTTTCGGTTGCAGCCCATCTCGACCTTGAAAGAGCGCCTAGCAGTTTAAAAGGCTCAAGGTTTTTATTTATACGGTGATGGCATTTAGAATGTCAGCTTTCAGTGTCTCAAAATGTAAGTCTGTGGCGAGATGGGCAATAAATGAAATCTTTACATGAGCCTCGATTCATCCTTCACATGAAAGAAGTTACTATGGATGAAGGCTTCAAAGACTGGCAAACAGGCTGCCCATTCTCTACTATTCCATATTTGGCTTGCCCCAGGGTGAAGAAGTCTCAGTTACCTCCTGTGGAACTCCAAAGATGCTTCATGAGAGAGGGGGCGATCTTATGGGTCCCTTTATATCTGAAAGTCTTTGAGGATGAGTTATGCATATGCTTAAAAGATCTGCCAATAGACGTAGACAAGAGGGGCCCTTGAGATTACAAGCATGTACCAGGTCTCCAGGGCTGCTCACTCTCAAGCAGTGCTGGGGACCCGTTCTCTCTCTCCAAGACTTTACCTCGAGGACAGTAGATGTCAGGAGCCCATCGGTTGCATTCATAATTGTCTGCTGCTTTTTCACAGGTGAAGCATTTAAATCCACCAGGATACGGAGTGGCTACAAAAACCAAGAGAAAAAAAAAATAGATTTTTAGAGCGAGCAAAGAATCCTGTAAAGTTAAGTGTATTGATTTAAAGAGGGGGTTTTCAAGACTTTTTAAACAGTGAAGTATCTGATGACTCATTTTACATTAGGCAATTTATTCCTCAGACACGAAAACTTGTATTCACATACACAAAATCTGCACACAGCTATCCAAATGATTTTATTTGCATAGATTGCCCACTCCTGATTAGAGAAAATAAAATCTAAGTTACTTCCAAATCTGAATTTTTGAGCATCAACATTATACTCCCCAAATTCCACACCTGACCTCATGTGACCAGTTACAGTATTAAAAAGGCTCCATTAAACTCCTTCAGGGACTGTATAAAATTCCTTCAGGATATTTACAAGGCATATATGAAACTAATAAATGTGGCCTTTAGACTTTGGTCTCACCCCAAGATATTTCACTATATACATACAGGTATTCCAAAAATCCAAAACCATTCAACACCCAAAATACCTCCAGTCCCATCTACTTTAGATACAGGATTGTCACCCCATAAACTATTCCAAGTTGTAAGCAACTCAAATGTCCATCAGTAAGTGAGTGGGTTAATCAAACTGTGGTACATTATGGATTAAAAAGTACCAATAAAAAAGAACAAATTGCTAATATTTCAAGAGCTTTAATACATTTTCTTGGAATTACTCTTAGTAGAAAACAAGCCAACCAGAAAGATTGCTTAGTATATGGTTATATTTATATTAGTTTATTACTTTTACATCTTTATATTTATGTATGAATACATGTATGCATATATATGTGTATGTGTGTATATATGTATGAATATATGTATGAATGTATGTATTGTGTGTGAGTGTGTCCATGTACCAAAGCATGCATATGGAGACAGAGAACAACTTGCAGGAAACAACTGGTTCCTTCCACCAAAGTGGCTTCCTGGGAACCAGAACCATATGGTGATCCTTGGTAGCAGAACCACCTTGCCCACCCCTGAAGATTATATGGGTCCATTTATGAAGAACTTTTGAAAAGACAGAATTTGGAGTGGACTGCATGCAGGTGAGTGGTTGCTGGTGTGCTACCACACTAGGTACAGGTACTGTTTGAAGAGCTGTAGATCACACAACTCCGGGGATGCTCTCTGATCGTTCCCATCCTCTCTCCATGCCTGGCTTGTGCTCCCTGCCTTCTGAAGACATTGTCCTCCAGGTGCCATTTGTTCTCAGTCCTGCTTGTAAGCTCATGTGAGAGTGTCACATGAGAACCATGTTCTGGAAGTGCTTAGTCGACCAGAGTACTCTTTCAGCTCAAAGCAAGAGGTTAACAATCTATGTCAGGCCTGGGGTGGGAGGCGGGGCTTCTGGTTTCTCATCCTTTGGCCCATGTCTTCTTTCCTGGAATCCATTGCTTGCCTTGAGATTTAGATCTCTGACTTTCATAAACAGGTCCTGAGCATTTTTAAAATTTATAACACTACCTGGCCTAGTTGGAAGCTGCAGACGCTTACCCAGTTCATCTGCAGGAGCCAACAGCTCTACTTTGCAGATGGCTGAGCCCGAGGATCTCACTGGTGGAAATAATCATCTTGGGGTAAATTGCATGGCCGTATGGAACCAATCAAGTGTGGTATCAAAAATAAATGCAGGAGGAGGCAGCAGCTTAAGGCCAGAATTATGATCCAGATAAAACTTTCACCTTGCCTATCTGCATACTTGCCTGTAATATTTCAGAGACCGGTCTGTGATGATAGCACCTGAATGTGGTCAGAAGCTGTGTGTGCACTAGCTAAAAAGGACACGTAACGGGTCCTTCTCATGGGCCCTTTTAAGAGTCCTCTGTTTCTCCCACCAGTCAGTAACCCACATTTGCAAATAGGTTAAAATCAAGGATATGGATCAGCGCCTAGAGATGCTTCAGTCCCTGGAAGGAACTGCACCATGGGAAAACCTTCTATTACACCATTTCAGGAAGAAGAAAATATTTTTTGTGATGCACACAGGTAATTAGTATAGATCCCTCCTTTATCACCTAGAAAAGACTTCCATATTTTAATTGCTGCAGAGTCTCAAATTCCAAAGCCACTCGATGCTTATGGACATTTAATAGGTTTGTGTTTTCAAATATCATTATGAGAAAACATATACAACCATTCTAGGAAATTATAATGATTTGTTACATTAAAAACAGTCTCACTGTTAACTTTAGAATATTTAACATATAAATCAACTATAAAAGATGTGACAAAACACCTTTTTTCAAACAATATATGTGTGTGTGTGTGTATACACACACACACATATATACACACATACACACACAAATATACACACACACATACACACACATACACACATACACACACATATATACACACACATATATACACACACATACACACACACACATATATACACACACATACACACACACACATACACACACACACATATACACACACACAAACATACACATACATACCAAGGTTTGTGACTGTAAGCTAGCTGAACCATTTCAGTCCATATGATTAATTCACTAAAATGCCCAGTTTTATCAGTCTGCCACTGTAGCCAAAACAAGTTTTTGCTGTCTTGCTGATTCAGTTATTCCTGGAAACTTTCCCATCAAGGTGATAAATTAAAAACTTTGAATAACAACTACCCAACTGCTCCAAGAATAAAGTTATTGAGAACCAAGCACAAATAAGTGGCTCTGTTTCCAAACTTAGGTTATTTAATTGACTTCTCAAAATGATCTTTTAAGAGACGGATGGCATATCAAATGCTGTAGCTTCTGACATACCTAAACCCTCACTCTGAAATTAACCCAAGGACACTAGAATTTGAGAAGTGTGAACCAGAATACTATGCAGCAAGACACAGCTTTGCTTCAAACCATTCATACTTAAATAAGCTTATCAGTATATGTCAGTGGTGACTGGACAAATAAAAAACACTCTCCATTTTGGTCAGTCATTATTATTATTATTTATTTCATTTCTTTTCAATTTTTCACGAGTGCGAGTTTTTTGCCTGCATGTGTGACTACTGACACTGCGTCAAAGCCTAGGATCTGAGGAGACCAGCAGAGGGTGTCAGGTCTCCTGCAACCGGAGTTACAGACCGTTCTGATGGGTGCTGGGAACTGAAACTCGGTCCTACGGGAGAACAGCCGGTGTTCTGAACCACTGAGCTATCTCCGTAGGCCCTTGCTGGTCTTATTTTAAAACCTGCAAATCCATATCTGCTCCCGTTCTTAAGCACTGTGGCTTTAGTATTCATTTATGGGAATTTTTGTTGAGATCTTGCCTGGGAATCAGTGAACAGCACTGCTTCCTGGCAAATCACTGCAAACATGTTTGACTTTAAGTGACTATAGCACCATACCAAATAAATGGTTAAATTCTTCCCTCTGGAAATATTTAACCTGAATAAGGTCAACGGATGAACAACTCTCTCCAGTAACTTGTTAATTGATACTGCATCTGATAAAGAGTTTGTTTTTCTTTTAAGAGACAGGGAAAGAGGCTCCTAAGAGGTGCTATTTTCTTCTTTATTACTTCAAAGCCTTACAGAGCGAGCAGTGGCCCCAGCTGCGAATGAATCTAATTTGGCTCTTGATCACAGAGCTAATAAGCTTAGTACCCTGCATTTCAGGGCATAAGGCCTTGGTCCCTCAAGAGAGGCAGATTGTAAAGAAGAAGAAGAAAAAAAGAAACACTGGAGTGCCCAGTTACTTCCTGTAAGATAATATGTCCATTAGCTCTCCTGGTCAGCCATAGTTCAAGCTACCATAATTCATCTGGAAGGCTTTGGGAAAGATTTCCTCTTTGTTTCCGTCTCCTGGAACTTTGGCTTGGACAAAGACCTTCAGTTATCGGAACTATGGCGAAAGCAGATGCTTCAGAAATGCATGCTGATGTGCAGTGTCTGCTCTCGCCAATTCCATTTCCACAGCTTTTAGAAAATAGATACAAATATGAAAATTCTAAAACTCTAATGCTATCTTTTGTCTTGGTCCAATAAGCAAAAAAAAAAAAAAATGTTGCTGATATATTTTTTTACATGAGCATATTTCTCACAGAATACACTTCCTGATACCTATTTAGAAGTCCTCTGGCCCTGTGGGGTTTAATGAAGCATAGGGCTATGCATAAATATTCTTTTCCCTAGGTGGGTCATAAACACACTCTGCAAGGGCATAGCTCTTTATTTCACAAGATCAAGGGCTCAGAGCACACATGCAAAAAGAAAACTGGATTGTTTTCCAGGAGTGTTTTCTATTCCACAGAAAGAAACAAAGGCCAAGAACAGGGCACGGCCATTTTATTAAATTTTCTTGTGTGATATCTGACATCTGAATAAATAGCTCCATTTCTCTCAATATTAACTTTTGTTTGGGCAACTGTAATTAGACTTTGCTGATTAAACCAGAGAATAGAAAGAGAAAACAGAACTTCTCGCATGTTAATGATGGTGGAGGAGGGGAGAGGAGAAGAAGGAGCAGGAAGAGGAGGAGGAGAAGCACACACTAATTGTTGAACAAAATGTTCTGAAGGATGAATCTAAAATCCGTCGTTTGTTTGTTTCTTATAATACTTGGAAACCTCAAAGCTTTGGAAACAAGGGAGCACAGCAGATGAATGAGGGGAGGCTAATTTTCTCAGGCCGTTATCATCGACGACGCTGTGTGGCCCTAAGAGCGATGAGCTTTCTTGGCACAGAACACGGTATGTTCTCAAGCTTCTTGCCCCTCCATGTTCTTCCATGGACAGAATCTGTGCTCTGCCATATAACACTAATAGAATCTGGCTCATGCCCTGACCCAGAGAAAGCTGCCTGTACCTCCACCTACAAACTGAGGCCATTGTTTAAATAATTCAAAGTCAAACTAATCCCGTGTTCCCCTCATGTATTTTTTATGGCCAATGTTCAACAGAAAGTTGCTTGATGGTAGAGAGAATACTCCATCTAAGCACAGGGAGGGCTCAAGGGCAGGGAGCCGGGGCTGTTTAAAAAGCAGACGTGGAAACAAACACTCGCAGCACACTTCCCAAGTAGTTTGAAGAAATGGGAAGTTAACTTGAATCCAACCTGGGCAGAATAGCAAAGTTTTACCATGCCTGTGACCCGTGAGACCTGCTGGAGAGTGACCTGCTTATAGTCTAGTTAGAAATGACGTCATCGACCCTTTCATGTTTCAAAATCATAAAATCCCTCGAGTCTTACGTAGTTAATGTAAGTCACAAGAGTGAGATTTGCTGATTACCTTATTTATTTTATTAGAGACAGATGTTGCTTTGTAGCCCATGCTGGCCTGGAATACACCAAGTAGCTCAAGTGACCCTCAAACTCTCCTGCCTCAGCCTCTTCTCCAGTGTCAAGATTATTGTCATGTGCTACGCTACCTAGTTTCCCTTGACTCCTAGAGAGCAGAAGTGAGTTCCCCTGTGGCCTGTCAAAGTTTCTCCTTCAGAGACACTGCTATCTACTTTCCAAATAGCAGCGCACTCACCCCAGGCGCTAATTGGCTACCCCAACTGAGAAAAAAGTAGCATATCTTGACTTGGTTTACATAAACCCATTCCTTTAATTTTCAATGTCTAACCTGTATAAAGCCTTAGAAATGGTCAAGGATGGATACGTTTGTGATCCGAGTCTCTCAAAGAAGCTGACAGAGCTCATCAAAGAAGCCACCACTGGCACTCACTCCTGAAGGACCTGGCTCCTTGCCTTACTATGTTTGGAGTAAAGAACAAAATGTAATCTAGTGAGCAGAGAAAGTATCGGTATCATCTTTTTGTGTAAATTATTAAAACAGAGGCAAAATCTCCCACAAAACTGAGCAGTCAGACACATTTCCCACACAAGTAATCAGTTGTTAGACTCCACCAGTGGGAGCACAGGTGCAGTAGGCAGACTCTACCAATGGGGGCACAGGTACAGTAGGCAGACTCCACCAGTGGGGACACAGGTGCAGTAGGCAGACTCCACAAGTGGGGGCACAGGTGCAGTAGGCAGATTCCACCAATGAGGGCACAGGTGCAGTAGGCAGACTCTACCAGTGGGGACACAGGTGCAGTAGACAGACTCCACCAGTGGGGGCACAGGTGCAGTAGACAGACTCCACCAGTGGGGGCACAGGTGCAGTAGGCAGACTCTACCAGTGGGGGCACAGGTGCAGTAGACAGACTCCACCAGTGGGGGCACAGGTGCAGTAGACAGACTCTACCAGTGGGGGCACAGGTGCAGTAGGCAGACTCTACAAGTGGGGGCACAGGTGCAGTAGGCAGACTCCACCAATGGGGGCACAGGTGCAGTAGGCAGACTCCACAAGTGGAGGCACAGGTGCAGTAGGCAGACTCCACCAATGGGGGAACAGGTGCAGTAGGCAGACTCTACCAATGGGGGCACAGGTGCAGTAGGCAGACTCCACCAGTGGGGGCACAGGTGCAGTAGGCAGATGACACCAGTAAAGGTGCAGTAGGTAGGCTCCCCCAATGAAGGCCCAGGTGCGAAACTCTACAACTGGCTGCCTGAATGACAACAGCGAAAAAACTACTGCACTGTCTATTGGGTACAGGTCTGCTGCTCCACAGGAATTATTCCTGGTCTATAAAATGATGCTACGAAATATGTATAATTTTACCACGTTAGAAATAAACTGACAAAGTCCCTCTCCTTGCCTGAGAATACACTCCAGCTTACTCTCAGTACAGTTTCCTATGCATTACGTTCCTCAATAGTCACAATGTCAGGGGATTTGTTTCAAGTCAGGAAGCTAGGGAACAGCTAACCTAGTTGCAGAGAGCCAAGGTCAGGTCCCTAGGTGGGCCACACGTCATCTCCTGAGCTATTAAAGTTCACCATTCTAGTACTGTGGGACTGAGACAGTGCAAGCAGCCCCCTCCTCCTTGCACACTGTATGATGGAAGAACCATGGCTTTAGTTCCTATGAACTTTTCACACCTACCACAGTGCTTGGCATGCAATAGACATTTCAAAAGAATAATATACTTTGGGAAACAGCTAATGTCTAGGATACATACAATATACTTAGCTCTCACCACCACACCACAGGGGCATTGCTGGAGATGACTGGACCAAAAAAAAAAAAAAAAAAAAAAAAAAAAAAAAAACCCAAAGGGCTGGGAACTGCTGCTAGGGACCTGCAATACTGTGGACTCCCTAAACCTTTCTACACCACGAGGAAGCCTAGAAAACAGGAAGTTGTGGTCGGCAGTGATGCTTTAACTGAGGCTAAGATGCCTGGGAGAAAGAGCAGCTTACTAATCAAGCTTTAAAGGTCTAATCCCTTTACAACCAACCCATTCTGGAATGGGCCGGTTCTCTTTGATAGCTGGCTGCAAACAAAACAGCAAAAGGGAAGAGTGTGTAATGACAGAGGGAACAGCCTCATTGTTTACTGTAAGACAAATCAAACCTCCTGTGGAAAGGTGATAGTAAAACTCACAGAAACCTTTTTTTTTTTTTCCTTCTACAGCCGTAACTAAGTCACCCAATGTCCTGCATTAACATGGCCTTCCCTATAAGCATGCTTCAATCCCTTTCTCATCAGAAATGGAGCAACATTTTTTTTTTTTCTAGACAAGAAAACGAGTAGAAAATAGTCTTACTTGAAGGATGGAGGTAGATTATATCTTTCACTGTGAAGTCTCGGGACTGAGCCGCTTTCAGACAGTCGGCCACCACGCTCAGCAGCAGGAGCCAGGCCAGGGCAGGGCTAGGTTCCATGGCAGACTGGCGTGTCAGTCATACAGAGGGCCTCAGAGTGGGCACTTGAGATGGTGTTAGAGGACTGGTACCTGAAAAACAAACGCAGACTCATCTCAGTATCCAAGTGAAGACTGCTTGGCTGACCTCACCTAGGTGGGTTGAGCTGGGGAGCAGCACCATGATGGGCCCTAGGAAACAGGTGCCAAAGGGGAGAACCTTATAAATGGTAATTTTAGAACACTCAGAACATTCCAGCCTGAATCTACTCTTAATCAGACTGCTCCTACTGGTAACAATCCCTCCAATATCCAGCAGAGATAGTATCAAGAGAGATTGAATTTTAATGAAATCCGGCTATTTTTGCCAGGAGGCCAGGGGACATGTGCCAGAGAACAACAATAAATAAGTCAAGTACAAAGCGCACAAGCTTTTCCTCAACAATGATACGGGTCAGCATCCTTTCTGAGTGCTGGCCACCATACCAAACTGTAGGAGCTAGGCCCAGACTTGGAAAGAAATACAGGTAAGCTGACCTCTTCCCAACCCCGACCCATCTCAGCACACAATCTCCTTACCATGCCCAGCATGTACTGGTGAGTGCTGTGGAAGGTATTTGCAAATTCCAGTTTACTCTAATAGCCCTATGAGGTTGCCACTCCAATTACCCCATTTGCAGTGGACGGCCCAAGTACAGAGGGGCAGCTGGCTTCTACTCACAGTGTGGCTTTCAATTCTGCATTTCAAACACCGGCAGAGCTGCATTCTGCGGACAAGTGAGCTTAAGCTGCTACTTAGCACTAAGCAGGTCCTCCAACTCTGATTCTTCTTGCTCACTCAAAACAGAACAGTGAGGCCCTGTTCAACTCTCTCAGAGCGCTGGGACTATTTCTTCCCAAATGAATCTTTGCCATATCCTGAGTTGTCTAGAACATCTGGGTCTCACATTCTGTGTTCCCAAATTCCATAGTCTCTCTTGCTCATTAATGGAAGTTGGTATTAAGTGTTTACTTCAACCTAATTAAACACCAAGCAGTTTGGACATTCTGTTTAAAGACTTAACATATATTCAACAAGATTTTTTTTTTAATTGCTTAAAATTTTAAGTCACCCTATCAGGGAAAAAAGTCCAAAATGATGACCAAAATATTATGAAGGATAAATTAAATAGATAAATGGCTAATTCAGATATTAGAACACATTATAAAATGATATTAATCTAAATGGAATGGCAAAAAAGTATACCAAAAGCCACAGCTCTTCATAGGGTACGAGGATTTTCAAAACGACAGACTAGGATACTCTCAGTGAGCAGCACTGAAATGTGCAAAACATTAACTCAAATCAACATACTAAAATGATTTACAAGTGCTTTACGTTCATCTCTTCGCTTGTTTTTCAAGGCTGCGTTTCTCTGTAGAGCTCTGACTGTCCTGGAATTAGCTCTGTTGACCACACTAGTCTGGAACTCAGAGAACCACCTGCCTCTGCCTCCAGAGTGCTGGGATTAAAGGTCCACTGTCTTACGTTGAACCTTTTACTCTGGCAAGCTGTATAGAATAAAGTTCCCTCTAAGGAACGATGGTACAACCTTGCCAAGTCCGGGCTCAGCAGCTGCTAACACTTTGCTTTCTGGATGAGAACAGGCCGTGGGGTCACCTAATTAACATGGCAGGCAAACACTGTATGGGGCCCTTGGTTAAACACTATAGTGAAAAACGTAACAAGTGTCAGCGCTGGCCTTCCCTGACGTGTAACAATCCAGCTTTATTGTGTAAGAGGTGACAATGCTCTCTTTCTAGCCACCTCTAGGCGAGGTCAGGAAGGTGAGGCTGCATGGGTGGGGTGGGTTGGACACGAGGTGGGAGGTGGGCACAGTGTATGCTGGAGACTTTTGCCACACAGCCACACCTCTGCCTGTTTCTCCAGTCACGAGATGAAAATGGCTGGAATATTATGTTTGGAACCACAACCATGAACTCATAAACCGAGGCAGAAGACATAATATATAAACAGCAGGGCCCAGGTCTTGGACTTTGCTGGGGCTACCACAGCAAACAGATGGACTTTCTCTCACTTCTAGACTTGGAAGTCCTGGGTCAAGATGTCAGCAGCTTTGGCACATCCTATGGCCTCTCTTCTTAGCGACAGATGTCCACTTACCCTCTGTCCTCTCATGGACACATTTCTCCTGTTCTCATGAGGACACCAGTCCCTTTTGAATGAGGGCTTCATGTTTATGACTGTCAGTCCAAGTCACTGCCTTAAAGGCCCTGTCTTTGGAGAGAACCACACTCCGGGGTACCTAGTGAGATTTTAACTTAAAATTTAGGGGACTTTCATTCCAGCACACAGTACGAGGTTTCTTTCATATTACACTCCCTGTCCCATGATATGCCATGGAGCTGTGTAAAGTTATAAATGGTGATATAGGATGCTCTGATGATTTGCATATGCTTGGCCGAGGATGCTCAGTCTGTTCCTGGCTTCCTTTGGATGAAGATGTAGAACTCTCAGCTCCTCCTGCACTGTGCCTGCCTGGATGCTTCCATGCTTCTGCCTTGATACTGGACTGAACCTCTGAACCTGTAAGCCAGCCTCAATTAAATGTTTTTATTTATAAGACTTGCCTTGATCACAGCAATAAAACCCCAACTAAGACAGAAGTCAGAGAGAGAGAGAGAAAGAGAGAGAGAGAGAGAGAGAGAGAGAGAGAGAGAGAGAGAGAGAGAGAGAGAGAGAGAGAGAGAGAGGGGAACTTCTGGTCAAGCGCTTCCTGTGACTGTCATTACTTTTGTTGACTTATAACCTGGTCATAGAGAAGCCTTGGCTGCCATTGTAGTGAGATGAGACACTTGAATCACTATTCTAATACTCCAGTAATGGTCTCCTGCCCTCTGATTATTGCCTTAACTTTTTTGCCCTATGGTCTTCTATAAGAGATAAATGATAAAAAACAACAAACAAACAACAAAATTATATCTGCTGAAAAGGAAACTCAAACCCAGGTGTCACTAGAGAATAAAACTTAAACTGAAGTCAAAGAAGCTATGACCATTTCTACTGCTTATGATCTGATAGGTATGGGGGGTATCTTGAGGTAATGATTACGTTTTTATACTATCAAGATATCAATCTTCATAGCAAAATAGATGCTCCAGGAAACTCAATGTAAAACAGAAAGCAAATGGATGCAGGTCAAGAATGTAAGGGTTATAATGTCATATGGGATCCTTTAATTCCCAACTTCATCTTCCACTGCAATTGTATGCAGTAGCTCCTGCTCTATGGTTAGTCTTCTGTGTCTCTCCTCCCTGCACCGAGTCACTTGCTTATCATTTAATTGGTGTCTGAGCTGTTTAAGTAGAGATCTCCAGAGTTCCTCCCTGCTGTGGGCCAACAACCCATGTCTGAGACTGTTTTAGATTTTAATTTCAAAACTAGTAGCGATAAACAGTTCAGTTATAGAATAAAAGATGAGTTCACCCTACACTTTCTCTTCGTAGTTCCCGCCACCTTCTAAACATCTTAGGAAACTCTGGACAGCATTATTTTAAGCCACAAAATTTGTAGCAGTTACAGCCATCTATCTATAGGAAACTGAGACAACTGCTTTAAAAGTAATTCCATAGAAATATGTAGAAAATAAACACAAAACTACATTTGCGGTTGTCACAATAGCTTTTGCATTTTGTTTTCCTGACTTTTTAAAAATGTTTATCAGAGAAGTATTATGTCAATCCATGCAAGACTGTCATTTTCAGAATTAAAAACATGGTCACATAGCAACAACTTCATAAAGCTTAATTAATAGTTTCAACTGATGGGACAGACTGAAACAAAAAGTTAAGAAGTCAAACAGCCATTGGACTCAGGAATCCGACATTAGGTGAAAGAAGTCACACATCGTTAGTTCTATGCCCTTGTCTCTTCATTTTGCTTACACACGTCTCCTTGAGCATTAATATCACCTACCAGCTTCAACCCTTTGCTTGGCTCCAGTGCTCACACACCTGCTGAGTACTGTTCTTCACCAAGCCCTGGAAACTCGTCAGAGGGGCCACGGCTCTCTGATGTCCTATTAACAAGCCCAATGACTTCTCAGAGCACACTGTAAATTGTCCATGACTAATACCGTCTGTTATGTGTTCTAGGTTTAGTGAAATACGTGTGTGATTTTTTTCTGTCTCTGTGTATGGATGTCCATGTATATGTGTGTTTATGATTGTGCATGTTGGTACATGTACACAAGGAGGCCAAAGGGTAAACTTGGGAGTCATTTATCAACCATGGGTGATCCACTTTGTCCTTTTGGAATTTTTTGTTTGTTTGTTTGTTTGAGACAGCCTCTCTCACTGGCTTGGAACTTGCTAACTAGGCTAAGATGTCTGACAGGTGAGCTCCAGAGACCCACCTATCTCTGCCTCCCCAGAGATGGGATTACAGATTGAACTCAGGTCCTCACGAATGATAGTAAGCTATCAGTCCAACCCTTTGTGTATTTAGCATAAACAGCCATAGTTTGAATGTGCTCTCACACACACACACACACACACACACACACACACACAGAGAGAGAGAGAGAGAGAGAGAAAGAGAGAGAGAGAGAGAGAGAGAGAGAGAGAGAGAGAGAGAGAGAGATAACATCGCTTTCCTTGTGTTATAGGTGAAGAAGCTAAGCTCAGTGGATAACTATGTGCTCAAGATTAAACAACTGCCTTATGTGAGATTTGAAGCTTTGTCTTTCAGCCCATGGAACTAAAATACCCAGACTTCCCACACTGCTCTTAATGCATTGAAGGGGTGGCGAAAAAAGCTATCTGACTGATCTGTTGTGGTTTCACATGAAATATGGACTAGTTCACAACCCAAATTCTTCACTGTGCAACTCAAGGTTAACATCAGCACCTCCCATGTATCAGACACTGCAAGTGGCATTTCTTACCCATGGTTGTCCTTCTGGTCATTGACCTAAATGTCTCGTTGCAGCAGTTGTAAGAACCATTATGCATCAATGGCATTTACACGTAAATACCACTGCAGCGCCTTCAGCACACCTTCCCAGCCCGAGTGTCCAGGTTGCAGACTGTGTTGAAAATGTGTGTGGTTAACATACAGGGGGCGTCAGGAGTCAGTTACTGAGGTTTGAAAACAAGTCTTGAGCCTAGGTACCTAACTATGCTATGCGTCCATTGCCTCTCTTGCAAAAGGAGCTTACTTCCCACCTCAAACGTTTATGAAGATCACAAATGTTACACAGTAAGAAAATAGGGTATCTCCCAGTGTCTACACTTTGCTCAGGATCAGCCGGTGTGTTGTTTTGTGAACAAAAGTAAATACAGTGAGATTTACTTTGTCCAACATCCAATTCCCATTCCTAAATCAGAAAAATAGAGAAAGACATTCAAAAACATCTCAAAATGGCCAAGTAAGACAAATAAAGATCCATATGTTTCTTCATCCTCAACATCTGTCTCTTGCCAACCAAGGCTGGGACAAAGCCAGTAGGAAAAAGAAGAAAGTGTGGCTGAGGCTCATGTAGACCTTGTAACTTTCTGCCGAACCCTCACCAACGAAGCAGCCTGCTGGGTGCTGCTCTTACAACTCTCCCTATAATGGTCTGTGTTGTATGTCATACTTACACATTGCTTTAACGAGACTTTGCTTATACATAAGTTGTCGATGAAGGCGTGGAGCACAGCCTTCATTACCCTTCCTCCACACCTATCCTTGGTGTCAACCCACACTCATCACAGTGGATTACCACAGATGAAGTTGAAGCAACTAGCTATTCTGTTCACACCAAGAGATCTGGCCATAACCTTTCCATGTGTAACAACACACAGGAGGTAAGTTATTTACTGGAAGAAAATGTCTATTCAGGCTTGTGATTTCAGAGATCTCAATACATGGTCAGCTGACTCTGTTGTTTGTTGTTTGATAGCCTACAGGGAGACTGAACATCATGTCTATAAAGCTATAAAGTGGGGTCTATAAAGCTGCTTCCTTGAGTGCATCCAGGAGGACTGGGCAGTCACACATCTTCGTCAAAGACATAGTGACTTAACTTCCTCCCACTAGACACCAAATCCCAACGTTTGGACCACCTCCACATGTCAGTACATGATTCTTCAGATATACTTACCCAAAATACAAGAACCACAGTTTTACCCAGGAAAGAGCAAGCTGGATTCCTCTGACCCAATTTGTTCACAAAAGACTCAAATTTGCAGAGTTCCAATCCTTTCTTAGCCATAAATTTTTAGGAATTAAATGGAAACCTTCTAAATTCTTAAGTAGTTGGAACTTAATTCTTCCAACAGTTTGTGACACTGATCCTCTTAGGAAAATGAGGCCCTTCCTACACTTAAATGATTAGGAAAACAGACTAAAGGGGGAGACACCAAAGCTAGGGCAGGTTCTGGAAGCTTAATATTACTTTGTGTAATATTAAGGCATGTATCATTGTCACAACCTGAAATTGTTCTTGAAAGACTGATGATGAAAGTTTCACTTTTTATTCTTTAAGATTTTTTTTACTGAGATAAAATTAATATAACACAAATTTTACCACTTTATAATTCATCGATATTTGGTATAATTCTTAGCACTGCAGAATCATCATTAGCTAGTTTAGAACATTTTATTTTATTTAAAACTCCTACACTCATTAAACGCAGTCACTCCCCATTCCTTCCGCCCCCATATTCTGACAACTGCTAATCTAATTCTCGTCTCTGGATTTCATGTGAGTGAGATGGTACTGTAAGTGGCCTTCGGTGTCCTAGTCCCTCGGGTTGTCATAATGTTTCCACATTATAGGATTGATAACATTCCTTTTTATGGCTGGATATCTCACTGTATGAATACAGTACATCGCTTATCATTCATCAGATGACGTCTATTTGAATGATTTCCACGTGTGAATATTATGAATAATGTTATTTTTACCACCCATGTACATTCTGTGGGGCGAAGCATACATTTTCGTGTTTGTTAAGTATTTGCCCAGGACTTGGTTTCATGAGTACCAAGGACCTAACTCTGAGGTGAGCTGCCAGGGTCTCAGGGCAGTTGTGCGACCTTACATGGAAGATGCTCGAGTTTTGTCCACATCCTCACCGGCACTTCTTCCTTCTCAGACCAGCACTGTCTGTCTGCCCAGTGCAGGTGAAGTGCGTCTCACTGCATTTTATTACCTACTGCCTTTTCTTCCATTTATTTTCATTTCAAGTAAGCCAGGGTTGAGCATATTTTCATGTGCTCTGCCATTTGTACATCTTCTCTGGCTGTTCACATTATTTACCCAGTTTTCAACTGGATCCTCTGTTTTCAAGATGTGACAGTTTTGTATCTAGATTCTAGATATTTTTGGATATAATAGTATTATCAAATATTTTCTCACATTCTCTGTATCTTTTTCTGCTTTTTTTTAAAAGTTTTTTTTTTTTTTTTTTTTTTTTAATTGCTTTGGCTGTCCTGATCCTCCCTAAGGAGACCAGGCTGTCCTCTCATGAAGACCTGCTAATCTCTGCTCAAATGCTAAAGCTAAAGGCTAAAGCTGCCACACCTAGCATTAGTTCACTTTCTTGAGAGAACCTTTTTATATGCAGATTTAATTATGATAAAAATCTATACGTTGGTTTTTAAAATGTAGACTTTGTTCCCTTGAAAAGAGTCAAGTTCAGTTTGGCACTAGAAAGACCTATATACAATGTACACTAAAATAATTTGTCCACTTAGTAGTGATCAAAGCTATACATTCCACTTCCCTTTTCATGAGAAAAACAGGATGGGAGGGGCCAGTTATTAATAGCCCTAATGCCGACATCCCTCCATCAATCACAGAGACTGAGCATCCTATTGCTATTTTCTAGGAATGGAAAAAATGAAAGACATTTGACAAGCATTCACTATTAGTCTAAAGTGACTGAGATACGGCCTCGGTTGGGGGCCTGAAGATGCTCTGGACCAGAGGGAGCTTTAATCCCCCTGTGACATAAATGCTCACACATTAACATGACAGACCTTTTCCAGGACTCCGGAGATTTCCTGAGTTCACTGTGCCTTCAGACTGTTCTAGACACTTAGAAAAGACATTGTCTCTCCATTTGATGCTGCCGCCATCTGACTATGAACTGCAGTCCTCACCCCTGAACACAGCACTTTTATAAAGAAGTGCACACTCATTTCCACAGCTCTGTGACCTTTCATTTGCTATTTATGAGCTTCTGCAAAATCTAATACCACTCTGACAGATTTAATTTGTGCTCTAAATTACCTTTGCATGAGTTACTCAACGGCTGGTTTTATTCCAACAGATAACTTGCAACGTTCTGGAAGTGGGGGGGGGGGAGTACTTTGAGATCTATCTGACTCCCTCCACTTGGAAGACGATTGAGAAAAGATGAATGTGGTAGGAATGGTGGCAGACAATATAAGGGAGAAATTCTACACTAGTCACAGATGTGAAAGGATCGAGTCAAGGTCAAGTTTCTGGAATCTATATCCCCCTAATCTCTATTTTATATAGAGGCCATAAATACGCTCTCCTGCTTTTTAACCAGTCACCAGAAGAAACTCTGGTACTTCTATAAGAGACACTGACTTAAAGCCCAAGTACTGCAGGACGAGAGCTCAGTGCTAAGTGAGAACCAGGGCAACTGTGAAGAACAGATCTAAAGAAAATTGAGAGGCATTTGGAAGCTAGTACTTCATTTAAATTTGAGACGCCTAATAAGAATACAAAATGAAGTTCTGAGGCCTGAAAGATCGTGATAGGTCTTGATTTCATTTTTAATACGAACAGGTTTGATGATGGTGTAATTACCCAGAATAGTTAATTCCACTGCCACCTGTATAAACTGAAAGCATGTACTTACAAAGCTGAGTCACTTAAACATAATATTCAGACCAAGGGTAATGATTTCCTTGTGTTTGGGAACTGCTGGGGCTATGTGGTGATTTTTTTTTAAAGTGCTGAAGATCTCTTTGAAGTGTCTCCACTGTGAGGTAGATCCCTTGAGTCTGAGCGAACTTTAATCAGCTGACCAGAGAGTACGGAAATAGCATAATCTGCACAGTAGACCATAGAAGGTGATAGCATTTGTTCGAGGTGTGCTGGGACAGGCATGCTGCACCCTCTGGTCTGTAGTCAGTCTCAGTGAGGAAGGTGGCATTATACAAAGATGGCACAGTACCAATCAGAGACCCCTGAAAAGAGACGCTCCCAGACAGTTCCTTTGTTCCCATCACCTGTCTTCCCCCTCACTGAGCTCCAGCACCGTCAGATTCTATCTGTGCGGAGGTGCTTAGGACACTCTAAGCCCTTTCTAATTCCTAGCTCACTAACCACGAGCAGCAATGGCTGTGGCTCATGCTTTATGGTCATTTTGGTAAGCAGGAAACTGAGCAGCAAAAGGGCTAGCTAGGAATTCGCATTTGAGATATCACTCCCATTGTTATAAAGTTCATCTCTTCAGATTCAGCAAGATGTAACCGCAGCTAAGAATGGTTGGTGGCAGGAAACACTGTCCTCTGCCCTTCACTGCTGAAGCCCAGATACACCAGTCTGTTCACCTTGCTTCCAGGAATCCCGGCACCTCTGCTCTGCTTTGAGGCCTCTTGTGCCTTTTGTTTCACCCTGGTTCTTCCCAAACTATAACCCCTGAGACAGCATCCTCAGGGAGCGTCTCCCCCCAACTGTCTCAAAGCCTCAGCAGAAACAGAGAGGTACATCGTTGGATCCCTAACTGGCCAGGGTAACTTGGTATTCCAATCAGAAGACCTTTATCGCTGGAACAAAAGCACAGTGGGAAATTCATCCAAATCAAGAGTAGGGAGAAGTAGGTTTCTGAAAGGAAATCAAGGTACCGTGGTCTGAAGAAGACTGTCTGAAACCTGGGCTGGCAAATTCCTGCATGTGTCCACTTTGGTGTACAACATGGCCCTTGAATAATGCTTTAATCTGGAATAAATATTTCTGCAAATGCTAAGAAAGTGGAAGTATCTTCCCATGTGATCTTCCCCACATAAGACAGCTAAAGCAATGATGACAGTCTGACAGGCACTCCCGCAAAGCCCCTCTTTTTATCTGAGTGGGTTTACACTAATGCCAATTGCATACTGTCACCAGGGAGCATGGCTAACCACATGTGGCCCATGCTATTGGCAACTGCTGCTGGGTTCAGCACCGGACATATAGCCAACCAGGCAAATCAGTGCTCTTGACTAGTTTTCTTTTAGAAAAGACAAGAAGCCGTCCTCTCTGGAGTAAACAACTAACACATAAAGCCCAGGAATACAGGAATGCCACCTGGAAGAGGACAGTGAAGCTTGCTGGTTTAGAGGGACAAGGAGAAAATAGGGAGAATTCCGCCCATGTTCAAATGTTGACTTTGGGACAGTTTGTCACTTTTCCCTTGGAGCTCAGTAACCTCATTGTACACCTGTCAGGTGCCCCTGGTGTTCAGGTTACTGTGAGAGGTACTTTCTGTCCCTTGCCACCAAGAGCGTTAACTCGAGTCTTCCTAAAGGGTATATTTACCAATATGGAATTTCCTATGTAACAAATGTTTATTTGTTTAATGTAGTAAAGCTTTAAGCTCAGTCAGCTAAAGTTTAAAGCAGAGAAGATTTTTTTTTTTTTTTTTTAAATTCCCACTATAGAGAACTAGCCAGTGATGATCCCCTTGGGATTTTACAGACAGTGATGTTTCATTTCCAATTTATGGGGAGAAAAACACTCTCATTCCTGATCTGAAGATTCATTTGCACAAAAGTCAATGCTGTGAAAAAAAAAAAAAGAAGTGCATTTCTTTTTCTGCAGCCACTGGCAAGGGTAGAGTTATAGGAAAGCGCTGCTTTTCTGCTCGGTCACAAACCCATTTACTAGACGATTGCACTGAAAAGCTTGAGTCCCTGAAAGATAAACGATGTGTGGGAATTATGCCTGGCAATGTAGCTTCACATTAAAAGATGCTCAGTTTGTCCTAGGAGACGTTTCACTTACTTGTTGTCCCTACTGACTTGAATACTTTTGAGAACTGAAGATCAGGCATTTTCAAGGCTAAGCAATAGGGTAGGAATGAATCACTGTTCCCCACACAGGCACTGGCTAAACTCCAGCCTGCTATTGTCTTTGTTTTGTTTGTTTGTTAAGATACTTGAAATTAGGGGAATTTTTGTTTGGGTGTCTTTTCTTAGTCTTCTCTATTATGTTAAACATGTCAGTGTTTCATTTTTTTTTTATGGAATTTTTATCCTGAAGAGCTTTGAAACAGACCTATCAGACGGTGCTCAGAAGCAGTATGAAGTTATTAGTGAGTTAATCAGAACAAGATATACTCTTACACTCAAAATCGCCCAGTTATAAACCAAACTGTTCATATTCCACTTTATGTGAATGAATGTATGTCTGAGTGTCACTTGTGGTCCTTAGGCTCACAGAGGTTAGAAGAGGTCAGAAGAGGGCATCAGACCTGCTGGAACTGGAATTATAATCGGACGTAAGCCATCATGTGGGCATTGGAAACTGAACCCCAGTGCTCTGGCTGAATATCTCCTGTTCTTCATTGTTGAGTCATGTCTCCAACCCTCCAAACCCAGCATTATAAGGAGACATCCACTTCCATCTCCTGACCACAGGGCAATCATCCTGGCCCCCAATCATGAGAATCTACTCTGCATTTGGAGTGACATACTCATCATCCTTCTACTAATTTTGAATGTTCTGAAGCTTCACCAACATGAAAAAGGTTATTAGTCATAGGCCACAAAACAGCACCTTCTCTTGGCTTTGCAAAGTGTTACACAATTTGAACCAACTTTTATTGTTAGGGAGTATCTGCATGGTATTTGAGGCCACCTTTCATTTTTATGCTTTCGAGGGCTGGAAAGACTCAGTCCTTCCTTCTCATTCTCCCAGAAACTTCTGCACAGTCCTCACCAGTGCTGAGTGTCCAAAGTTCAAGTTGACACGTGCAACCCCAATCTGGGGGAACATTTACCCTCTTCAGAAAAGATTCTTTCTGTCCATCATATGAACTAAAACTCAATCCCCAGTGAGAATGAAATGTACCTGGGGGCTGGTTACAGTACCCTGTACTCATTCTTGCAAGCCCCAGGAACCCTGGGCACTTGATCCAGATGGCACTCCTTTTCTTGAATACCTTATGTGGCATATGCCTCCTCACATATTCTCTTCCTCTCCTCAAAAGCCAACCTGCTTCCCTATAGTTACAGTAAAGCGAGAAGCATGACTATACCTCATCTCTACACATTAGACTTAGTTCTTGCTCAGGATTGAAAATCCGGTCCATACCGAGTCTGCACCCCCACACCTTTCATGGAGCAGGGGTTTGCCCACGGTTCTGGGAATCCTGACCAAGCTCTTGGTAAACGTATTGTTTCCTTGTCTCTGAGACAGTTCACGTTCAAGAATGAACTGAAGTTACAAGTTTTACGTGTATGAGGAGACCTTCTGGAATTTCATAATCAGATGCTAAAACCAGTCCCTTGTGTCTTCTCATGGGGAAAAAAGAGAAATACGCTCAACATTATAGTTTGGATACAAAATGCACCTAAAGGTGTATGTTGAAAGGTTTGGTTGACAACAGATGAGCCTTAGGAAATTGACTGTATCCTAAGGGCTCTGGCTAAAGTCATGGATTTTGTGCAGGTGGGGCTCTGTTGAAGTAAACACATCCCTGGGGGCATGCTATGAAGACAGACTTCTTGCCCACTCCTACCCACCTCTGAACTTCCCAGTCATCATGAAGTAAGCAGCTCTCTGGACCCACAGGCTTCCCCCAACAATGCTATGCCTCATCACCAGCTCAGACACAATGGAGCCAGTGACCATGAGACCTCAGAAACTATGAGGCAAAGGAAATCATAATTTCTGTCATGTGGTTTTCACAGGTACCTGTCACAGTGCCAACAAGTCACCCTTAGTTCTGTTTTTAAACATGGCTTACATCATAACTCTTATGGCTAAAGCACTATTTTCAAATCACTGAATTCTTAAGCAGCTAGCTTCTAAATCTTAACAATGTTTCTCATTTGATTAAGGCTATGTTTAAGAAGTGGACTAAGTGGGCTGGAGAGATGGCTCAGTGGTTAAGAGCACTGACTGCTCTTCCATAGGCCCTGAGTTCAAATCCCAGCAACCACATGGTGGCTCACAACCATCTGTAATGAGATCTGATGCCTTCTTCTGGTGTGTCTGAAGACAGCAACAGTGTGCTCATATATAATTAATGAATAAATCTTAAAAAAAGAAGTGGACTAAGCACCTGCTCTCCAGCCCTCTGGTACCCTGATGTACGAACCTCGTGTTGCTCAGTGTTAGTTTCCTTGTTTTGGAATTGGTTTAGAAAGGGTTTCTTAACCTTTAGCTTGGTTGTTTTTAAAGTATGTTTTACCTATTTAACACAGTGACTTAAAGAAAGGAAGGATTTCCTCAACCTGAGCATGAAGACCAGTGTAGTCAATGAACTGTGAGTCTGTGTCATCGGGGTTGTAATCCTTTCCTGAACACATACCATCTTCATTGGTCAAGTCTTTGTAAATAATGGCTGTTAAGGTTTAGTATTGTAGCCAAAGAGAATATAATAAGATTTTACATAGTATCCATTCAAGCAGAAAAGTGGTACGGGGTTATTAATAAAAGAAGGCTGTCCTTGAAAAATAGAACATTTTGTTTTGTTTATGTAGATAAACCAACTCATTTCTTAGGGTAAAACACTGACTAACCTTGGTGCCTAAGGAAATTCAGCCATCCAAACTGACAGAACAGTTCACACAGAAGCCAAGCCCTTGGTCTCCTCCAGACTTCTGTGTTTTACTACCTGGCTGTCTTCCTGGTTTTCATTATCACTCATCCATCCATTCAGCAGTTCAGCATCCTCTATGAAGCAGGTACAGGTCATGTATGCAGCTAATATTTCCAGCTTAACTCCCAAAATCTTTAACTCTGTTTGAAAAACCATTCATTTTATTTTTTTAAGTGCCTTCAAAGAATTGCTAAGAACATGAAGGAGAATGCCAATATCCATTCAATATTCAATAATATTAAAAAGGAAGACTGAGGGGGATCTGTGATTTATTTAGCTAAGAATGAATATGAACACTGAGTGTGAGGGCTTAAGTTGGTAATCCCCATTAGGAAGGGAGACTGAAGCAAAGGGGGAGTGAGTCACAGGGCTCTCTGGGATACTTTTAGGACTCTGTCCCAAAATAACAGAATAAAAGGGGGGAAGGAGTGATGGAAGGGGAGGAGGAAGAAGATGAGCAAGAAGATAATGATACAATGGGATGGCTTGATATTGGTGTCAGGTAAGATGCACATACAAGATGGGAGACCACTGACGAGGACCACACTAACCCTTTCCAGACCGTGTGGGATGCAAATCACAGGCATTGCCAAACACTCATTGCTAAGTCTTCTCTGACTTAGGAGGTAGTATAGAGAGAAACAGGGATGTCAAACATCCTGAGAGGCAGGTTCTGTGAAAGGACCTAGCACTCAGAATCACAGTGATTCCACTGAACATTGAACACCAAATTCTGGCCTCTGAAAAACCCTAAGATTCTAACACTGTCTCTGAGTAGAAATCTTGGGAAAGAAGATTGTGTAAGGTGTTCTAATAGTAATAGGAACTGTTAGAACTGGCCAAATAGGATGTCAACAAGGCTCTCCATAATCTACTTCCTGCTTGCTACTGCTCCCTTCACCCACCATATTCAGATAACAAAAATTCCTCAGATGGCCAGGGTACAGGCTGCCTCTTACTTGATGTCTTGGCTTCAGAAGTCTATCACGTTACATCTCCATTAGCTGCTTAAGGATGAAGCCACATGTCTCCTTTAGAAAGCCCAGTCTTGTGGGAAAAACAAGATCAACACTGTCTCTGTTCCTTGTATGGTTTTTCCCTATTTATAGTTAGAGGATCGTTTCACAGTAGTAAGAAAATAAGGAAAGTTGGCTTTGTTTACTTTATTCTGTTTTGGATTTTTTTTTTTTTTTTTTGACAGATTTGGGTTCAAGTGTTAGCTCACTACTGGTTAGGACTATGACCTAGGATATTCAACTTTTCATTTCTTTATCTTTAACATGGGGTATTATCTACCTTGACATGAAAGTGAATTAAATTATTATGAATAGCTTTCTTTAATTATTACTATAGCAACTCACATTATGATTATTAAGGTGGCTGTCTTTCATGATTGATTATTATCTCCTTAAAGGTATTAATTTTTGTACATTTGACATCTCTTTACTTACCCAATACAAAGTAGGTAAATTATATCTGAAAGCAGGTTTGTTGAATGAGTTGATTCTGTAGAGAATATAACATATTCACTACAGTAACAAAGTACAGACAATATAGTAACTACCTTCTATAAACTTAGAATAAGTTGTACGCTTTCTAATACGTACTTATGCACATGAATGACATACACACTACAGGAATTCTCAGGAAAAATTAATTTGGGGGTTCTTTGGAGGGGACAGAAAAACTTACCTGGAAAGAGTGACATCTTTTAGGGACAGTATGGTGCTAAAATGGTAGCTCAATATATAAAATGTTTGCTTTGCAGGCATGAGGATCTGAGTTCAATACCCAGAATGCATGTACAATGGAAACATCTGGGTACAGGGGCATGAACGTAACTGCAGTACTGGGGAGATGGAGACAGGAAAATTCTTGGAGCTTGGTAGACAAGCGTAGCCTATATGGCAAACCCCAGGCCACCGAGAGACCCTATTTCACAGATAAGTTGGATGATATGACAGTCACTTGGTGTTGTCCTCTAGCCTCCACGTGCATATGCACACAGCAACAAAGCCAAAAGAAAACAAACCAGACTTCTAGGTATCTCTCAACCCAGGCACACTGACAACACTAATCCTCACGGTAGCCATTTTGGTAATAATATATGCACTATCTTAGTATCTTGGGGCTTGCATAACCCTTGAGTAACCTTTCTTTTGCTTAATAAAGACCCTAAAGTGCAAGCCAATAATTTTGGCTATTCAAACATGCCACAGAGACGTTTCCAAGAAGCAAAGAAAAAAATAGCATATTGTGAAGTCTCAAGAGCCACAGAGGGCAAAAATGAGTCTTCTATCAACAACAGTGGGGAGAATGAAAAGAGAACTGTGTATTACTGTCGCATCTGAGTATGAATGAGTCCAAGTAGCGATAGCTCTTAGACAAGAGAGAAAGCACCAACCAAGCACAGGATTTGTGGCTATCTGTGATCTTAAATATTAGTGTGCATCTTGGATTTCATCTCTGGGGTTAAGAGAACAGCGCTGTACCCATGGAGATGAGCTCTTTTTAGGAAAGGCTCCAGGTTAACCCAGTTCCCTAACTTCCATGTCCTCTGCCATCTGAGATGCATCAGTGATGTTGACAGAGAAAAGAAGAGGTTAGCCAATCAACAATGTGCTCCTCCAGCTGCCTGTGGAACAGCACTTGATCCCCTTTGCCTGCTGTGCTGGGTGGACATCTCCGCTGATGTGCCTCAGCAACAGCCAGTCAACCTAGGATCCACTGCACTTTACAAAGACCTAGATAGATTCCTGTTATCCTTCCAATGACTGAGGAAATCTACTAGGGCTAGGACACGGGAAATAAGAGGGAAGAGAAAAGATGCTAAAATTGCATTCCAACATGAGTGAACCCTAAGAACTTTATGGCAAGTGAAATAAGCCTGGCTCAGCAAGACAAAGTGCCGCATGATCTCAGGATGAGCGTAGTCTAAAACAATGTAAACTCACAGAAACAGAGTAGGGTGATGGTTGCCAGAGGCTGTTAGTAGATGGGAGGTGTCCAATGCTATCTAGAAGCCAGGCTGTCCAGGAGTAACTTGTGGTGACCCAGGTACTTCCCTCGACCTTGTGATTACCATGAGCATAAAATGGACAGTGTGTGGAAGGCAGACAGTGCAAGCCTAAGAGCAGGTGCTGTGGAACCATCTAGCCCAGGCTAGACTTTGCTTTACCTCTGTACGCTTGAGTAGGTTTCCTAACCAACCCTGTGCCTCAGTCTCATCCTCTACAGAAGACAGCCATTACAACCTAAAGCTGCCACAACTCTCATAAGATTAACAGGGGTAAGGAACTGAATAGATTTGGATCAATGCCCAACTCATGCTCACCAGATAATGGAATTCTCAAAGCTTGCCTTGGGCTGTGGAGGAAGGCACCTGGTTATCCATGTGGGTCAACGCCCTGCTGGGAACGAACTGTTGGCTTTCCACTCTGGAAGCGACCTGTGACAGGCTTCACAGAGGTATTAAGAAGTACCCATTTCAATGGAAAGAAGCCAACGAGGACAGAAACAGTTTCTAGCAGCTTTTCTGTTTTGCTCTGGGCTAAGATCAGTGTCCTTTGTTGAGGATAAAAATACAGGGCAGGTGGAATAAGGCAGACTCAAGAAAGTCTAGAACTTTCCAAATTGGAAAATATCCTTTCCTTAAGGGGCAGAGGGTCTCAGAGACACAAACTGTCCTACCATCAATGTTAAGAGATTAATACTAATCAAGATGCTCTTTATACACACATAGAAAACTCTCTATTCACCTTAATGCATAAATCCCATATGTAACATTACAGCTATATACAAATCTCCAAATAAGAAAAGAAACACACATTTACATAAAACAATTGAAGACATAGGAAACTATCAGGAGTTAGTTACTAGAAGGTTAACTAGGCACTATGCCAGCATTGCTTTTTATTTTATTTGGAAAAAAATGGTAATTTCACTCAACTGGTCAACTGTAAAGCACTCTGGCAAGTGATGTCTTTAATCCCATCACAGCCTCATAGACCAACCTCATAATCCTAAATAAATAAACTGGGACACCAAAAAAGTGCAAACACCTAGAGAGGTGGTCCAAGGATGACAGGACTTCAGTAAGCTCTTCCATGCAGGAGATAAAGTATTTCAGGTCACAGAGGTAGGCACTGGGCAATGTTTCGAAGTCAGTGGGTGCTACAAGAGTCTGAAGAACTCCATAGCGCCTCATGCTGCAGGGAAGAGATCACTGACCATGGTCTTGGCCCAGTTTTTTGTTCAGAGTTGAGCTGGAGAGACTTGAGTAGTATTCCTTGGAAAAATGGGATGGACTAGGTGGGGAGCAACAGTTAGGTAAGTTTCTGGTGAAGAGATAATAGAAAAAAGATGAGGAAGGGGTGTTAGGAGAATGTGGGGGGGGGCACAGGCAAGTGATTCCAAGATTCTGGCATATTGACATCAGCTGGAAATGCGATTGTCAGACGGGATTAGCATTCTGTGTATTCCTGGTACTAAGATTTAGCAAGTAGGAATCACCTCTGAAAGAACATTCCAGAAGTTCAGATTGCAGTAAAGTTTAGGAGACTTTAAGGGTGTTTCTCAAGTTATTAGTGAGAGGAAATAGCCCCAAAGGCCTTTTGTTCTTTCCCAGGCTCTGGCAAACACCACCCAGTTCCCAGTTCCACTCAATTAAGGGGCTATTAAGCCATCCAGTGCAAGCAAAGCACCCTTTATTCCACATGGTCTCCTCCATCCATCCTTCCAGTGGCTTCTCCCAGTCTTTGAGAAAAGGAAATGGGAAGGCCCTGACCTATATAACCACCACAGCAGATTCCCTTGTCTCTGATGCTCTGCCCTCAAATGAACAGGATTCTCTTTGTTTCCTTGGAGATAATTTCTCTAACCGCCTTTCAGATGATCCTGTGCTGGCCTTGAGCTATTCTTAAGTGAAGTGCTCTTTTCCTGACTGACCTTGGGCTTTGCTTTTTATGACAACCAAGCATAACATGTTATCTCTAAGGACCCTAGGATCTGCTCTAGAGACCAGCGAACTCCCCAAGGACTGCCAGAGAGGGGGGTACGTTAGTAAGAAAGGAAACAAGGAGAACCTGGAGTCATGGGAAGAAATAGCCTCTGCAGGTTGTAGAACAAGCTTGAACTCACATGCTGCTACAGAAATCAACACGAACTCGAGCAACCAAAGTCCCCTGGGATTCAGCGTCACACCCAGTGCAACACAAACCCTCAAGCTTTCAGCTCACTGTAACCTTCTCAAGGACTCCACATACATAGTTGCTAGAAAGACGTCGAGTTTATCTTATCTGACTTTCTCTGATGTTATTCACAGAAGGAAAGGGCGGGGCTGGGATGAACAAAAAGGAATACATAGTAGGGTGGTCACAGGGAGGAAGGAAGGGTCACCACACAGTCATCTTGAGCTTACTCTGTAAAGTTGGGACAACCTACTTCCAAAATCACAGCAGATAATCTATGTAACTACATAGGATTCTGCAAGGTCTTGCTCTCCTGAGTAGAGGGAAAGACCCCATCTGAGTGTGTGACGTAGAGCATGAGAACAAGAAAGCAAAGGAACTAGGCTGCAGGTCCTGAAAGCACTTGGGTTTGATATGACTCACTGCAGATCTTGCTGTTCACTTCTGTAGCCCTTAAGGACCAAGCCAGTCTGTGCATGCTCAAAGCACTGAAGCACCCAGCAGCCTAGGTGTGCACAGAGCTTTTAAGTACTCAGCTGGCCTGGGTGTACACAGGTACATGGTTGTCAGGGGCAACAAATGAGCCTGTGTTCCCAACCACAGCAGAATCAGCCCAGTCTTTGAGGATAGGCATGTTTTCCCATGAGGCCACCAGTGTGGGGCTACTAGCCCACATAACTATTGAGCAACTGATTTGTTCACTGGAGAGTTATTTAATTCTACTTAATTGTAATTCAATCTAAAAAGCCACATGTGGAAAATAATAGCCACATGTGGCCAATGGTCACAGTATTCAATAGAGCCTCTAATTAATAATACATGAGAAAGTCACTTAAAACTTATGACTTCAAAATCAATTAGGACGAAGGTGAAGAAGAACAGTTATTACCTAGCTAGGTACTCACACAGACATTAGTTAAATCAGAAACACAGCACAGCTGTCCCTATGGGTGTTTCTCTAAGTTTGATTTTTGTTTTTGTTTTTGTTTTTGTTTTTTCTGGTCCTGGGGTTGAAAGGAGGCACGGAGCTCTATGGATCAGTGTTTGAAAAGTGCCACCAAAACCACTTTGTGTTTACCTTTCCTCCTCAGTCCATCTAAACATGTGATTCTGTTAATTATCTTATCAGAAAAGTTGTTTTTTAACCCCAAGTTTTAAGAGGTGAGTACACTACGGGAGAGAAGGGATAGGCTAGTTGTTACCCAGGTACAAAGTAGTAGGGGCAAAGTCTGGGCTCCGCCAGCCTGATTAAGACTAAGACTTACACCTTAGTCTTCAGTCGGTTGGGATGCTCAGCATTTATTGGATGTGCTAAGACTGTACCACTACAGGTTTGTAAGCCCATGTCTTCTTGTTGGTACCACACAATTCCAAAGGCTGGAGAATTTG
The DNA here is from genome assembly GCF_963924665.1 of Micromys minutus. Taxonomy (NCBI): domain Eukaryota; kingdom Metazoa; phylum Chordata; class Mammalia; order Rodentia; family Muridae; genus Micromys; species Micromys minutus. Next base: position 24,863,587 of record NC_137982.1, on the reverse strand, counting down.
TAAGAGACATATCTGTTTAGATCACTCTGCTGAAATCTGGGGTGTCCCAGCGCATCTTTATAGCTTCTGAGGTGAACTTCGACATTACATCATGACATAGAAGAGAGTGAAAAGGCAAATGAGCACATATAAAGAAAGGGCAAGCCACCCTCATGGCCCCGCGTCAGTTCATCCACGCAGGTTGTCTGAGTTAGAGTCTCTACTGCTGTGATGAAACACCATGACCAAAGGCAACTTGGGGGGAAAAAAGGAGTTTATTTCCTTATACATCCACATCACTGTTCATCATGGAAGAAAATCAGAGCACGCCTGCAAGCAGGGTGGGAATCTGGAGGCAAGAGCTGATGCAGAGGTCAAGGAGGGGTGCTGCTTACTAGCTTGTTCTCATGACTTGTTCAGCCTCCTTTCTTATAAAACTCAGAGATAGTCCCAACCTCAACGGGCTGGGTCCCCTTACATCACTAAAATTAAGAAAATTGCCTACAGTCCGACCTTATGGAAGTATTTTCACAACTGATATTCTTTCCTCTCTAGCCAGGACATAAGTGTAAACCTCCTGATCTACTCACCTGTGAAGGTCTCATTTTCCAATACAGTACAGTGGCAATGACAATTCAACACGACTTTGGCAGCAGGCACTGAAACTGCCCCAACAGGAGGCTGGCTATATGATCTCTGGTTAGGGTAGTGGAGGCATCTGAACACTGGGTACCAACAGGAGGAGGAGGAGACAGAGCAAAGTAAATCTGGGGGCTCTGGAGTTTCAATCTACTAGTTTGTTTTCCCAGACCATTACTCAGCTCCCACATCTTTCTCAAGTGACTGAAGTCAGCAGATGGATGTAGGACACAGCAAAGGTGAAAGATGTGGAGAGAAGTAGTGTTTCATTATATATTGGAAGTTGATCTCGGGTACGAAATCGTATCTTCATAAGTCGAACTGCAGGTGATTTTACAGAGTCAAGCCCATGTCAATCCCTAACCACTTCCTGGACAGTTCCAAACTTTTATAGTCTGAAAGAATGCTGAGAAGCATCCTTGCTATTTTAATGCATGGTCTATTTCCTATCATTTTCTTAAAATCCTACAATAGTGAGAGGGAAGCGCATAACAGGACCCTGGTTTGTATGAGTTCCACTGTTAGGATTGCTAATGAAAGGCTCTCTTGTCCCTGAAATGTGTCACAGTGACACCCATGTAGTCCAGGGTGTTTGGTTTCCCTGCTTGTACTCAAGAAGGAAGAGAATACAGCTCTAGCCTTTCTTATTGTTAGCTTTAGTGAAGCCAAAAGGTAAAATCCAGTAACATCTGAGTTACCTATACTTACTAGAGCTGGTCCCTGCTTACCATAAGACTTGTGGGGCTGGACAGATGGCTCAATGGCTAAAAGCACTTGACTGGCCTTCCAAAGGTCCTGAATTAGAATCCCAGCAACATGGTGACTCACAGCCATCTGTAATGGGACCTAATTGCCTCTTCTGCTATGCATGAAGACAGACCACTCATATACAAAATACATGAATGAATAGCTCTTTTAAAAAATATTTGTGCAGGTGTTTCTCTTTGACTGTTTATGACCCTGGAAATCCAATGTCTCCTAGCAACAGATCAACGCCATTGGAAAAACTTCCAGACTCATTATTAGTCAAAAACCCCAAAACCCCAAACAAAAACAAAACAAAATAAACCCACAAAACAAACAAAAACCCCAAAGCTCATTCCCTTAACCATTATATATTCTACTAAGTATTGTGCTTTGTCCTACGTTCTACAGAAATGTAGGAAACACGAGAGATAAAAGCGATATTGGATATTGTACTTCAATCTATTTCTGACTTATCCAAGCTCTGAACTTTTGGGAGAAAAAAAATGGTTCAATAAAATTAATATTAGTGTTCAGCTCAAGAGCCAGTTGATTAAATACAGCTTATTAACGTTTTTGGCTCAGCACAGCTCAAATGTTTTCTCCAGCCATGATCGCTGGAAACACTTTAAAATGCAAGAGCAAAAACCATATCAGATGGATTTCTTTCAGATTACCTGGTGGATTTTAAAATCCCAAGACTGTGCTAGACGGGCGTTCCCCCAGACACACGATTTTACCATTGCTACTTTCTAAATGCTTTTCCAAACAGTCCTCCCTTCCTCGTTCCTGTGGCTAGCACGTGGCTCTCATCCTCCACTTTTGCTTAGACTGTGGTAACTCCTAAACTGCTTTCCTAGCCTCTGGTTTCTCTTCTGTCCTATCTTCCAATATTACAGACTTCTAGAACAGAAATCTACTAATGAAGTTTTACAACTGGAAACTACCTTGGGGTCTGACTGCTTCCAGGATATAGTTTAAATTCTCCACCGTCATCACAGGAAAATATGGAGCTCAGGAAAGCCCCAGGAGAATCATCAAAACAGGTTACTGGGACTCTGGAACAGTCACGCCATCCTAGGTAAAGAAGCGAACCCCTTTGGAGAGCCAAATTCTGGCAAACCTACCCTCCTGAGTCCTGTGAAAAAGAATACTTGCTTGTAGGAGATCAATACTACTACAAAATGGCTCAGTACCGTGACAGGGAATTCAAACCCAGTGGGCTCAGCCAGTAGTACCTATAGTTTGAAGGCTATCTGCTCAGGAAACACGAGATCATATACACCATGGCATCCCCACAAGGCCCACTTCACAGAAAAGAGACCAGGACTGGAACCAAGACTGGGTCATTCACTCTGGATCCCATATAGCAAATGGATGATGTCATAGAATGGCGGACCAGCCTTTTAACTATCATGGCTCAAAAGCTATTATCTCTCAGAAGGGATCAGATACTGTCCTTCAAAAAATGTGATTAAAGCCTCTAAATGATACACTGCCCTGAGAAGAAAGAACCCGTGGACCCCAAACCAAAGCATGGGAACAGAGTGGCTTCTCTATGAACACTCCCATTGCTTCATGAGGGATATTTCACTTTCCATCCACAAACCTCTGCTCTGGAAAGCATCAAGTCCCCAAGGTGTATACTCTTACCATTGGGCATGACAAAGGTTCCAGTGGACAAGCTATAGACGTCACAACAGCAGTTGGAACTCTCTGTGCCTGGGGATCTACAGAATACCATACTGCGGGAGTAACTGAGCCAACTGACCAGGAAGAGGCTTAGCTGCTTCCACAGAAGCTGCAACCGTGAACAGTCAGTGCAGCAAGCCTAGTCTAAGAAAGACACAGCCACAGGACTTCAGAGCCTATGCAAATTATATGACAGGTCTGTCATTAAGATTTGCCAAAGTGACAAGTAAGTATCTTTATGAGCTCAGAATGGACCGTGTGAGACTCAAACTTACCTGCAGCGAGAGAGGGATGGTTTGTCCCACTCAGCTGAGAGCAGCAGCCCATTGGAGAGAGGAGTAGTGATGCTTCTTAAATGTGAACATAGAAAAGTCTGAAAGCCTCAAGGGATGAGCTTCAGCCGCTGGGACCAAGAACATCTTGGATTTCCGAGCATGGGGAGCAAATGAATTCATGATCACATCTATAGTACCTGAAAAACCATCACTACATGAATACTAAAGCCACCCTTCCCACAAGCTGCTGCAATTCACTGCCTAAGCATGTTGTGTCCATTTGGAGTGAAATGGGACTATACTGACAGGCAACACTGGCTCAAGGATTCTTATTATTACAGTTTAACACCGCATCCTTCCTCCTAAGACTTGTCTTTCCTGATTCTCTTCCCGCTTCCCTTTCTCAAGGGCAAGTGTCACACTGCAGTCTGACAGTTGCCCCAGCTCCATCCCATGTCCTTCAAAGATGCTTAGCCTAATCAGTCTGTTTCAGGGCTGAGCCCATCTTAGCAGGGCCTTCCTTCATCCATTTCCACCATTGTTAGGGTGCATTCTCTCTACTTCCTACCCTCCTGCTAACAGTGTGCCAACAATCACCATACTCACAGTCCAAAAGCTTTCTGCTGCCAAGCCTGGGGAAATGTCTGCCGTGTCCCCTGTGAAGAAGCTCCCTGACCCCTCTCTCCTCAGCCTGAGGTTTTTGAGCTAGTCAGGCAGTGGACTTTGGGCTGACCTGCTCTCCTATTTCTGTGTATGCATGGCTTGCCTGTAAAATGCCCTACATCACCTTGCAGGATTCCATATGTTTCACAGGTGTGTATCCACACAAGGTTTCTTGCCCTCTAGACAGGAAAGAATCAAGAGCAATGCTCACCCAGCCAGTATGCAGGAAACATGCCTCATGGCATAAATGCTGCCAGGATGACTGGTAAGGAGAATTCTAATGAGGTCTTAATAAAAACCAGAAATTGATGTATGTGCATGTGTGTATGCGTGTGTGTGTGTGTGTGTGTGTGTGTGTGTGTGTGTGTGTGTGTGTGAGAGAGAGATTCTCTGAATTTTAAATGTTACACTCATTCAAAATTAGAAAATGAATGGACTGTTTGCCCAGTATGACAGCCTGTACCCACCACTGTAAAACATGTCCACAGCCCCAATCAGGAACCCCTGAAAGATACCCTAAGAGGCTAGATCGATGGGCAATTGGAAGACAGTGGGTATTTAAGTTCATAGGATGCTTCCTTCCCCGTGCTATTATAAACTGGATTTAGTTCTCCAAGAAGGCAACTGAGTCACTGGATTTCTTACTCAACAAAAGAACCTAACATAGGCTAAGCAGTGAATGTCTAGATTTGATTAAGAACCGCCCCATTACTTCCAGGAAAATAATAATCTACTAGGAAAGAATAACATGAAAAATGGTACAATTCTATATTATTTTGAGTAGATTTCATTAATGGATTTATTTTCTACTAAAAGAAAACATTTTGATTTTTCTAATATTTCAAGCAAGCAAAACTATGGCATTAGCGAAGATACTGTTTCAGGAAACTCTTGTAAACCACTTGTCTGTTTCCAGGATGTCAACAGATGAACTCTTGTCCTTACAAAATTATAGAATGTAGGGGCTGGAGTGCTATCTTACTCAGGAAAGATTGCTATCCCCACACTGGGAAGGAGAATGATCATATCCCTGGGGCTTGCAGGCCAGCCAACTTAGTCTACTTGGTGAGTTCCATGCCAGTGAAAGACACACTCAAGACGTGGGCAGCATCAGATGAACAGTGGCTGAGGTTGTCCTCTGACCTCCACATGCTCCTGCACACACATTCACACACACAAATTATAGAAAATAAGTAATAATTTCAGAACTGTGAATACTGAGCATTTAAAAACTAGTAGTACTGGGAGATTGAGAAAGGGGTAAGTGTTTCAGAGCACTGGCTGTTCTCCCTGGGGTCTGAATTCAATTTCCAGCCCCCACATGGTATCTCTCAACTATCTATAAAGGGATCTGATGTCTTCTGTGTGTAGGCATACATACCCTCATATAGATAAATATATATAAATAAATAATAGTAGCAAGCATTTAATAAATATTCCAGTAAGTGCATCAACCTTTCGAAATCATAGCTTTTCTCACCATGCTGACTTTTTTGTTCTCACAATACTGTAAGATTTAAGCCATAGAAAAGAAAATCTGAATTTTTAACCTGCTTTTTAACCAAGCCTCTGTCTGGTCAAAATTCTGTCACCTATTAGCTCCCATTTCTAGTGACTTGGGTGTATAAAAACAAACAAACAAAAACACAAAATCCCTGCAAATGCAACAGCATCCAGTTCCAGGGAGTTGCTCACAGAGTCAGATTGCTGAGACCTAGCTAGCCATTACAAAGGTTCAGCTGATCAGCATGAGGCTCCGTCCACAACTTATTCATACGTGCAGTGCCCTGCAAAGGTTAAGTAGGGTGTTCTCAGTTGGTATCCGGTGTGCTGTGTACACTGAGCTCAGGACGAGGGTGGGCTTGGCCCTGGTTCCAACCCCTGGAGGCCACCTTTATGAGGCAAATCAATTCCCAGGCAACGTCTGGTCTCTACAAAGTAGATACGTGAACTTCACATATCTAATGACACTGGCCAGTACTTTAAAACACCCAAATTGAAACCGCTTCATGTCAGTGAGTATTGGGGAAATTTTAACAACTGGATTAAAAGGCCAATCAATTGGTAAATCCCCAGGGGAAGAACTAATGCCAGGGAATAGATTAACTGTTAACTGATTTCAAGAGCAAATGGAAAATGCAAATCTCAGAGAACCAAGTTGAGAAAGAAAAAAAGAGGCAGAGGGAGCAAGAGCTGGAAGAATCCAGAGCAGCAAAAACTAGTGGGCTAAGTCTGTGACAGCACAGGAAATAATCCTCTCTTTTCTACTGCCTCCCCTACCCCACATTTCCCATTTTCTTCATGCAGATAAAATGTAGGCTGTTTTCTCCTATTCATCCGTTTCCTTGTATGTAGGTATAATAACCAGACACTAAAAAATGTGCCCAGTATTACAGTGGAGAAAGAAAAGAAGGCTGAGCCTAGAAGCACACTTCTTATCAGTCTACATGGTTTGCATTTACCATTTACTTAACCACGAACAAATATTCAAAGACATAGGAAATGTTTTCTGCAGGATATGTTTAATTCTGGGATGGCTTCCCCTACTATCTCGTCCATTTCTTGGTCAAATATTTCTACTGGCAATCACTATGTGAGCAAGTCAATTTATTTCAAATTATATCCCACCCCACACTGCCAATCCACTTACTAGCAAAATGGATTTCAGAAGGCCTATAATAAAAGATTCATAGTAAGGCTGTTAAATAAAACAAGCAAATCAAATGCATGGAAAGGAAAGGGAGATAAAAGGCCCAGGGATGGTATTGACTGGGATTGAGCAAGAAGCACAGTTCCAAGTTTTCTACAGAAAAGACAGACACGGAAACATGATGGGGTTATCATTCTTGTGGTTTGAAAAAAAAGATTTTATGCCAGTTTGTCAAAGGAGAAATTTTTGCCAGGTGCTGAATACTCAGACAGTCTGTCAGGCACTTTGGGAACATTTTGATTTTATGGCCATACGCTTAGACACTTTTTCTCAAATCTGACCCTGAAGGAGAAAGCTTATTACAGTTGGCCGAGTCCTGCTCTCACAAATTCTGACCCAGGGGTCTGGGGGTGAGTCTGAGGCTCTGCATTTCTGACGGACTCCGCAATGCTGCTACTGTGAGACCACACTGACACCATAGGACCCAAGATTACCCATCCCAGAGAGCTGCTAATAATGGGGTGCTGCCCCCCAATTTGACACAAGTAAACTCATCTAGGAAGAAGGAACCTCAATTAAGAAAATGCCTCCCAAGTGGATGGAACTAGAAAATATAGCAAGTCAGGTAACCCAGACCCAAAAGGATAGGCATGGTATGTACTCACTGATAAGTGGATGTTAGCCACAAAGTACAGGACAGCCATACTATAGTCATCAGGCCCATAGAAGTCAAATAACAAGGAAGGTCCAAGAGAATATGGTAGAATCTTTCTCCGAAGGGGAGATAAAATAATCTGAGGTGAGGGAACTGGGTGGGAGAGGGGATGTGGAGGAGGATCAGATGTAGGGAGAGAATAGAAATGGGACAATGAGAAGGGGTAATCTCTAAAATGTGCCAGAGACCTGGGATGGGGAGACCATAGGGGGCCTATAGGGTGACTCTACCTGATACTCCTAGCAGTGGGGGAGATATGGATCCTAAAGTGGCCACTACCTGTAGACAGACAGGACTCCTAATGAAGGGATAAGAACAGCAACCCACCCGCAAAACCTTTGACCCAAAACGTATCCAGCCTACAAGATGCGAAGGGCAAAAATGGAGTAGAGACTGAGGGAATGGCCAACCAATGACTTTCTCAAACTGAGACTCATCCCACGGTCTCTGGCACTACTAATCCCTGACACTTTTGAGCAGGACCCTAGCATAACTGTCCTCTGAGAGGCTCCACCCATCTGCTATCAGGAAGGATGGAGGGACCATAGCCAAACATTAGATGGAGCTGGGGGTTTTTGTGGAAGAGCTGAGAGAAGGACTGGGGGACCTGAAGAGGACAGGGACATCACAGGAAGACCACCAGGGTAAACTAACCTGGATCCGTGGGGCTTTCAGAGACTGAACCCTAACCAAAGAACAAGCACAGGTTAGACCTAGACTTTCGACACACATGCAGCATATATAGCAGATGAGTGTCTAGGGCTTCATGTGGGCTCCTGAGGATGCCCCTGAATCTGTTGCCCACCTGCCTGTGGATCCCTTTCCCCTAACTGTGCTGCCTGGTCTGGCCTCCATGGAAAAGGATGCACCTAATCCAGCAGTGACTTGATGTGCCAGGATGGGATGAGAGGATATTAGGGATGGGTAACACCTAGAGGGGAGCTTCCCTTTTCAAAGGAGAAGAGAATGAGGAGAATCCCTGTGAGGAGGCTCTGGGAGGAGGAGGGAGCTGATATTGGGATGTAAAGTGAATAAATAAATTTAATAATGTTTTTTAAAAGAGAAAAATAAAGAAAAAGGAACTGCCCCCATCAGATTGGGCTGTAGGCAAACCTGTGGGGGCATTTTGTTGATGAATGATTGGTTTGGGAGCGATCAGCCAGGCACTGTGGACAGTGTCACCCCCGGGGAGGTGGGTCTGGGGTGTGTAAGAAAGCAGGCTGAGCAAGCCACGAGGGAGTAAGTGGGTATGCAGCATTTCTCTGTGTGTTCCTGCTCTGCCTTCCCCAGAGACAGAGCGTGGGTGGAAAGGTATAAGGTGGGAACGACACACACGAACCATCAAACAACCCACTCTTCGTACCCACGTTTCTTTTGATCGTGGTGTTGTATCACAGCAATAAGAATGTCAAGATGGTTCCATCAAGTTGTTCTGCCGAAGCCCTGGTGGAATCCTTAGCACCGCTTTAAGGTTTAGTTAAAACACTGAAAAATAACCCAGTGGAAGGAGTCCAACAAGCTTTTCAAAAGATCTAATCAGAAAATAAAACAAGAACTTGAAGATGGCCCTGGTATGACTGTTCCTAGGACAAACATGTTACAGTGCCTCAGATCAAACGGTGGCTAGACAGCCACTCACACACCATTTGAAAAGTGCTGATTCATCAACAACAGCCTCGTTTCTCCCTGAGAACTGCTTTCCTGGCAGCATAAACACATTATAATTCAGTTCCCAAACCACTACTCATGAATGATCTTGGGCCAGCTCAGTGGGTAAAACTGCTTGCCACCAAGGCTCATTGCCTGAATTTAATCCCCCTCAGAGCACATATGTCCTTCACTCTTCCAGATGCTTGTAACACAGACACAAAGTCTGAAAGTGTGGCTTCTATTATGAAGAGAACGAAGACAGGGAGATGCACAGAAACTCTGGAACTACCACACCTTCCCAGGGCTGCCCATATCCAGGGTTTGGATTGTGGAGAAAAGTAAATTATGATTTAGTTACAGCCTTGGCCTGAGGGGGCATACAGAGAACTGTCTTATACACATAAACGGTGCTGTGATGGGGTATACACACAGAGAAATGTCTTATACACATAAACAGTGCTGTGATGGGGGTATACACACAGAGAACTGTCTTATACACATAAACAGTGCTGTGATGGGGGCATACACACAGAGAACTGTCTTATACACATAAATGGTGCTGTGATGTGGGTATACACACAGAGAACTGTCTTATACACATAAATGGTGCTGTGATGGGGATATACACACAGAGAACTGTCTTATACACATAAATGGTGCTGTGATGGGGTATATACACAGAGAACTGTCTTATACAGATAAATAGTGCTGTGATGGGGGTATACACACAGAGAACTGTCTTATACACATAAACGGTGCTGTGATGGGGGTATACACACAGAGAACTGTCTTATACACATAAATGGTGCTGTGATGTGGGTATACACACAGAGAACTGTCTTATACAGATAAATAGTGCTGTGATGGGGGTACACACAGAGAAGTGTCTTATACATATAAATGGTGCTGTGATGGGGTATACACACAGAGAAATGTCTTATACACACAAACGGTGCTGTGATGTGGGTATACACACAGAGAAGTGTCTTATACATATAAATGGTGCTGTGATGGGGTATACACACAGAGAAGTGTCTTATACATATAAATGGTGCTGTGATGGGGGTATACACATAGAGAATGTCTTATACACATAAATGGTGCTGTGATGGGGGTACACACAGAGAACTGTCTTATACACATAAATGGTGCTGTGATGGGGTATATACACAGAGAAGTGTCTTATACAGATAAATGGTGCTGTGATGGGGTATACACACAGAGAACTGTCTTATACACATAAATGGTGCTGTGATGGGGTATATACACAGAGAAGTGTCTTATACACATAAACGATGCTGTGATGGGGTATACACACAGAGAAGTGTCTTATACAGATAAATGGTGCTGTGATGGGGTATACACACAGAGAACTGTCTTATACACATAAACAGTGCTGTGATGGGGTATACACAGAGAGAACTGTCTTATACATATAAATGGTACTGTGATGGGGGTATACACACAGAGAACTAAAACTGTCTTATACAGATAAATAGTGCTGTGATGGGGATATACACACAGAGAATGTCTTATACATATAAATTGTGCTGTGATGGGGGTATACACACAGAGAAATGTCTTATACACACAAACGGTGCTGTGATGTGGGTATACACACAGAGAACTGTCTTATACATATAAATGGTGCTGTGATGGGGTATACACACAGAGAAGTGTCTTGTACATATAAATGGTGCTGTGATGGGGTATACACACAGAGAAGTGTCTTATACAGATAAATGGTGTTGTGCAAGGATCACCACTTAGTGTTCCTATTTTCATCAAAGCTGACAACCTTTGACATGGTAGCACCAACCTCCAATCCCAGGACTTGGGAAGCTGAAATTGGAGGATCATCAAGCACAGCCCAACTTACACGATGAGTTACGTCATGTCTCAGAACACCGTGAAATAACATAGGGACCGCCGTGTAATAACATGATAGTCAGTAACGTTTAGTTTACAGTTTCCTCCAAAAACATATTTCCTATCAGTGCATATCCCCAGAGAGCAGACTTTGTTTTAACAATCACTCTTTATCCTGCATAAAACAAAACAAAACAAAACAAACAAACCACTGAGCTATGAACACAGCAATGTGTGTGTGCATGTGTGACCATTTATCATCTCCTTACATGCCATCACCGGACTCAAGCTCAGATCTTGGCTTTTCCTCTTGACACAAAAACAGCCATCTGTCATCTTAGCTCAATCAGCCAGCAAGAAACGATGCCAGACTTCCAAATTCCTTGTTTGGTTTTCTTATTCCCAATAGGCAGAGTGGGATCCAGATAATCCATGCAGGTGCAATAAGAAATCCAAAAATGCTCCAAGGATATGTAGTGGCTGCTGTCCACACATCAGTGTGTCAGTAAATTTCCCTTCTAACACAGAAGCACCAGGCCATACCTCAGCAACCACACCCAGTGTGCAGAGCCAATGTCTAGACCACTGGAACAAGCCTAGTGTAGCAGAAAGGGCTGAATTTCTGTCCACCAGCGCAGTTCTAGACTCTCTGGCATTATAGGAGAGTGGCAAGGGGCAGGAGGCCAACCGTGCCTTGACTTGCCTAAGTGGCTATGAGCTGGAACAAGACAGGACACAGGCAGCCAACCTCTGCCAGCCACATCACATCCTAGTGGATAATCTCCAGGGTGAAGCCAGGAAGAGAGACTGAAGTTCATAATAGCAAAGCAGATGGTTCCAGATCCAGCAGTGTGACCTCACAGTCAGACAGATGACAGGGGCAAGTGTGCGAACAGTACAATAAATGGGAATCAAAGAAAGGGAGGTAATGACTGAAAACCTGAGGAGAGTGTCTTTACTCTGCACTCTATATTAACTGTATCATTAGGAAAAGATTTGCATGGTCTTGCTAGGGATAAGCCACAGCAACAGAAGGAAAATCATACCTTTTGTTTTCATATATCTACTTCCTTTTCATGTCTCATATTTTCTATGACTTCCGACGGTTAATAAGTGGTTTAGCTATCTTATTTCTGATTTTAGTTGAACAACGTGAGTGCCTCCTGATGAAAACAGTAAGCTGTCAGACGTGATGGCTCAAGACTGTAATCCCAGCACTCTGAAGACACAGGCAAAATAATCACCATGAGTTCAAGGCCAACTTGGTCTATGCAGTTTTCCAGGCCAGCCAAGGAACTACGCTCTCAAAATATAATAAAAAGGCAGACAGTCAAAAGCATAGGAAGTTACCAACAGAGGAAAAAGGTCAGACTGCCATGCACTCTGCTTGCACAGGACCCAGAAAAGAAGTCACTCCTGGCCTTCTGTACCCAATCACGGGGTCACGTGACTTGTGGGACAACAGAAAATGTGAAGGGAAGGTACAACTCCACTGGCATGGCTGGATTAAAGAATTGCCAGTTCATGCCAGAGTCTATTCTGTGCATTTCAGTTACTGTGGCAGGTCATCTGCAGATGTGGCCCCTGTTCCTGCTCCCCCTGCCACTCTCTCCATGTGTGCCAGCCACACTTCTAAACCAATGTATTCAAGGAGAGAAAAGAGAAAGTAAGAAGAATTAGTATCGCAGATCTAGCATTAAATCTAAGAGGATAATATACCATGACTAGGAACATGTCAGTAAAAAGTTAGAGATTCCTGTGGTACGAAATGAACCCAGAATATTTTGTCGTAATAGACAAGAATGGAAGAAAAAGGATGTCAGGAAGAAGCAGGGCTGAGAGCAGTCGGGGGAGGGAGAGACAGGGACAAAACATCTCAGTATGAGCTGCCACAGACAGAAATTAATATAACCGACTTTAAAAGTGGGGAACTGAGTAGGCCAATTACTATAGAAGAGATTGGGAATGCGGGCTGAATTTCTACTATTAAAAAGGAGAACAAAATTAGGTAATTTCATAGTGGGTTGTATGTATCTTATACAGAAGAGAAATCATTAAAAATTAATGACTCAAGATGATAGAATCTCAAGGAAAACTTTGAAAGTCCCTCATCTTGGGGGAGTCCTGGAAACTTATAATGGAAAGGACTGAAGGTAAGTGTCAAGAAAGTGGAGGTACCTCCATGTGTGAGCACTTGCAAACACTCTAAGTAGAATCCAAATGAACTTGGCTGACGGCAGGGGTGGGGAGTGGGGAGCGGGGGTGGAGGAAGAGTCATCCCAGTGGGCAGTTTCCATAAGACCATTGTCATGACAGCCACACACGTGACCTGAAAGCAGTGGGCTCTACCAACAGGCTCTAAAAGACATTTGGTGAAACTAAGTACCCATTTTTAAAATTTAGTTTAAGATAAGAAGAAAACTGAAGTCTTTAAACATGAAAATATCTAACCGTTAAAAAAAAAAATCAATTGTAGCCTACCTCTCCCTGCCCAATCATGTAATGTCTTAACATAAATCTACAACCATATCCCAACCCACACCTCAGGCAGAAGCTTCCTAACTCACCAAAAGTCAGGCCATCATGCTGAATCCAAGGAGAGACTACCCTCACCCACCTTGCCTATGTTGGCCAGCATAACCCCAATCATCCCTCCTCCCTTTGTTACCACATCCTGGCCAACACCTCCATCAAAAGTCTTCTACTCAACAGTGGCCAGGCCACCTCTCTGAAAACCAGGCAGAAGCCTGCTATCTAAAAAGAAGCCAGTCCAGAAAAGTGAACACCAGAGGACCCCCTGCTGATCACAGGTCACATACATTGACAAATTTCCAGCACCCAACTTGGATGTCAACCCCCTGCTGGACCAGAGGCCATACAGGCTATTAGAACTCTAGCCCCTAATTTGGACAGAACCACCTACTCAGCCACAAGCCAATGCAGCCAGAAGACCAGACAGGAAACAGAAACCAAGGAAGAAAACACCCACCCAACAACCAATAACAGTTAGAGCAACATGTTACCACTAGAGTTCAGCCATCCCACTACAGCAAGTCCTGTTATTCCAACATAACTGAAGCAAAAAAAAAAAAAAAAAAAAAACCTTTATGAAGATGATAGAGGTCCTTAAATAAGAAATGAACAAATTCCTCAAAGCAATAAAAGAAAAGACAAAGGATGAATCAAAACATTGGAGGAAGCCAACAATCCTCTTAAAGAATGCCACAAAAGCCAACAAACAAATAAACAAATTGCTCAAGAGCTGGAAATGGTAATAAAGGCAATAGAACTGGGAGAGTTTTGGAAATGGAAAAATCTAGGTAAGCAAACAAGAACTACAGACACAAGCTCCACCAACAGAATACAAGAGAAGGAAGAGAGAATCTCAGGCACTGAAGGAATGAGAGAAGAAATTGATACATCATTCAAAGAAAATGTTAAATCTAAAAAATTCCTTACTTAAAACATCCAGAAAATCTGGGACACTATGCAAAGACCAAAAGCTAAGAATAATAGAAACAGAATAAAAAGATTCACAGCTCAAAGAACCAAAAACTATTCTTAACAAAATCATCGAAGAAAAAATTTCTAACCTAATAAAGTACAAGAAGCTTATAGAACACCAAATAGATCAGACTGGAAAAGAAAGTCTCCTTGACACAAAATAACAAGAACACTAAATATGCAGAACAAAGAAAGAATGTTAAAAGCTGCAAGAGAAAGGAGGCCAAGTAACAGTTAAAGGAAAACCTATTGGAATTACACCCCACTTCTCCATGGAGACACTGAAAGCCAGAAGAGCCTGAAGACATATGTTCCAGATCCTAAGGGACCAGAGATGCCAGCCCACACTACTGTACCCAGCAAAACTTTCTATCACAATACATGGGGGAAAAGATATCTCATGATAAAATCAAATTTAAACAATATCTATCCACAAACTTATCCCTTTAGAAGAAGAATTCCAACCCAAGGAGGTTAACTATACCCACAAAATCACAGGCAATAAATAATCTCACACAAACAAAACAAAACAAAGGGAAATCCATGCACACATACACACACCATACACACCCACACACACACCACATCACACACTCACACATCACACATAAACATACATATACACTACCACTAACTACAACAAGAAAACAGGAATTAACAGTTCATTGGATCAATAGGAGTCCCTAATAAAAAGATAAAGACTAACAGAATATATGTAAAAACAAGATCCATCCTTCTGCTGCATACAGGATACACATGTCAGCATCAAAAATAGACATTATATCAGAGTAAAGGATTAGAAAAACATTTTCCATGCAAATGGCCCCAAGAAGTAAGCTGGTGTAGATATTTTAATACCCAACAAAATAGACTTCAAGTAATCAAACGAGATGGGGAAAGAAAAACGTGCTCATCAGGGAAAATTCCACCAGGAGAACATCTCAATTCTGAACATCTATGTGACAAATGCAAGGGCACCTATATTTGTAAAAGAAACAGTATTGAAGCTTAAATCACATATCAACCCTCACACATTGACAGTGGGAGACTTCAGTGCCCCATTGTCACCAGACATAAACTAAACAGAGAAGTATTAGATCTAACAGATATCTACAGAACATTTCACCCAATCACTAAAGAATATACATTATTCTCTGCACCTCAGGGAACATTCTCAAGAATAGACCCTATACTTGGTCACAAAGCAAGTCTCCTTTAAAATAACACCTTGCATCTAATCAGACCACCACTGGACTTCAACAACAGAAACAACAGAAAACCTGTACACTCAATGAAACTGAATAACTCTCTACTGAATGACTACTGGGTCAAGACAGAAATAAAGAAGAAAATCAAAGACTTCCTAACAGTCAAGTAAAATGAATGCACATCATACCCAAACGTATGGGACACAATAGCACTAAGAGGAAAGTTCACAGCACTAAGTACCTACATAAAGAAAGTGGAAAGATCTACTAGCAACTTAATAGCACACCTGAAAGTTATAAAACAAAAAGAAGCAAACACAGCCAAGAGGAGTAGAAGACAGGAAATAACAAAACTGAGGACTGAAATCAGTAACAAAGAAACAAAAACAATACAACGAATCAATAAACCAAAGAGCTGGTTTTTTGAGAAAAACAACAAGGTGAACAAATCCTTATCCAAACTAACAAACTGACAGAAGAAGAACATCAAAATGAACAGAATCAGAAGCTAAAAAAGAAGAACCTAACAATAGACAGCAAAAAATCCAAAGAATCATTAGGTCATACTTCAAAAACCTATACTCAACAAAACTGGAAAATCTAAAACAAAGAGAAAATTTTCTCGATAGATACCACTTGCCACATCAAGATCAGAAAACAATGGATAGAACTACAACCTCTAAGAAAATGGAAGCAGTCATTAAAAACCTCTGAGCACAGCCCCTCCCCAAAAACCAGCCCAGTGCCAGATGGCTTTAGTGCAGGATGCTACCCAACTTTCAAAGAAGACCTAAAACCAATACTTCTCAAACTATGTCACAAAACAGAAACAAAGAGAACATTGCCAAATTCATTGTATAAGGCCACAGTCACCCAGATACCCAAACCACACGAAGACTCAACAAAGAAATTCAAGACAGAAATTACAGAAAAAGAAATTACAATTTCTCTCATAAACATTGATACAAAAATAGTCAATAAAATACCTGCTAACTGTACCCAAAAACACATCAAAAAGATCATCCACCATGATCAAGTAGGCTTCATCTCAGACATGCAGGGAGAGTTCAACATATAAAAATATGCCAATACAATGCACAATGCATCACACAACCAAACTGAAAGGAAAAAAAAAATCATCTCATAAGAGGATGAGAAAGTCTTTGACAAAACCCAGCACCCCTTCATGAAAGTCTTGGAGAGATCAGGAACACAAGGAGCATGACCAATTATAGTAAAAGCAATTTACAGCAAGCCTATAGCCAACTTCAAATTAAACGGAGAGAAACTCAAAGCAATTCCACTAAAATCATGAAAAACATAAGGTTGTCCACTCTCACCTTATCTATTCAATATAGTAATTGAAGTTCTAGCTAGGGCAATAAAACAACTAAATGAGACTAAGGGGGTGCAAATTGGAAAGAAAGAAGTTAAAGTATCCCTGTTTACAGATGATATGATTTATGATTTTATATATATCACCAAATAGTCAACCAAGGAACTCCGACATCAAATAAACACCTTCATTGAATTGGCTGAATAGAAGATTAACTTAAAAAAAATCAGTAGCCCTGTTACACATACTGTGGTAGTTCAAATGTAATTGGCTATCATAGGCCCATTGTAAGTAGCACTATTAGGAAGTATGGTCTCATTTAGGAGATGTAGCCTTGTTGGGAAAACTTGTCACTGTGGAGCTGGACTTTGAGGTCTACTACAGTCTCAAGCCATGCCCTGTGGGACAGTCTCCTTCTGCTGCCTTTGGATCAAGATGTAGAACTCTCTACTCCAACAGTTCCATGTCTGCCTGCACACTGGTGTGCTTCCTGTTATGATGATAATGGACTGAACCTCTGAAACTGTAAGCCAGTCGCCCCAATTAAATGTTTTCCTTCATAAGAGTTGCCATAGTCATGGTCTCTTACAGCAATAAAACCCAAATTAAGATACATACTAATGACAAAAGGGCTGAAAAGAAATCTGAGAAACAACACTGTTCATAATAGCCACAGATATAAAATATCTTGGGGGGAATTCTCACCAAGCAAGTAAAAGACCCATATGACAATGACATCAAGTCCTTGAAGAAGGAAACCAAAGAAGATATCAGAAGATGGAAAGATCTCCCATGCTCATGGATCCATAGGCCTTACCAAAAGCAATCTAAGTTTCAACACAATCATCATCAAAATTCCAACACAATGTTTATATACCTTGAAATGACAATACTCAGCTTCAAATGGAAAAAAAAAGAATAGCTAAAAAAATCCTGAACAATAAAAGAACTTTAGGAGGTACGACCATCCCTAATTTCAAGTCATAAAACAGAGTTATAGCGGTAAAAATTACATGGCATTGGCATAGAACTGACAGTTTGATCAATGAAATCAAACTGAAGATCCAGATGGAAATTCACACACCTATGGACAACTGATTTTTTAAAACAAAGAATGTATAACTATACAATGGAAAAAAATGAAAGCATTTTCAACAAATGGTTCTGGACTAACTGGATGTCTCTACATGTAGAAGAATGCAAATTGATACATATTTATCACCATGCACAAAACTCAAATCTAAGTGGATCAAGACCTCAACATAAAACCCAAAACATTGAATCTAATAGAAGAGAGATGGGGATAGCCTTGACTGTGTTGGCACAGGAGACAACTTTTTGAACAGAAGTCCATCTCTCAAGCACTAAGACGAACAATTAATGAATGGGACCTCATGAAACTGAAAAGCTTCTGTAAGGCAGAAAAAAAGAGAAAAAGAAAAAAAAAAAAAACCATCAATAGGACAAAATGGCAGCCTTCAGAATGGAAAAAGGTTTTTACCAACTCCACATCTGACAGAGGACTAATATTCAAAATACATAAAGAATTCAAGAAACTAGATATCAACAAACTAAATAATCTGATTTTAAAATGGAGTAAAGATCTAAAAAAAGAATTCTCAACAGAGGAATCTCAAATGGCTGAGAAACGCTTAAAGAAATGTTCAATATCCTTCGTCATCAGGGAAATGCAAATCAAAACAACTTTGAGATCCTATACACCTGTAAAAATGGCCAAGATAAAGACCACAAGTGATGACTCATGCTAGCAAGGATGTGGAGACAGAGGAACACTCCTCTGTTGCTTCTTCAAACTTGTATAATCACTATGAGAATCAATATGGTGGTTCCTCAGAAAATTGAGAATTAATCTACCAAAAGATCCAGCTATATGACTCCTAGGCATATATCAAAAGGCCACTTCATCCCACCACAGGGAAATTTTCTCAACTATGATCATAGAAGCTTTACTCATAATAGCAGAAACTGGAAACAATCAACTTTTTAACTTTAAGATAAGTTAAAAAGTGGTACATTTACACAATAGAGTAATGCTCAGCTATTTTTAAAATGACATCATAAAATTCATAGGCAAATAGATGCAACTATTTGCATCCTGAGTGAGGTAACCTAGACCCAGAAAGGCAAGCATTGTACATACTCACCTGTAAGTAGATATTAGCTGTGCTTTCAAGAATAACCATGCTACAATTCATAGATCCATAGAGGCCAAATAACAAGGCTAGTTTAAAGGTGATACAAGGATTTTCCTGGGAAAGAGAAATAGAATAGATCAAGGGTGGACTGGGGGCAGGTAGGGATAAAAACAGGAGGGCCTGAGTGGGACTCCAGCCCAGCCAGAAAACCTCCAATCTACAGTTTGTCGGGCCTATAGGACATGCAGGGACTGGAGCCTAGCATAATAGTCATCAGAGAGACTTCATCTAGCATCTGATGGGAGCAGATGCAGAGTCCCATAGCCAAATATTAGGCGGAGCTCAGGAGATCCTGTAGAAAAAGAGGAAGAGGAGGAACAGGATGAAGGATTAGAGGAGTTATAGGATCAATGACACCATTAGAACAGTTCCCATAGAGTCAATTAGCTGGGACTCAAGGGGGCTCACAGAGATCAGGGAGCCTGTATGGGTCTGACCCAAGTCCTCTGCAAATATGCTATTGTTATGCAGCTTGGTGTACTTCCGGGATTCCTAAGCCACTGGCCACTGTGGTGCAGAGACTGTCTCTGACTCTTTTGCCTGCCTTTGACCCCCTCTGTGTCCTACTGGGTTGCCTGTCCAGCCTTGATGTGAGTGTGTGTCTGGTCTTACTGTAGCTTGTTATGTCATATTTGGTTGCTGTCTCTGGAAGGTCTGCTCTTTTCTGAGGGGAGGTAAAGGGAGATGTGGATTCAGGGGACAGAGAGAGGGAGGGGGAGAGAACTGTGGGAGGGGAAGTGGAAGAACCGTACTAGGGATGTAATAGTTGAGAGAATAAATAAAAAGGAAAGAATGCAAAACAGAGTCAATCATAACCCTCACTCCAATCAAAGAAAAGCAAAAGAGTGAATCACTGCCACTTTTACAATTCATCAGGAAATGAGATGCTTTGTAGCCACATCCTCTTACTGAAAACCCTCCCTCCAGGAGAAGGGACTAACTCACAGGGCCCAGGAAACTCAAAAAGGTACTATACCCACAAGTCCTTCCCCAAGGTTATAGAGGTGGACAGGGAGTTGCAGAGATGTAGCCATCAGGACTCCTCCGGCCAGGGTAGCTTTTGAGTGATGTATCTGCTTTTAGTTACCAATGCCTTGTGAGGGCCATCAATAAGCCCATGTGTTTCCCATGCTGCAGCTGAATAGAACTGTTTCTTGGGACCTGTGAATAGTCCCTTCCTATCTTGGGTGAATAGACGTTTGTTCATTAAAGATAGTACCAGGAAAGCTCAAATGCATACCCAGTGATGTCTGTCAACAACATATATGATTTCATGGGTGGGAAAATGGGTATATGCTACATACCATTCAGTGGGTATAAAGTGGGAAGGATCCAAGTGCCAGTGGTCACCACAGAAGTGTTGAATTTCAAATTCTTAGCTTAAATATATGACAAGATGTATCAGAGATAAGATTATGATATATTAGGAATTAATGCCAAATCAATGTGTGTGGGGAACATTCTCAATATTGTTTTTCAAGATGTTTAGCATAGATAAGAGAAGCCCATAGCACAGTACTTGACATAGAATGACTGTCATTATTGCCTTCCTTCCAGGAAGTTAAAGCTCACCTGTCGGAACACTATCTAGACTCTAGATCCTGCACAACTGAGACCCAGAGGGAAGGGAAACTCATCGGCAGAAAGGGCCCTGGAATCACCTCTGTGCAGAAGAATGAGGCTGACGTCCTCAAAATACCTGTGCAGGAGAGAGGACATCGTCACTGCTGGTGTCCGAGCTAAAGCAAAAACCTTCACTTCTGACTCTGCACACGAAAGGCCCAAAGCATACTTGCCAGCTGCTGGAAAGCTGCAGTTTGTGCTTGGGGCCATCGAACCTCCCAAGTCACAGATGAGCTTTTTGCATTGTCTCTCCATACCTCCAGCATCTTCCCTGAGCAGATCTTCCCAGCACATTTAGTGCAAACCAAAAGCATACCACGGGGAGGGAGGAAGGGGTGAGAGCGCTGGCTCGGTGGTCAAGAACTCTTATTGCTCTTGGAAAGGACCTGGGTCCAATTTCCAGCACTCACGTGGTCATTCACAAACCCTGTAGCTGCTTTTCCAGGGCATCGAAAACCCTCTTCTGACCTCGGTATACACAAGGTGCACTCGCATGCACTTGGGCAAAACACCCATCAGATAAAATAATCAAGTTGTTTTTTTAAAGCTCACCACAGGAGTGAGCAAGTCTCTATGACACTGGCCCAGCCACATCTGTGGTGTTCTTTATGTTCATGCCCGGGAGCCAAATCAATGCTAAAACTTAGAACACCGTCCATTCAAATTCTGTTTAAAACCTATTCGTTCTAGTTGACTGGGAAGGTGGTCTCATCTTCTCTCCCAGTACAGGGATGCTCAGCTCTCTTGCTCTTCAGACCTGTGCATGATACCCTCCGATACTCAAGTGCTACCATGTCCTATAAAGCAGCTCCTGGGCTCAGCCAGGACTCTGGGGCCACACCCTTGTACGCAACAGGCAGGACATCAAAAAACATCCTTCTTGCTGAAGCTACCCTACTGCCTTCCTCCACTCTTGATGGATTCCGTTAGCCTTAACGCTTGATGAACTGGCAATTTTAACACCTTGTAATACCCTAAAAGAGCAACCTGAAGCTTTTTCCCCTCTCAAAACGTCTGCTTCTGTAGTTGTGTTAAAAATAACACAGTTACCGCTACACAGCTAAGAGAGCTGAATTAACAAGCTCACCGCTAGTTTTGACCAGACTGACATCACCTGTCATCCTGCCGGGAAGGCTGGAAACACAGAATGCATTTTAAATGGCAGCTTTTCCAGCCCAATCAGCCCTCAAAAACCCTTCTGATGGCAGCTATTTATGTGTAAAACTGAAAAGCTCTGGGTGCATAAATGTATTCAGATGACTGATTATAATTACCATGAAAAAAGGCTTGTAGCTATCACTGAATCATTTCAACTTTGGGAGGGGGTAAAGACTTACTCAGGGCTCTGCCCTGTCACGAGTGGATACAATGAAAGAATGCAAACCCATATATGCATTTTCCATCCCGCACCTGGCCAAGGTGCAAGGAATTGCACTGTGGTCCTACAGAAAGCCACAGCCTGACAACTGACATGGAACTTTCCTAGAGTCTCATATCTGAACCTAAAGAATTTTGAAATATATATATATATTCAGCACCTTTGTAAAGCTCCCAGTAAATAACAAAAAACAGAGTGCTGCTGTATGGCAGCATCCTGCTTATGGGAAAGACAATTCCCACAGTGTGATCACAGCATCCCTGTCCCTCAGGACCACTCAAGAGTAGTCAGAATTGTATAGAGTTGAGGGGAAAGCTCTGCCAAGTGTTCACAAGCATAGGTATGTTCAAAAGGAAGAGACTCTCCTGATAGGCAGAGACCAGAGCAAGAGCTTCTCCCTACTGTAATGTGAGTATAGACATCTATAAGCCAGGGGGTAAGGTTTCACAAAGACCAGATTGGCTGGCACACTGCTCCAGCATCCAAAACTATGATATAACAAATGCTCAGTGTTCAGAGAAGCCAGTCTGTGTGCATTTGTCATGGCAGCCTGAGCTTACTAAGACATCATCTGCCTTCCATGGATCCCTGCTGCTCCATTTCCAGGCACAACTCAACCAACCCATTCATCCACTGTTCGGCTGTTCTTCACTAGGATACTAAACCACGTCTCCTTCTAGTTGATACATTGCTTTTAAGAAGCTCCATTCTTCCAGCAACCTCTCTCTGTGTATATAACCAGAAGGGAGGTGTATAACAGCGAGTGGGAATGCAGGGTCATGTCACTCTGAGAAACCAGGTTTAATGTGTCCCCTCTGAGGCTCAAATGATGTACATAGAAAACATGAGTTGTGAGGGGCCATGTAAGTGTATAGTACATTTACACTGTCTCAGCTCTTTTAAATCTCACTGCAAATCAATGCAAAAAGCACACAACACCAGGAACACAACTCCAACAATGACAATGACAACAATGACAGCCACAACCTACACACATGACAACAGCCATAGTAGGCTATGCTTCCAAACTATGTTTCAAGTAACTTCACAAGTTACTTCATTGCCTATCCAATCTTTGCAAAGTAAGGGGAACCCTGCTTTCTCAGGAAGACACCCCCCACACACACATGCTGGAACCCTGGAATCAAGTGTTGGTTGTTTCTCCTAAGAACAAATGGGTAACGAAGCACGGAGATATCAAAGGCAAGAGGCAAGAAAATGAAACCAAGGGGAATGGATTAGCCACTGTGAGCTAACGGAGTTTAAATGCCACCCCCCTGCGAGCTTTTTCCGAGATCAATACAAGCACCTTTAAACTTTTATTGATCCAAACTATAGACGAGGAACATCTGGCTGGACTATCTGCTGACAGGAAATCCTCGGCTACAACGAAGAGTCTTGTACTACCGCTCTCAGAGGGAGAGGGGTCCTATGGCAACAGGATGGATGCAGCAAGAAATCTGGAGAGTAACTGGCTAATGAGAAACATGAACCCCCGAAATCAGCTGTGCCTTGAACAATAGACCTAAACGACAACAATGGTCACAAAAACTGCGCCTTAAGAGGGACGGGTCAATACCCTTAATCCTGAAACTTTGCTTCTTTAAATGCAAACATCATAAAGGAAATGTCCCTGGATTCAGTACTTAAGCCAAGAGGCTCCCACAGGCCGTTCATTAATAAGCAGAGCCATTTTGGCCTCTGTGGTTCTGATGCTTATATTTCCCAGGTTTGGTTGCCATCCTCAACATGCTTGCATGGATCATTCTCCCTGAAGACAGTCCCATTCAGGACAGGGTTGTAACACATTGTCACAAAGTTTTAATTCCTCCAAGTGTCTTGATTTCCTTAAACTAACAAAAGCATCTGCAAGTCAGTGTGGAGGAGGCACTTTGTTCAACCTTTGACTCCTTTGCTCTGTGTGACTGTCCCTGACCCTCACAAGCAGGAGTGGGACACTATTTCTGTGGCAAAAAAACTTGCTTAGGAAAGGTTAAGGTGGCTGTTAGGAGGACAGAAATTAAGGAAAGTACCTCACAGAAAGTGACAAAGGGGCTATAATTTCATCCATCTTTAAAATTGAAGGTAATTTTATTTAGGATTTTTTTAAAACCTCATTACTCTTCCTTTCAGAAACGATGGCATAACTGGCCTTTAAATACTGTAGTCTACTGAGGTCTGATAAAGCCCATTGTGAAATTTCACAAAGTGTTAAATATGGTACTAGCATTCTGTTGTACAGGAAATTTTTTGGAACTTCCCTGATCTTTCCAGGGAAGAAGAGAAGCAATAAGCCAGTATTAGAGAGGGTGACATTCACCAAGCTGTTGACTATTTTAATCTTTCTTTGAAAGTCATATTATCATTGATTTAAATGTTACTGAAAACAGTTTTTTTTTTTTTTTTGACTGCTTCATAAAATATTAACCCAGCCAAGGGGAAAAGGCATTCCAACTTCAGTGAAGTCAAGAACATGTATGGAGCAGGTTTTTACATCTTGTAAAGGGAAGTCAAGCATTGAAAGATAATTTCAGGACTCTCTCTCTTTCTCTCCCACCCACCACACCCCAGCTTTCCCAAGCCTTCATTCCCATTGAGCTATGAAAGTCCTGTGGCCATTAATTTATCCTCAGGTAAGACCTCCTGACAAATCAGTTTTTTACAAAGGCTTCATCATGTGGCTTTTCTTTGATTATGGATTCCAATATTTATTATTCCCTCTCTACAACTATCCCCAACTGCAGAACAGAGTACACTCCTACCCAAGAGGGAAAAGAGTCAGAGCGAAGAGCACAAAGAAGAATGAACCTCGGTAGAACATGTTTGTTGTCTTAAGAAATAGCATTTCACTTCATAACAGCTATGTACTTTTCTATAAGATCTACATGTTTCTCAATTCCTCAGCACAGTTCAGCATGCTGGGCTCCAGTGGACCTCCAACCCCCTGAGAGCATCATTTTACACGAGCTTTGATTTCTGTAGGAATTCCCTCAAAGCTTTAATGCTCTGTAATTGAAGACACATGTTAAAAGAAAAATAGGACGGGGCAAAGAGTGGAGCAGAGACTGAAGGAACGGCCATCCAGAGACTGCTCTACCTGGGGATCCACCCCATGGGCAGCCACAAAACCTAGTCACTATTACTGATGCCAGGAAGTGATTGTTGACAGGAGCCTGATACGGATGCCCCCTCAGAGGCTGTCAGAGCCTTACTGATACTGATGAGGATGCTTGCAGCTAACCATCGGACTGAGGATGGGGACCCCAATGGAGGAGTTAGAGAAAGAACTGAAGGAGCTGAAGGGGTTTGCAACCCCATAGGTAAAACAATAATATCAACCAACCAGACCTTCCCCCACCCACAGTTCCCAGGGACTAAACCACCAACCAAGAGTACACATGGAGGGACCCATGGCTCCAGCCACATGTGTAGCAGAGGATGGTATTATCTGGCATCAATGGAAGAAGAGGCCCTTGGTCCTGTAAAGGCTTGATGCCCCAATGTAGAAGAATGCCTGGGCAGGGAGGTGAGAGTGGGTGGGAGGAGAAGCATCCTCACAGAAGCAGGGGGAGGAGGCAGGAGAGAGAAAAATCAAGAAATGGGATAATGTTTAAAATGTAAATACATAAAATATCCAATTAAAAAAACTTTGGCATTAGGTCTAAATTCCATGACTGTCCATGCTTAAAATAGACTTTCTTTTAAAAAGAAAGAAAACCAGGGTTGGTGGAGTAAAAGAAATATTG
The DNA here is from genome assembly GCF_963924665.1 of Micromys minutus. NCBI lineage: Eukaryota > Metazoa > Chordata > Mammalia > Rodentia > Muridae > Micromys > Micromys minutus. The sequence goes on along the minus strand of NC_137982.1, from coordinate 24,837,700 downwards.
CAAGGCATTTAACTGTTTAAATAAAATTTAAATCTTTACTCGGGAACATCCAGGGGGAAAAGATCTCAACTTCTCTCTTCCATCTTTCCTCTCCCCAATTTTATTCTCTGGTCTATATATCATGAACCAAGGGAACTAGAATCTGTTTTTCTATAGAACACAGAGCTAGTAAAATTTTTATACCAAGCAATTACTATGGTTAATCTTCCAAATCAGAAAAAAAAGACTGATGTTTTGCTTGGCCTGGAAGGAGTACCTACCTCCTCAACTCCCAAGGTTGATCAGAAATGGGTATGCAAAGCCAACTAGAGAGCTCTACTTGTACCTGTACGACAGCATGTCTGAGATAGGGCATTTCCCACACTTTGCTGCCATGTGAGATACAAATCTGAAGACGTCAATGACCCCCTTTAATGCCTGAAGTGTCCTTCTAAGAATTAGGTCAACTCATAGAAAGGGTGCTAAGGCACAGACAGAAGGATATTAAAAAAAAAAACAGATAGAAAGAGATACCCACATCTGGAGAGAGATGGGCATGAGGAGGAAGAGAACAGAATCTTCATGAACCTTGTTTAGACCCCAGATTCCACTCTGTCTGAAGCAAGACCACTCACTCTCAGACCTTCCGGCTATGTGAATAAAAATACTCTTTACACACAACGGTTTTTAATAGTCACACTATACTTTCTAAAATGAAGGTATGGACATACAATATCTAAAATCAAATCCTTCAGTGCTTCCTTTTCAAAAATTTATAAGGAATGAAAACTTCTAAGTAGAGGACCAAGACTGTATGCAATCTAAAGTCCACTTTACAAGGGTCAAAAGTGAATGCTGGATGAGACTTGGTTCAAGACACTCTATATAATGCTGGAGGGAAGATGCTAGTCACTGAGTTTGTTCTTTTGTTCCTTGTTGTAGCTCTCTGTTTGCTCTGACTTGTCCCCTATTGCCTGACCAGAAGCCTTGCTTGAAGTGATCTATGCACACTGTTTTATCAATACACAACCTTGATCTCCATTAGAAATCAACAATTTTGTGTTCATTTTTAATGGTCACAACATACTTTCCAAAACGAAAATATGGACATGTAATATCTAATCCTTTCCTACTGAGTAGCCAACTTCTTTTAGAATAGGTACAGCATCCTGACACACCCAACTCCTGCCTCCCACCAGACCAGGAGCTGCTCCAACCTGCATCTGCCCTGTTTATTGTCACATCTCCAGCAATGCCACCTTTGCAGTAAAGCTGCACATGGATATGTACTTAAGAAATCAGAGAATAAATTGAGGGAAACTCACTTACACTAATCAGTGATGCTTTCATAAAAGAAAAGGTAAGAAAAAAAATGAGAGGTCAGCTCGCTTCTCTACCCAAGACTCTACCGCTCAAGAGGGCATGGCATAGGAGAAAAACATCCAAGGACTCAGTCATAGAATTAGACACATTAAAGGATTTTCTTCCCCATTCTCTTGTCCACCCTCTCTCCAACCCTCCTTTCTTGATTCTATTCATTTGAGAGAAGCATTTTCTTCCCACACTCATATGGAAACTAAGAACCCCTCTACTCAGGGAGGAGCTATCCAGCATACCTCGGTGCAGATGGAGGGACCGTGACATCCCCAGTACACTGGGGTCTTTTGTTACCTACTGTTCATGTATTGCCACTGAAGTCCCCAGCATTTAGAAACCACAAAGCCTGGTAGGATGGGATGGGGTAGGATTCCATGAGTCTTCATCACTGCAAAGTGGGGGTGCCAGGGCTGTGCCTTGACTTGTGCAGAAGATGCAGAGTTTGGAAGGACACCCCAAGTCTGTGTTCTTAATTTACTTTTATTGTTTATACTCAACAGCTAGGGAACACGAGGTTCCAGTGCAGCTGCCTGCTGCCTGGCTACCGGCTGGCACACAGAAAGGAAACAGTGGCCAACCAGAGACTCCACTGGGCATTATCTCGGCACACCTTTGTTCCGACTCTCCCTCTTTAGAAAACCCATCAGCCTTCAAGTTTGTCCTGAAATGCTCATCTCCCGGGTGCTCTGCTGAAGAACATCACGGCTCTTCATGGCCAGCATCACCCCACAGTCGCTGCCTTATTTTCAGCAGCTGGCAATACAGCTATAAGTCAGGCTCTCACAGTTTCCATCTGGGAAGCAGGTAATGGGTCCCCTTCTGAGTCTGATAATCAAGGGCCCATTTCTGCCCTCACTGCTGAGAACTGTGCCTGCAATCAGTCTCCTTTCAGCCAGAATGGTCCCCAGCAGCTGAAGGTAAGAGGATGAGATCTCACGGAGGAGACAATCAGGACCTTCCATGTCAATAACGGCATTAAAATGGGATGCGTGTGGTGGGAGAGCAAACTGAAGTCACCGAGTGAAGAGGAAACACTCAGGCAGCTGCCATGGAAACGAGAATATTCTCAGCTAAGTGCTACAAGAAGCTATCGCTCTGCCATTGCTTTCCAAGAATCCATCTTCCCTTGTTAAAGCCAAGTTCAGGTCAGCTTCCCTCTTCACGAGGTGGCGGTTCCCACCACAGACCATCAGCCCTTTGGCAGGTTTTTCTAAGGTTAATGCACACGACTTCACTTTGAAGGTCATTTTCACTTTGGCAAACTTGGGCACTTATATGGGTGATTACAGGTTTGGGGACAAATCCTGCTCTTTTGCCAAGATGGATCTGTTTACCATGGAGAGCAGTGGCTGTCCTCTGAAGCTTGGCGCTCCCAAACTGGCCAGCTCCTAGGAAGAAAGCCCCAGCCAGCACAAGTGCTTGCTGTGCCTCGGTTCTCTTGTGCTCCAGTGTTGTTTCTTTCCCCATCTCCTTGCCTCAATTAGGAGCTCTATTCTTACCATAAAACACCATGGCCAGAAACAACTAGGGTACGAAAGGGTTGATTTCCTCTTAACTGTGTGTAGTCCCATCACTAAGAGCAGGAGGACTTCAGAAGAGCGCTGCTCACCAGCTTGCTCAGCCGTTTTACAGCATCCAGGATCACCAGCCTTGGGGTATCATTACCCATGGTGAGATATGCCCCCTTCCACATCAATCACTAAGCAAAAAAAAAATTACCAGCAGGCCATTCAAGGGGGGGCATTTCCTCAACTGGGGTTCTATCTTCCCAAAAGACTCTAGCAGCTAGGAAGGTTGAGAACCATTGTTCTAGCTTGACATAGAACTAGCCAGCATACACACACGCACTCTCTCTCCTTTTCTCTCCCTCTCTTTCTTTTACTCCCTGGATGGGCACGATTTTTCCAGTGCCAGAGCTGATCTGTTCTGGAAAGGGCCATGACCAACGAGGCTTGATTTCTATGTTGATGATGGGAAAGGAAAATCCGGTCCCTGTAAAAAGCCAATCTAATTGCTTTCGGTAACTCTGACAGTCATTTCCATCTAAGAAAATAAATAAATCTCCCCAATCATTCAGCCCAAGAGGCAAGTTAAGTGCCCAAGTTCTTAATAAAGATTAAAAAGATAATCTTGTACCAGCACGACTAATATTAGGACTTGGTTTTGAGTTCTCCAAGCGGCTTGTCTCTCCAGCACACTGTGGTTAGCCTCCCGCTGAGACAGCCGAGAGGGAAATCTAGCACTTGTGGAGGCACAGCGGAAAGAATACAGTGTTCCAGGTGAAGCTCCACGTGCTGCGTGCTAACTGCAGAGAAGCCGGTCTAGAGAGAGCAAGGCTGGGTGTGGGCACCTTACATAAAAGGATGCCTCTGAATACTCCATCCTCCTCAATTCCATTTTGCCACCTGAAACTTCATATGCATTCCTTGGTGGTAGAGGAGGTATCAATTGGATAAGGGGGCAGGGTAGATGTAGAGAGATGGAGACAGTGAAAGAGGAATTTCAAGAAGCTGTTCGTGGGGAGAGGGACCGGTGAACACAGGATCAGAGCCTGAGGACCCACCAGTCCCTCTGGCGGGTCACAGATATAGGGTGACACATATGAATGGGATGTTCTGTGGTACCAGAGAATGTGCCAACACCTTCATCCAATAGTAAATGCCATATGGAGTGGAATGCTGCCCTAGACAATGCCCATGTTAGGACCAGCAGGGAACCTGACCATGCTAACAATGCGCACAGTGAAGGTACTGCAAGCTGGCTTAGGGGACCTGGAGCAGACATGTTACCAGGTAATGCCTTCTCAGTGCTTGGGACAAACTACCCAGATATCTACAAATGTCTTTCAGAACCACCTCGATCACTGGAAAATGCTCATGTGCACATGATTACTTCAGGTAGCATCAAAGAAGGGTGTTCTATTCTCATATAAAATTGGGCTCACTCTAGATGCTATTGTTGATTGCCTTATTAAATAAAATATGAACACCTTGGAAGTAAAAAGAAAACCGTCAAAACCCAAAAACTCAAAATAGGTGCTTATATTAGATGAATACATTCATCCATCCATTCATTCCATAAATCCACCAACAAGTATTTATGAGGTTCCACTGTGTACTAGGAGCTATGCTGAGAAAAATAAACATAACTTAAGAAGTTTCTGGTGTAGAAAGAAATAAAAATTTTATAAGAGATTTGTAGAGTCTTATTAGACCACAAAAGATTATATGACTATATATGTGAAGTGATGAAGGCTCCACAAGAAACAACACAATTCCGATTCCTTAGGGATAATAGAAGAGAGGGTATTGGTTATAGTAAGCACTTTACACTCAGGAAAACCCTGTTGTCTTGTTGGATGATGTATATGATATGATAACATACATATGTCTACGTTACCTAGAAACCATCACCATGGTATTTTAAAAGCAGATGGTTTGCGCTGAAGGGTTGTAAGTTTGCTCCTGCTAGCCAAGGTTTATTTAGATTTCCTAAACTGGTTTCTTTCTTTGGTTCTTACCTAACTCAGGGAAGGTTGGGTTGGGCCACTAATGGCTCAGCAAGATAAAAGACATCCATTCTCACTCCCATCTCCGTGCTCCCTTTAGTCTCTGTTCTTTGGGGGTCTCTTTAAACTGAACCGTCTTTAATCTCTCGACTGTACATGTGGAATCACACATGATTGTCAGCTCCCTTTGATCTGAAACCAACAGATGTCGAGTTCAATTTTGTGGGACTTTGATAAAGGAATTGAGAGAAGGCTCATGAAAGCAATCACTTCACCTGGAAACCCAAACTTTTAACAAATATCCAGGAGGCCATCAGCGTGGTTACGCTCAGCCTAGCAAGAAATGAACATACTACGAAATAAATCCTCATGATGAATAGCTTTCACCCGGAGTCCATTTACGGATCTGTTAAAACATAAAGCATTATCAAAGGTGAGTCAGCTGGTATAGAAAACATCTTATACTTTCCCATCATTTAAAGAGTACTTGCTGTTCTTAAGACTAACAGGAAGTTTCTGGAAGTGGTTAGTAGTTATAGGTGGCATAGCTTTATAAATTAAATGCTAAACAGTAGGTTTCAAGTTACATTTTTTTAAATTATAAGACTAACTTGTTGGAATGTTTTCTCTGCAAACCAGGCATTGATATTGAAAGGTTCATATTACTGTCTCCTATGAGATTATATAAGAGGGAAATATCCTGCTTAGCACCTATTACTTTACATCCTGGAAAAGTTCTGTGTGAAACAGAGACATTGTAAGAAAACCAGTCTATCCTAAAGAAGCTTTGAGGACAGTCTGCAGTGTCCCATTCATGTGTCCCTTCTAAATCATTGAGTTAACAGAATGGTGACACTCTCAATCTGAGTCTCCACAACTTTTAAAGGAATTCTGAAATTACTTGGAGTCCTATAGTATTTTATGTCTGAAAATGTTCACATAGTCAAGTCATCCAGACTACAGATCCAAGCAAATCTTGAGTCGGGCTCTTCCAATATTTAGACTCTCCCATGATGTATGGCTTGGCAGTAGTGCCACCCAGCAAAGGTGACTGGTGTCAGGGTGACCTCACAATCTGAAGCACAGAGGCAGGTCTAAAGGCCGAGGAACACAAGCATGCACATTCAGAGCACGAAGACATAGGAAAATTAGCATTTTGAGGAGAAACCGAAATTGTTGATGAAGCTACTTTTAATACAAAGGGGAGATAATTAATCCCACCTCAGAAATTTTAATCAAACCAAAAGGAAAATGAGAGCTATTTTGCCCCAATATTACTTATGCATGTGGCAGAATTAGCAACTCCAAAAGGAGAGGAGTGAGTCTACACACCTCAGCCCTGGTTATGATAATATTTTTCACTTAAAGAAGCTATAACTTCTCATGCTAACAGAAGTATCTCTAAAATGTATTTATGGTCTGGAAAGCAACCAGAACCTCCATTAACAGGGCTATGTTTTTCCTATTAAACAGACTTCAATTTTAAACTCTGGGCAGATTTTCTCACCATTAAACTTGCCATATCCTGAATCCCAACTTAAAATGATGGGGCTGAACACTTAATAGTAATGGACAGAGAAAATTAAATTTGATTTTTTTTTCCCTTCAAGACTACTCAAAGGAATAAAACCAAGAAGGGAAACAGAAGTTCTAGGATCCCTTTAATACTTGGAAATCACCAGTAACTAGGATGCATTTGAAAATAATAATAATAATATTAATATAAGGGATGAAAAGAGAAAGAACCTCTATGCTGCAATTCAGAAGATGGGGATTTGAAGACCACATTTCAACCACAAGAGTGTGATGTTAGAACGTCCAACTCTGCCAGCCACAGAGCTATTGGGGCACTCAGCATAGGAGGAAGTACTTGGTGAATGGAAAAGCCCTGAAACATGCACCATCACTAGAAATGAGTCTGCAGTGACTAACAACAGGACTCGCATCATCTCTTACTACCAACATACCCTGCAGTCAGACTCTAGTCCACACTTTACCGCCATTTTGGAAGATAAATCATGTCTTCTGCTACTGGAGACCCAGCAGACCTGTTCGTGCCAACTATGACACATTACTCCCTCTGTGTCACCGTCCTCTCTTTATAAGATCAGTTCCTATAGCAAAACCATATGAAACTGCCTTCCTAACATATAAGTCCCTGGGATGATTTCTGTTCTACCCTTTGTAGCACGGTCCTTAAAAGTCTTCATACCCACACAATTCCTGTCTTTCCAGTTTGTCTCAAGCTTGGCCACTACCCCACCCAAAAAGTTCTCACCCAGTCGTGACTCCAGGATGCTGAGCTCAAAGGACTGTCCCTGCTGACAGCTTGCTTGAACTCTGCATAGCTGAAGCCATCTTTCTAGAGCCACCACTTGGCTTCCAGGATACCCCTGTGTCCTAGCTTTCCTTCTTTGCCAACGTTATTTTTCTCACTTTCTTTTGAAATTCCCACTTCTCATCTGGAACCTGAGCCCTGAGTACTCCAAAAGTCATCCCTGAACCTCTTCCCCGTAAGTTTTGCTATAGTTTGGATCTGGCTTGGATGTGTTTTCCTTTGGCTCGTGTGCTGGAAGCTTTGTCCCTAGTGTGGCAATGTGAGAGGTGGTGATCTCTTTAAGAGGTGGAGTCTAGTGGTTGGCCACTAGGGATATTGTCCTCACAAGAGATTAGTATAGATTTTATGAAGCTCTGAGTTAGTTCTCACCAGAGTGGCCTGTTGTAAGAGAACATGGTCCTGTGATGGCTTTCTTGGTACATCCCTATAGTTAACCCATCCAGCAAGACTATATGGGATGGAGCTTGTGCCATGCTGTTTGGACTTGCAACCTTTCAAACAGTGAGTACAATAAATATCTTTCTTTATACGTCCCCTGACTGTGCAGTGTTACCTTATAGCAATGGAAAATGAGTTAGTACATCTTTTTTTCTCATTCATTCCAGGATGACTGTACTAAATGCCAGCTACACACGTGACAGTATGTATTTCCCTTCCACAACTCTGTACTGGGCTGCATATTTTTGTAGCCAGCACCAACTCAGCAATTCCTCTTGGGAGAGCCGAATGTACACAGAGAACTTGAAATGCCTTCCAACAAAGAGTTGACGACTGTCCCCAAACACCTGTTGTACTAATAGGGCCTCTTGCCCTGTTAGTGACAACTCTTGTCTTTTGAGTTTGTGATAGTTATCCTTGTCATCATGGCTGAATTTAGAATCTCTTAGCATGAACACTTCTGGAAGAGGGTGTTTCCAGGCGTTTGGCATGTGTGTGGACCTACTGTGACCATGCACAACACCATGCTATGGGCTCCAGGCTGAGTAAAAAGGGGAACAGGAAAGCAAGCTGAGCACCAGCATATAGCTATTGCTCTCCCTGCCCCCTCTCTGCTTCCTGATGATGAATGTGAGGTTACCAGACAGCTCACACTGCTGCCACTGCAGCTACGAGCATTCGATGTCACACCTTCCCCGTGGTTCGATCCTTAGGAAGGTGGACCTAGCTGAGCAAGCAGGAGGAAGAAGGCAGGAGGCCGCCTTCCCTGGTGGCCTCTGCTTCAGCTCCTGCCTCCAATTTCTTGCCTTAAGTTCCTGTCTTGGCTTTCTTCTATGACGAGCTATATTCTATCTGTAAGCCAAATAAACCCTTTCCTCCTGCAAGCTGCTTTTGGACAGCGTTTTGTCACAGCAACAGAAAGCAAACTAGAACAGTCTTCATCCATAAGGGATCTCATCCCCTCCCAATCAGGAGAGTTATTATCAAGAATACAATACAATACAAATAAATAATAGATCCTAAAAAGGAACCGGTACATATTGCTGGTAGGAATAGGTATCAGTGCCACTTTTATGAAAATTAGTATAGCAGACTTTCAAACAATAAAGACCTACCAGATGACCCAGCTATGCCAGTCCTCCAAATACCTTAAGAAACCAGCCAGCATAGCCCAGAGAACCTGCATGCATATTACAGGGCTAATCATAATAACTAATTCATGAAATCAGCTCCAGTCTTGCAGTGAGTGAATGGATAAGGAAAACATGAAATGCAGATGGTGCAGTATCACTTAGGCATTAAAAAGAATGACATCATGCTATTTCTGGGGAAATGGATAAAGCCAGAGATCATCACGGAAGTAGAATAAACCAGATTTCAGGAAAAACTGCCTATTTTTCCTGTATGTGAAATCTAGGAAGGGTGGAGATGGCGTGAAAATAGAGGGGGTAATAGAAGAGAAAAAGAAGGAAGGAGGTGCAGAAGGAAAACGAATCATAAATATGGTATTAAAATATCACAGTGGGGCCACTGGGATGGCTCAGCAGGTAAAGGAGCCTGTGGCCAAGTCCTAAGTTCAACCTGGACCCACATGGTGGCAAAAGAAAAAAAACTCTCACAAGTTGTGCTCTGACCTTCTTGTGTATACAGATACACACACACACACACACACACACACACACACACACACACACATGCTCACCCTCTCACATACACATAGATAAGTAAATAAAAAATGAATGATATGCATCATCCTCCATGAAAAACAAGCATACAAAAAATATTTGTCACTAAATTAAGGGCTGCTCAAATAAAATAAAATTCTGCTGCTAAACTTACCACTTAAAAACTAAGCAATTCACCTAAAATGGTGGGATGACTGATGCTCTTAAAAGTTGGATTATAGGGGCTTCCTTTCTCTCTCTGCCCACGACCTGAGTACCACTAGGAGCATCATTTGCAAAGATGGGCCAGACTGGGCATCTCTGGCCTCAGGGAACAAATAGAAGGAAGATGCACAAAAGGCAGTTGAAAGTCATGTCCATGGTGGGCTCTCCAGGAGCCAGCCCAGGGCCTGTCACATGGGAGTCAGTGAAGGTGTGAGAGAGGGTGTAAAAGCAGTGGCCAAGCCAGTGACAAAGACGCTGACAGACTGGGGGATCAGAGCAGCTTGACACTGCTTCCTTTGCTTTGCTCTACCGCAGCATGCTGACTCTGTGAGAGCCACTTATGCCCCAGTAAAAGCCACACCTGGAAGCACTCGGTTTTCTGCAGCATCTTTTCAGGTCTGATAAGCAGCTCCTGTGCCCACTTCAACCCAAGATTTTGATCAGCAACTGTGGCTTTCTCAAGTCATTAAGCAAAGCAGGCAGGCTCCTGTATCAGCTCCTTTGCACCAAAACCTGCCAACAGGCCACAGAAAATTCATTATTCAGTACATTCCCATAAAAAGAAGGAAAGGAAGGAAGGAAGGAAGGAAGGAAGGAAGGAAGGAAGGAAGAGTGAAAAGGAAGCAAAAAACCTTAGTTCAACACAGAAAAACCACTGGTCTGATTCAAAGCAGAGCGGTGTCTGCCCCTTTCCTGTTAGACTAAACCAGAGGCCATCAATTTTCTCAGCAGCAATGGTCTAAAACCCTGTCAAGACTGGAATCCTGTGGCGAGGTGGCTCATCCGTGCACCACCATGAACAGTAGAAGCTTGATTTAATGTCATCCCCTACTGCTGGTGTGAAAGAGGAGACGGGGAGGATGGTGATTAGGGGCTGCAGTGTGGGTGGGTGGGATAAAATCAAGACAGAAGATCACACGGGCTTGGAGCCGCTCTGTCGTTAATGAACATAAGCATCACCTCTGAGATCGGGTGCCAGGCAGAACCTGGGACAACAGCAACGGTTACCCAAGGGCTCCACTGTCCCTTCTAAGTTCAAATCTCCGATCTGTTCATGAGCTTTAGGGGCCTTAAAGCATGGTACTTACTTGTCCAAATGAGATACCATCTGTATGGCTGGCAGTGCAAAGGCGTGGTGAGCACACAATATCAAAGCATTAGGCCATTCATGCCTGTGTGCTAACTAATAATAAAAGCATTCCACATTGTAATGAGACAGGTCATTCACTGAATTTAGTTAGTATAATAACCCTATAAAGGAATTATTACTATACAGCTTACAGGTAAGGGGTTTAGTATACCTGACACAGTCCCTCCCCAGAACACCCAACAGAGGTGGTTTTTCCAGACTAGGAGGGATTCTCCTGACTAGGTCAGTAGGCCACAGAGGAAAGAGTATATGTTGGGTGTATGAGGAGCTGCTGCTGTGGCTTATTTTCAGGATAGTCAATCAAAACTGCAAGGTATGTAAACAGATGCATAATGTGAATCACCAGCCAGAAGGCTCCTCAATATCGTCAAGTTAGAGAGCCACGCTCCTTCTGCTCTGGTTTAGGCCGCAAACATGGAGACCATATAGATAGGGCTGCTTTCCCAAGGCCTACAAGATCGAGACCCAGGCTATAAGCTAATCATTCGAGCCCAGAGTTTCCCAACCTAGCTTCTGTTTTCCACTCCCCAGCAGTTTCCCTGCCAACACAGGGCCCTTTTGTGTTTTTGCAGATCTGTTCCCAGCTGTGCATTTGTTTGGGAGCTTTCAGTATCTCCAGTTCAGCTGCCTCCTCTGGGGCTAAAACAACACTTGGCTTCTGAACTGAGAAAAACACCGCTGCTGGGATTTTGCAGTGGTAGCATTTTCTGGATGCAGACGCCCAAGTCTCTGTGCTTTGTGTTTCTTGTGCTTACAGCACTGCTATCTTTAGTCACATCCCGTATAACTTGTCCCATGTCTCAGTTCCCCGGGTTTCCCTTCGACCCTGCGCACTCCCTCTCAAACTGGCTTCCTTGCCTCCCTACATCAATGAGAATTGGAATAAAAATAAAAATAAACAGGAGCTTCATTAGACCTGGAAAAAGAGGCTCTCTAAATTTTGCTGCACACACAGCAAGGGAGTAAGGTCTAGGAATACATAGTTTCTGTGTTTTGTTTCATGACGTGGAAACTGTGAGCAACAAACAGTAGGTATCACTCTAAGCAGCCAACCCTTAGAAGAAAACAGATGTCTCATCCAACTTTCTCCCCATCTACCCCCAGGACACAAATCCATGTATGTAGCTTGACACCATCTGAACAGGAAAGGCTACAAAGCCACACACACAGGCACACAAAGGGACACATTAGAGAATTCCTACACTCTGATGGAAAATCCTCCAGAAACCAGGGTGAGCCCTGATTTGGACACCCCCAAATAAATCCGTGCACAATCCCGTTTCCAGCTAAGAAATATGTTCCAAAAGTTTTCTGATCTAGTCCAAGGAGACCCTGCTCTTGGATGGACATCACCAAGTACCCCTCTACAGACTTTTGAAGAGTCAAGTTCTCCTGAGCCAATAGCTCGGTGGACCCAGGGAACTCTCACTCAGTTTCAGAGTCTGTAAACCCATAACATGGAGTCCATTAACCCATAGAACGGTCAGAGATGGGTATTTCCTCTGTAACATTACTTAGTATTTAGTACCACACAAGTACACCCCCTTGCCGGGCTGTATCTAAGAAAGACCCAAATCGCTGTCATTGTTCGTATGATAGGATGTCTGATGTCACTGCAGCTCAGAATGTAAGAGGCACAACCCGCCTGTATATTTGCTGACCCCCAGTGCTCATTGACAGGTGTCAATCGCACTTTCCAGCCTGAATATCTGAGCATAACCATGAGACCTTATTTCCCACGCAGTCTATGCCTGCTAGTATGTTTGTTTGTTCAGAATGCAGCCCAAAACAGTAGACTTAACTTCTAGAATATGGCATGAAAATCCCTGCCCTGGACACATTCCAAATTCAAAATTTCTGCAGTGATTTAAAAAAAAAAATCCTCATTTGTCCCGAGGGAACCTCAGCCTTAATATAAGTTGGAAAAATTCAGAACCCCAGAAATTCCCCCAGTGCTTCAGCCCCTAGAGCCTCATAAACGGAGCACTACAAACTATTCCTTCATGGATATGAATGGCAGGTGAGATGACCCCTTTTGAATCCTACTGAGTAAAAAAAATGGACTGAATTTCCCACAGCACTTTCTAAATTCAATTTCTTTCACTAAAATAGCTAGAGGAATAAGGCGCCTAGTTAGTCCCCTTTACATTGAACTACACGATAAAACCTCAGTTTAAATGGTACACACTTGCTATTTCACAAAGGACTAGTATTTTGCAAACATGGCTCTACTCTTGCCTTCCCCTACCTGGCTTCTACTACCACACTTTCACAGTAGCCGTTCTCTTGAGGTGGCCAATGGCTATGAAGCCACTAAGCATGTCAGTCCTCAACTGTCCATCCACTGTTGAGCTCTTCTGCTTCTGCAGAGCTCACCTTGGATGCTTCATATTCCTGCCTCTTGACCCCTCTCCTTGTCAGTTTCCTTCCCAGCCTGACTTCTCTGACTATAGCAATTCCTAAGGCCTCTCCATAGAGCCCCTTTCTTTCTGTTCCATTCTCTCTCTCAAAATGGTCGAATACATTCGCATGGCTTTAAATACCAAGCCAGCAACACTCAATATTACGAGTTTAGTCCCAGACCTATTTCTGTGAAACCAGATTTATATACTTAATTATCCACTTGTCATATTATGGGTAAAGATGTTATGCACTATGTCCTTAAGGATGCCTCACGGGCACCCAGATCGTGGGACTGTAGCTGCAATTTCCATCTCTAGGCAATGGTCCTTTCATCTACCCTACATTGTGGAGGAGGGGGACACCAAGGACTAACTCTTAACACTTCCTTTCCCAACGCCACAACTCATTCTCCCACCCATGCCTATCCCCACTCTGCTATCTCTAAGTGTACCACTGAGTCAGCTCCACAGCCACTGTCACCACCCCCCCCAACCCCACTAACAAAGAGACAGAATTCCTCAGAGCACAAGTGAGAGCATGTAGCTTCCTGTGAGGTTTTAAAACCAGAAGTTCACCCTGAGGAACTGTAACAAAGCTCATAATCTAAGAAGTAAAGCCTACACTCTTGAATGAGACTTGCTCTTTTCTCACTGATACACCGTCTTTGTTTTAGGGTTTCTATTTCCGGGAAGAGACACAATGACCACAGCAACTCTTACAAAGAACATTTAATTGGGGCTGGCTCACAGTTCTGAGGTTCAGTCCATTGTCATCACTGCAGGAAGCGTGGCAGCATGCAGGCAGACATGGTACTGGAGAAGAAACCAAAAGTTCTACACCCAGATCTGCAGACAGCAGGAGAGAGTGGGAGCCACTGGGCCTGTCTTGAGCTTCTGAAGCCTCAAAGTCCAGCCCCAGTGACACACTTCCTCCAATTAGGCCATATCTATTTTAACAAGCCCACACATGTCCTAATTCTTTCAAATAATGCCACTCCCTAGGAGCCAATGTGGGCCATTTTCAAACTACAGCATGTCTGATGAAATTACATAATCCACATGCCTTTTGGGATGGTTTGGATGTCTGTCACCTCCCAAACTCATGTTGGAGTTTGACAATGGGACAGTACTGAAAAGTAGACTTCTGATCTGTCCTCTCGGATGGATCAGTGACGTTACAGCAGGACACGGCTCATTAGCATGGGACTGGGTTCTTCATAAAAGTCAAGTTCAAGTTGCAGTTTGTCTCTCTGACTCTCTATGTCTTTTTTGTGGTGAGGTGATAGAAAGCTCTCACTAGATGCCAGCTCCTTAAGGTTGAACTACTCACATTCCAGAGCGATGAATCAATACATTTTTGTTTGTGAGCTAGCAAGACGGATCAGCAGATAAAGGCATTCACCACCAAGCCTGATAACTAGATCCAATCATATTGAGCCTGTATAGTAAAAGGAGAGAACAAACTCCTTTAAGTTGTCTTCTGACCTTCACATGTATTCTGTTACATACCTAGGCATGTGTGTGTACATGCACACACACACACACACACACAAACACATGGGCTATATAAAAAATTTTTCTGTTCATTACAAATTAGCCAGTCTGTATGCTCTTATATTAGCACAAATGGGATGAAGACACTCGGCACAACACCAACCAAGAGCAACGCATACATATTCGCAGGATTCTAGAAAGCTCCTGCCCCAGCCACACCCTCTTCACAGATCATGCTATTGAGTCCTTTATTGCAATAGATTAGTTTTGTCTGCTTGACCACCATATTGGTTTCCTCATAAAGATAAAAAATATGTTCTAACTAAAGCAAGTTATTCACATGTTTCTGCAAGTTAATGGTTAGGCCAGCTTTAAGATGGAGAATCTTCTGAAGTCACCAGACCCAGGTACTCGGTTCTAATGAAAACTTCATTCACACAACCCTCCAGGTTCGACTATTTTTTTGTCCCGTCCCCCAGTATCAAGAGGCTGTCCTTCTAGGCTTTCAGCCAGCCATCTGCTACAGATCTAGTCAGTTTGAGCAAAGCACCCAGCAGAAGGCCTCAGAAGAGGAGGTCCCCTCTCTGGGCATGTCTCACCAGGGGCACTGTTATTACAAGGGTTGGGGATCAGTGGGACGGACTATGGCAAGGCAGCCGAAAGCTGGATGAAGCCTGTCTTTACTGACTTGGCACCATGTCACCTGGGAGGACAGCTGTCATGTCTGCACTCCAAATATAGCCCATGATTTTATCTCTCTAACTTGAATGAGGGTCAGTTCCAATGAACCATCCAGGAAAGCCACACCCCTGGAAGGCCTGGCTGTCCTGACAGCTTATTCTGTCACCTGACATCAAAGACATCTTTCCCCACGGTGTGGCGTTTCCTGGAGCGTGTGCAGATAGACGGAAAGGCTACAGGAACTCCTTTGTGCTTATTGCGTGGCTCATTATCCTTCTGTAAGACAGGAAAAGAGAAGCCCTAGGCCTAAACTCCCATTTGGTTAGGAATACTCTCGGTACTTCAGCCTAAGTCTTGAAAACCTGACAAAAACCAGCTGAGACTACAGTGCCCTGACCTTACCTGTCACCACAGCATGCAGTGTTCATGACGTGTTCAGCAGCTGCACCGGCCTCCCCCTCACGTGCTAAAGCCAGGAGTTCCCTTTTCAGTGTGATGCTTGGCTTTTGTAAGGCACTAAAATGATTGAAAACTGTCATCACAAAGGAATGCCCACAAATCACAGATTTTGCTTGTTGAACAAGAAGAGAGAAAAATGCCTGCTTTTTTCCTTCATTCGGAAATGGGGTGGGGAGTTGAAAGAAACAAAGAGAGAAACATCAGCACAATCTCAAATTCTTTTGGATGAACTGAATCAAATGACGCGAAAGGGGGAAAATATACCTTCAGTAGATCTAACCACCTCTGACTGTGCATTCTCTTTCTTACTATAACTAAAGTTCTCTTGAAACTCATGCTAATAAGTCACACCTAACTTGCTGATGATACAACTAACAGAAACTTCCAGATCCTCTGATGGGTGGGAATGTGAGTCTAGCTATGCTAGTCAGTTTTCACTGTCAACTTGTTATAATCTAGAGTCATCTGGGAAGAGGGCACTTAAACTAAGGAAATGTCCAAGATATAATGACCTATGGCTATGTCTGTGAGATTTTCTTGACTGATGACTAATGTGGAAGGGTCGAGCCCACTGTGGGTGGCACCATCCCTAGGCAGATGGGTCTGAGCTTTAGAACAAAGCAAGTTGAGCATCAGCCAGGGAACAAGCCAATAAGCAGAGTTCCCCCATTGTTTCTGCTTCGGTGCCTACTAGCTTACTTTCCTCAATGGTAGACTGTGAGTGGGAATTTTGAGATGAAATAAATCTTTTCTTCCCCAAGTTGCTTCTTGTCATGTTGTCTATCATAGCAACAGAAACAAACTAGTGACAATGGAAGTTGGGAGGCAACCATCATCTCAGGATCCCAACTGTGAACCACACATGTGCACCTCAGAGAAAAAAGAAATGATGGCAGACAGACAGGACAAGAGCTTGTCAGCTGCCACCAGCCCCCTTCTCCTTTTCTAATATACTTATATTTCCTCCCACAGAATGTTCTTGGGCTTGCTTAGGAAGTGTGCTTATCTGTATAGCTATAACATAATAGCACCGAAATACAACAGAAAATTACTGTTTATAGTTCTGGGGACTGGAAAGTCTAGGACCAAGGCAACAAAAAAATTCAGTGTTGCAAGAGAGCTGATCTCTGCTTCCATGATGGTTTCTTGTCACTGCATCCTTATGCAGAAGAAGGGTTGGAGAGGCAAAGGGGACCCAAAAGGCATGAGGACAGACAGCTCCCTTGTACTTATTTGGTTGGGGTCATTAGCTCCAGTGATTTAATCTCCTTTAAAGGCTCCAGTTCTTACTACTTTACAACTATCGGGTTGATGATTAAGTTCATGAGGAACTCGTTCAGACCACAGCATGGATGCAGGGGTTATGTACAAAACAAAGAGCCAGGGTCTAACAAAGAACCCCCAGGAAGAGGCCTACCTGAAGTTATCCACATTAATCCATGGGATGTGGAATATCTAACCCCTGTGCTACAAAAGTTACACAATCTGAGATTTTCAACATTTGTTCAGCATATTTAAGGAGCTAGACAAGGACCTTGGGCTTTGTAAAAAAGTAAATAATTACTTCTACCAGAACCTGGACTTCAACTCCACCCCTTCTTTCACCACCAAAGTCAGAGGCCTCTCTCCCTTACCCAACACATACCTTCCCAAGAGCAATGGCTGCTTCCTGCCCTTCCTGCCTGCTGATCTCCCTACCTCAGGAGTCTTTCCTCATCTATTCCACATCCTTCAGATACATTTTCTACTGTTCTAGCTTACAGGCATTTCAAATTCTTCCATCACACAGAAATATACCTCTGCAATTCCTATCTAGGTAAAAAGCAATAATTTCCCGCTTATGCTCCCAACTACTCAAATGCATCAACTCAGAGTCCTCCTCTTCTCCCAACTGTGGGGTCAGCAGCATCTCACAGCATCATCTGTGAGGAGAAATATGAGCAAGTAGCCACCTCTTGTGCCTTAAAATTCTCTCAGTTGGCTTCAGCTGTCCTACAACACACACATACCCCCCCCCACACACACACATACGGGGGGGGGGGGGGGAGACATCTGTCTTTTCAGTGGCTTACAGCAGGCATGGCCATGTCCCCTTTTGGTTTGCAACCCCATGGGAAGAACAACATTATCAACCAACCAAACCCTCCAAAACTCCCAGGCACTAAAACACTAATACATAGAGAGACCCATGGCTCCAGTTTGATATGTAGCAGAGGACATCATTGTCTGGCATCAATGGGAGAAGTGGTCTTTGTTTCAGTGAAGGCTTGTTTACCCTGTAAAGGGGAATGCCAAGGCACTGAGCTGGAGAGGGTTGTTGGGAGAGGAAGCACCTTCATGGAAGCAAGTTGGGGGAGAGGGGGTATGGAAGTGTGGGGAAAGGGAATAACATTTCAACTGTACATACAGAGAATATCCAATAAAATATTATTTCCATAAAAAAAGACATTTCCCTTTCTTTAGAGCTGACTCTAGCCCAAGTGTCTCTTAAATAGTCATATTTGTACAATACAGTCCCATGGTCACCTTCCAAAGTTAAAAAAAAAAAAAAAAGGAAGTCACCAGATTATGTCTCCCAAGAAATTAGATTTGGGACTCAGCGGAGGCCAACAGTATAGTATTCTCAATGGAGAACTATGCATTTACTGGAGAGAGAGGATGCTTAGACTGGAAAAGGACAGAGCTCTGCTTAAGACATGAGGAACTAGTTCTACAAGTATAGAATTTTAGGTTACTACTTCTAGAACGCTCACTATTCTATTACTCTTACCCCCAAAACTTGCCTCAAAGTATGTACTTCCCTGACATAGACCCTGACTCAGCTCCCATGTCATGAAACCCAGCCCTTCCTTCCCTGTGCTCTACCATCTCTTCTCCCCCAAGCTACATGGGTTGCAGAATCTCATCCTTGAACTCCTATCCCCTTCTAGTGACTTCTTTTGGTTATCTCTATATTTTTCACTACAATTTGGGGGTAGGCAACACCATACCTAAGTAGCCTGGCCACACCTAATCTACAGGCTCCCAACTTCCAAATACTGTTGATTTTCACCCACATGTCTCCTAAACCCTACAATGACTAACCCCAAGGCTGAACACAAAGTTATGAGTTCACTGATTCTTTGTAGAATCAAACCACCAAGCAGCACTACATGTGAGGTCCAAGTCCAGATTCTCTTCTCCGTCTTTCTCTCACTACAGCCAGGGCAATCTGTGTCTCTATGGTAATCTGTGTGCCTCGTGAACACACTCTCTCTCTACTCATTTCATCAGCATCTTACATGGCTTCTGCATCTCCCAACACTTCAATCCTCTCTTCCTAAAATTCAATCCAACGTGGCTGGATGCTCTTCAAGCTTCTCAGAGCAATTTCATCCCTATGTATTTTTTCCAGTGCCATTGTTTACCATTTCCTAAGTAAGTACTGAGATCTGTCCAGACAGAACAACTTTCAGTTTCCCAAGGCACAAAACTTACCCTGACTTCACATCTCATGACTACATGTCCCTACAAGCCCACCCACCCATCTTCAGAGGCCATCTCCAGAGGACTCAGCTCAGCCTCCCATATTCCAGGCAGTCATTGATAGGTGCCATCTATCAACCCTAAGTAAGATTAGGGTAAAGCTTCTGTGCTTCCACATGCCTCTCACAAAACCCTTCTATGGGCTTTCTGATGGCATTTGGCCATTATCCAGTTGTATCTCCTCGGCATGAACATAGGCTTAAGGGGAAAGAATGTTCTGAGAAATCCATTATGAAGTGATCTTGTGGGACAGCACCACAGGTGTATTTACACAAACTAAGGTGGCTATGATGCTACCAGGCAATAAAATTTTATGGGACCACTGCTATAGATGTCGCTTGTCATTGACCAAAATGTTACTATGTGCTGTGTGGCTATATTTATATTCACAGTGCCTGCCAGTGGAATGAAAATGGCTTTTGGATATATCATACTGAACCATTTACAGGAAACTAGTGAAAGAAAACACTGAATGAGTGTTCAAACCAGTATGCCCTCTTCTGCTACCAAGCTGAAAACAAGAAGCTGGGTGTTTTCTGGCATTAGTGGCTAGAGCTCTGTGACCTTTCTTGCTCTTGCATGAGTCTCCTCATGGAAGCTCTTTTCTAGGAGTCTGTATTTGCATGTGCTGACTCAGAACTTTAGAGTTCCAGGAAAGGTTCTGGCCACCACTGTAGCCAAATCTCCAAGTATTGTGACCCAGGAAAAACAAAACAAAAAAAAAAAAAAAAAAAAAAACACACACACACACACACACACACACACACACAAGGTATCATCTCTCACAAAACCCAGGTGTTAGGGGCTTAATGACAAGGAATACTATAGCTCCTTCTAAGAAATTCTGAGGTGATCCCCAACTAGACACAAACATTCTTGTGTGAGCTCCTCCTCTTTAAATGGGGGTCCTGGCGACTTTCTAACCAGGGACATAGTAAAGATGAAGGGTTGTCCCACCAGCTGACTGTGTCTAGCTTTGACCAAACCAGCTGTACTGTTGCAAAGCCCAAGTAACAAGGCTCTGAAGATGTCCTCCTAAGCAGCCAAGAACTAAAACCCTTGGTCCCAAGGCTACTGAGAAACTGAACAATGCAGCAACCACACAATCCTGCATGTAGACCCTGCTGAGCTGTGAATAAGACCATCACCTTAGAACAACTGAATTCAGCCTCCCTGGACTCCCAGAGCAGATCTAGCCACAGTGCCTGACAAAAATCCCCAGAAAAGGAGCATTTGTTTTACTCATAGCAGCTTGCTTGGCAAGAATAGCTAATACCATTCCCTTTAAGGCACTGGAAGTTTAGCAACTGGAGAAAATAAAAAGAGAAAAAAGGAAAATCTATATTCTAGTTCTTGTAGATGGACGGGACCTCACCAAAAAAAAAAAAAAAAAAAGCACACAAGACACAACATCAAAGGAAGGGGAAAAGGGAAGAAAAGTTGAACCTTCAGCGAGGCCCTGGAGAAAATGAGCAGGCTCTGCTGCTTTATTTAACTTCTACATCTTGTTGAATTTGCTGGATGCATGTTAGCGTTCATGGTTCATTTCCTTTTATTCTGACTTCTACATGCAAGCGCCCTGTGAGCCCTGATAAATGACTGAAAATCCTGCTTGACTCCAATAAAGAAATTAGCATGTTAATCTTAAAATTCTACCCATAGAAATAAATGGAAGCCTGCCTTCAAAATCCAGCCTCCACACCCCACAAAGTCCCTACACCCTCCCCACCATGCTGGTTCCTCTGCTCTGGCTGGGTGATTAGACCTGGCGTCCTCTAAGGCAGTTCAGATCTGGCTTCTGTGCTAAAGCAAACAGAAGCTGCCTCAGGGCTCTTTATGTTCTCTCATTTACATTCCTTGCCAAGGGTCAGAGCTGTCAGAGTAGGTGGCAGCTGGTCAAGCTCGGCACAGCATGCCTTATCTCCTCGCACAGAGTTTTCCTGCCTTGGAACAAACCAGTACTCATTTCTCTAAAATTGCAGATGGAAATATATGTACCTGCCACAAACTGAAACACTAAAAAAACGCAATCTGAGCATTCCACCAAGAATGTTGACAGTAGTACACAAGAGCCCACAAAGCTCACAAAGAGGGTATAGGTGTGGGGACCTTGACCATCTACGTAACCTGTGGAACGTGGAAAAGAAAGACCAGTGAGTCTGTGTGTTAGTCACCCAGAAGGCAACTCAGGGAGCAGCCCATTGTGCAGTATTCTTTCTGTGAAGGCAGTTAGCATGCAGCCTGTTACCAGCCTTCGGCTAAGAGTAAATTCAGTCTCATAAGTCAAACAGCAGTTTCATCAGCTACATATGTATGCCTGTACCATCTGTAAGGCAAAAACTCCCCACTTTTTCCTGCTAATAGGATGAGGATCATCAAAATTAGTTTGCACACTAAACATGTTTGAGCCCACAATTACATTAAAATTGGTCATGGGGTATAGCTTATTAATGTCTTTTCTTCTCCTTCCTTTCCCCTTTCCCCTTTCCCTTCTCTTTCTCTTTTATCTCTTTCTCCCTCCTTCTTTCTCTCCTTCCTCCTCCCCTTCCTCCTCATGCTCCTTCTTCCGCTCTTCCCCATCCTCCTCTTCCTCCTCCTCTTAGTTCTGGCTTTCTATCTGGTAACGTGATTTCCTCCTATTTCTACAAGCCTGTGATTGTATTTTGTCTAAGCAAAGGAAAGTCAATGCCATATACTTTAACTACCAGAATTATGGGCTACCTAAACTTTTTTCTCTATAAAGTTACCAGTCTCAGGTATTGTGTTATAATAAAAGAACACTAAGTAATAGGAGAAACCAAGGAGAGAAATGACAAAACTTAGATGTGCCAATATTTTTTTGCCCTCTATAGCTCAACTCTTCCTGTAAGATTGAATCCCTGGCATTTAATTTCTCTCATTAGGAAGAATTTAAATTTAATATTTTTTTCCTTTTGGGGAAGAACAAGCAACAATGAAAAAAATAAAAGAAGCCAAGAAATTCCACCCTAGATGCTTGGCATTCTGGATGTGCACTCAGTAGGGAAGAAGGTGTGAACAAGAAGGGCACATTGAAACTCTTCAGATACAAAAAAAAATCCCTGTAAGTGCTAAGAGTTGGGACATTCATGTATTAAGACAGGAGCGCAAACAGGGATCCCAAAAGCCAGCACTGGGAGCTCTGAACATGAGGTCGGGAGACTGGTGGGCCAGCTCCTAGCACAGCCAGGAGCCATACACCCTCATAGATTGGATACTCGAGCTGTAGATCTCTTTCTCTCACTGTAACAGAGGAACGAAAACATTCAGTTCACAATGTCAGTGTAATACTTAATGAGTTGTATTATTAACGAGGAGCTTTGCTAACAAGCAGACATTATCCAGATTACCAGGTGTGCTGGGGCACATGTGTAATTCCAGAACTTCGGAAGCAGAGGCAGGAGAATCTGGAAGTTATCTGTCTCAAAAAGAAGAAGAGCAAGAAGACAAAGGGAGAAGATGGGGGAGAAAGAAGCAGGCGTCAAAGATAGAAGGGAAAGAGAGGAGAGAGGGAGGAAGGTGCTCCGACACTTCTAGTGAAGGTAGATCACCCTGCAAACATTAAGGGTTCTACATGGTCCAGTGACCATTTCACCAACCCTGGAATTGACGCTACTGAGAAGTCACTTTAAGATGGTGTTCAAAGCCAAGTCTCCAGTCTCCTAGTCAGTATACAGGTCAGCTCATCAGAAACAGCATGCCCTGCATAGAATATAAGAGGAGTGGTCCAATGATATGCTTTAAGGGAAACAGAGTCACAGTGGGAAAATTTTTCCTTTCTCTCACATTCTCATATTGGTTAAGGTTACACCTAGAATCATCAAGAGTCTAAGCTTAGAAGACTGTGTAAACTCCATAAATATTTACAGAATACATACTCCCTGGCTCATTCTGCAATGTTTACAGAATACACATCTCTCTGCTTCGAGCTGTGCACTCTCACATTCCACGGATGGAGAACGAATTAGCACAGTCTATGAACAGGAATCCAAATTTTTGTTTCCTTCGGTTTAATGTTTTGTGTTCAGGGTTCTTGTTGAGTAACCCCATGTCTGAGGATCCATCCCAGATTAACAGTCAACAAAAGGAAGAGGCAAGCACACAGAAGGCTGCCCTCCAGCCTCCCTTTATAACCAGATGGGCACCACGCAGGCCAGGAGACACGCTTTGAATGCAAGTATTCCTACGACCCTAGACTCTACAGACCTATACTATAAGTGGATTATCTGACCCATCAAACTGGATGCTACAAAAACAAAAACAAACAAACAAACAAACACCAGGAGGGTTCTCAACCACAACTCATTAAAAAAAAAAAAAAAAACAAATAAGATCCTGCCAAAGGGTTCAGAACTAGGTAGGCCAGACTCCTCCATCCATTATCCTGGTGATCTCAGCTAATCTCAGAATCAAACAGCAGGCAATCCCCAAGGAAACTGTATAGAGGGAACCAGTAACCTACAGACTGAGGCAGAGCCTAGAAGGAAAGAAGGCAAACACACACACAGACACACACAAACAGACACACAGAAACACATAGACACACACAGAGACAAGCACACACAGAAATACAGACACTCACAGACACAGACAGACAGACAGACAGACACAGACACACACACACACACACACACACACACACACACACACACACACACACACCACTGCCTTCTTTGAAGCTTTCTGTCTCAAGACAGAACACGCAGGATTTGCAGTTCACCAGTGACCTAAGATTTTCCACTTCAAAGGATGACAATCCTCAAGAGATTAATTGTTCTCTTAAAAACCCACTGAAAAGCAGCTGAAATCATTGAGGGTCTGCCTTCCTGTGGGCATCAAGAGAAATTTTCTCAAGGATATGATTGGAAGTGCATGTTTTAAAAGGAGAGGAATGAATCACCCTTCAGGAGACTAACGTCTGGGCTGCCACATTGTTAGGGATCATTGACTTAAAATACAAAAATGACAACCAAAAGGAAAAAGACATTTCTCAAACATATTTATCAAGTATCAGTAAGCCCTGGCTCAGCTAGTAAGTCAGCCATTATAGGTAATTATTGAGCATAGAAGGATCTGTGGAAATACACAAGCCACCAAATAGATAATGGTACCCAGCATACAGTGGCCGATATCTCAAAGTGTGTTCTCATGTGACTAATCATCTGATCCTCATAAGTCAAGCAGGAAAGAAAAGGCTTGACGAAGGCCGTTATAGAGACCGAGGTCAGCTGACTTGCACACCTTGACAGAGCCAATTTAAACTTACTTAAAACACCAATGTTCAACTGTGCCTCTTCCAGCTTCTTCCTGCCTTTGTACTGGGATGGCGACACAGTAATTCTATGCATGTGATGTGAGGAACAGATTAGGCAGAGTCTGTAGCCATAAGCCACAGGCCAACCCTCCTCACTTCTGAGCATTACCACCTCTTCCTGGAGAAGGTGAGGTAGAGATTCCTACGATGTGCTTCAGTTTCTCTACTTGCCAAATACAGATGATGACGGCACCAGGGTTGGTGTGAGGATCAGGAATAAGGCTCCAACCACAGTGCCTGGCACAGAGTAAGAGGCTCAAAAAGCGAGTCACCGCGAAGGACACTGCTTGAGGATCAGGAGAATGTCTGATATTTTTCCAGATGAGAAGAAAATGAAATTGAGTCTAGCTATGTGCCAAGTGCATGGTGGGGTGCTCAGATCAAACTACCCCTGAATATGGCGCTCAGAACATATGCACTTCCCCGGGTGTAGCTCCTTGGCATCCTAAGTACTTTAATTGAAAATGCCACAGCAGTAAACTCTCCTGCTCTCTTCCATCTCCCCCTGCACCTGCTCCTCTGAAGCATGGCTGTAACACTTCAGAAGGATTTCTCTGACCTTCCTGGGGGTCATGAGACGCTCCTGTGAGCCCTGCCTTCACTATACTAAGAAGGGAAGCATTCTTCTGTCCCCTCCAGTCCACAGCATTACATCGTATCCAGTTCCCTTGTCACCTTTCTCCGCGACTTTCCACTCTTTATCAAGCTTGGCATAAAAACAGCTTCAGATGTTGCTTTGAGTCTTCATTTCTACAAAAATTATTACATAAACATGGATGTTTTTATCTTGTCAGTCTTTCATGTCATGAGCACCTCAGCCACAGGCGGGCCGGGGTAAAGTGGCCTTGCCTATACTATATGAGTTTCCTATTGTGCCTGCAACCAATCACCATAATTCAGTGGCTCCAAAATGGCACAGACATCATCTTACTGTTCTAGAGATCTGTCTTGGTTAGAGTTGTAAGGGGCTGGCGTACAGGTTCAGAGGTTAAGTCCATTATCATCAAAGCACTGTCCAAACAGGCCTGGTACAGGAGGAATGGAGAGTTCTACATCTCCATTTGAAGGAAGCTAGAAGACTGACTTCCAGGCAGCTAGAACTAGAATCTTAAAGCTGACACCACAGTGACACATCCACTCCAACAAGGTCACATCATCTAATAGTGCCACTCCCTGGGCCAAGCATATACATACCATCTCAAGATCAGAGGTCTAAAGGGGTCCGACTGGGCTGAAATCAAGCGTTGGCATTGTTACTTTCCTTCTGGAGCTTTTCAGAGTCCTCTGGCTTCAGTTCCGAGCTTCTCCGTTCTTGGCTCCTGGCTCGTTCCACTGCCCTGTAAGCACACCATTGCAACCTTGGCTCCTTTAGCTCCCCGCTCTTCCTGCTTCCCTCAGCAGTCATACTCCCTGAGCCTAGTGCCTCCTTCTTACAACCAGCACATGATGAAACAGATACCTCCCTGTGATAGCTGTTCTTGGTTGTCAATTTGACTACATCTGGAAGTCACTAAACCACCCCTCCCTCACCCCGCCAAAAGTAGGCACACCTGTGAGGGATTTGTGCTTAATCATTTGACTCGGAAAGATTCATTTCAAATCCAGATTTTTAAGGTGGGAAAGCACCTATTTTTTCTTTTTTAAAATTTTCCTCTATTATTACATATTTTCTTTATTTACATTTCAAATATTATCCCCGTTCCTGGTTTCCCCTCTGGGAATTTCCTATCCCATTGCCCCTACTCCTGCTTCTAGGATGGTGCTCCCCCACCCACCCACTCCTCCCCATCTCCCCACCCTAACATTCCCCTACACTGGGGCATCAAGCTTTCCCAGGACCAAGGCCTCTGCTCCCACCGATGTCCAACAAGGCCATCTTCTGCTATGTGGCTGGAGTCATGGGTCGCTCCATGTGTGCTCTCTGGTTGGTAGTTTAGTACCTAGGAGCTTGAGGGGGGGTTCTGGTTGGCTGATATTGTTGTTCTTCCTATGGAATTGCAACCCTTTTCAGCTCCTTCGGTCCTTTCAATAACTCCT
The DNA here is from genome assembly GCF_963924665.1 of Micromys minutus. Lineage (NCBI taxonomy): Eukaryota > Metazoa > Chordata > Mammalia > Rodentia > Muridae > Micromys > Micromys minutus. Next base: position 24,811,091 of record NC_137982.1, on the reverse strand, counting down.
CCATTGGAGACCCATCCTTAGTCCAATGGTTGTCTGTGAGCATCCACATATGTATTGGTCAGACTCTGGCAGAGCCTCTCAGGAGTCATCCATATCAGGCTCCTGTCAGTAAGCATTTCTTGGTATCCACAATAGTGTCTCGGTTTAGTGACTATATATAGCATGGAGCCCTAGGAGGGACAGCCTCTGGATGGCCTTTCCTTAGGTCTCTGCTCCACACTTTGTCTCTGTATTTCCTCCTGTGAGTATTTTGTTCCTTGTAAAAGCTCAATTCCAAGTTTGGTTTTGTGTCAACTTGACACAAACTGAAGTTATCACAGAGAAAGGAGCCTCACTTGAGGTGAGATCTAGCTGTAAGGCATTTTTTCAACTAGTGATCAAGGGGGGAGGGTCCAGCCCATTGTGGGTGGTACCATCCCTGGGCTGGTAGACCTGGGTTCTAGAAGAAAGAAAGTTGAGCAAGTCAGGGGAAGCAAGTCAGTAACATCCCTCCATGGCCTCTGTATCAGCTCCTGCTTCCTGACCTGCTTGGGTTCCAGTCCTGACTTCCTCTGGTGATGAACAGCAATGTGGAAGTATAAGCTGAATAAACCGTTTTCTCTCCAACTTGCTTCTTGGTCATGATGTTTGTGCAGGAATGGAAACCCTGACTAAGAAAAAGTGGATCAAGGACTTCTACATAAAACCAGATACACTCAAACTAATAGAAAAGAAAGTGGGGAAGAGCCTCAAACACATGGGCACTGTCAATAGGGCAAAATGGCAACCAACAGATTGGGAAAAGATCTTTCCCAGTCCTACAACTGATAGAGAGCTAATATCCAATATATACAAAGAACTCAAGAAGTTGGACTCCAGAGAACCAAATAGCCTTGTTAAAATATAGGGCACAGAGCTAAATAAAGAATTCTAAACTAAGGAATAGTGAATGGTCATTAATTACCTACAGGAATGCTCAACATCCTTAGTCATCAGGGAAATATAAATCAAAACAACCCTGAGTTTCCACCTCACACCAGTCAGAATGGTTAAGATCAAAAACTCAGGTGACAGCAGATGCTGGCAAGGAAGTGGAGAAAGAGGAACACTCCTCCATTGTCGGTGGGATTGCAAGTTGACACAACCACTCTGGATCATTCTGGTGGTTCCTCAGGATATTGGACATAGTACTACCTGAGGACCCAGCTATACCACTCCCGGGTATATAAGCAAAAGATGCTCCAACATATAACAAGGATACATTCTCCACCATGTATCCTTATTTATTTATATCATCCTTATTTATTTATAATAGGCAAAAGCTGGAAAGAACCCAGATGTCCTTCAAAAGAGGAATACATACAGAAAATGTGGTATATTTACACAATGGAGTGCTATCCATCTATTAAAAACAATGACTTCATGAAATTCTTAGCAAGTGAATGGAACTAAAAAATATCATCCTGAGTGAAGTAACCCAATCACAAAAGAACACACATGGTATGCACTCACTGATAAGTGGATATTAGCCCAACAGTTCAGAATACCCAAGATACAATTCACAGACCACATGAAGTTCAAGAAGAAGAACAACCAAAGTGCAGATGCTTCAGTCCTTCTTAGACTGTGAGTATTTCCCTGTGAGTGTTTTGTTCCCCCTTCTAAGGGAAACAGGGAAAGCACACTGTTAATCATGATATTTTGAGGTAGGAAGACCAACCTCTAATCTGGCCCACAACTTCTGCTGGAAGCCTACATAAAGGGAGCAGAAGATGAAGGCTCTCTCTTTGCTTGCTTCTCTTGCCCTCACTGGCATTAAAGCCTACTTCTTCAAGATCCTAGTATATACTGAAGACCAATTAAGATACCCAGCCTTGTGGACGAAACAACTGCTAATTTCTGTACCTTCCACTTATAGTCAGCCACCATTACATAAGGAGGTCATTCTAATAAATTGACTTTCGAAATGAAGAGTGAGATTCATTCTCTAAGTTGTTACTCTAGAGAACCCTGATTAATATGCTGCCCCATCTCAGGATCCTTATTCTATCTGCTGAACCTTCTTCTGTAGGTAACATAACCTCACACACTTTCCAAAGATTGAGAAGTAGACATCTTTGGGGGATCCTGATGAGCCTATCAGTATACAAGAGATGCAAGAAGCTTAGAGGAGTAGGTATTCGAATGATTTGGATCTGATCCTCATACCTTGTGTCCAACCTGACTCCATCTGTTCCAAACAGCCTATAGTATCCCAGGTACAGGAAGGATTTACAGACTATGAAGTGAAACAGACATTTGATTCATGGAAAGAACAACATTATGAACCAACCAAACCCTCCACAACTCCCATGGACTAAAACACCAACCATTGAGCACACACCCAGAGAACTATGGCTCCAGTTGCATATGTAGCTAAAGACAGCAGTGTCTGGCATCAATGTGAGAAGAGGCCTTTGGTCCAGGGAGGGCACGTTTTTCCAATGTAGGGGAATGCCAAGGCACTGGGGTGGAGAGGGTGATAAGGAGCTAGTGCACCATAGAGAAGACAAGTGGGGGGGGGAGGAGGGATGGGAGCAGGGTGGGGGAAGGGGATAACATTTCAAATGTAAATACAAAAAATATCTAAAAGGGAAAAAAGAATGTCTTTAGAATTAAGAAAAAAATCCAAATATTTTTTTAAAGATTAATGGATTGTATGAAACAAATAATGAAGAAGGCCATCTGAGGAACAGGAACTAAAAAGAGAGACATTTGAAAAGATTGGCAATCAGTCTATCCCTTGAGGCCTGAAGAGAGGACAAAGTGCTGGGGATGGTGGTCACAGCAGTAGGACATTTATCTCAACTAAGCAAGGAAGAGAAATCTCACAAAGTGCCACACGATAATACCACTAGAGTGCCAAGCCATGTCACCTTAAAGAGGGTTTCTCTTTAACATACGGATTATTGGAGAAACTTCAGGCCTGGGAGAGGCTCTGAAACAGGAATTTCTTTATTGAGGGAATTTTATATCTCTAAAGGAAGTCTCTCCTATGGACTCCAGAGAAGACTAGGACTGGAAATCAAAGACTTGAAGCTATAAAAAGCTTTCATGTTAGCTTCCTTCTTTTACTCTCTCAACCAGGATGAGAAGGAGGCCTACAAGTCACCAGAACATCTTCCCAAAGGGAAAGGCGCTGGCTTACACCTGCATAGAACATCTTGCCCCTGTATTTGTGTTTTTCTCAGCCCCCAACAGCACTAGCAGCAGTCTTCCTCAGTGATTCACTTAAAGATGCTACTTCAGCCTGAATACAAAGCCATGTTTCTAAGAACTCATTCTTTCTTTGGGTCTGTCCCATGTATGTATGAGGCACACACATAGCATTTCTGTTGGGTTTTTCCTTGTTAATTTGTCTTTTTCGGTACCGGAAGCTGTCCCAATTCAGAACTGGGCAAGGCAGAAGAAAGTTTATTCTCCCACCCAGATTTACACTCACCCCTGTCATGTGCTTTGTTTATGATGGAAAAAGACATTTTGAGAAAGAGCACAAAAAATTAGAAATACTGATGAACCAATAGGATTAGTACCTAGAAAACAACGGGCAGACAAAGACCCAGAAAATGTTAAAGAGGAACATTAAGGCTTATCTGAAGGGCCATGTCAGAGCAGAGGTACTTTATGCTGATTATGCTGTTTTATTAATTAGTGGATGTAAATTCTCCTTCAATAACCAAGACTCCACCAGAACTATGTAGTTGGCTAGGCTTCAATTACAAGGCATAGTTTCCTCCTTGTTGAGAGGGTTTTAAGTTCAATTAAGGAGCTATTGGTTGCCACCAAGAATGCTTGTATTTTTGTCCTCTATTTTATATCCTCAAATACAAACTTTCCTTTTAGTCTTTAAGATGTTTTCATGCCATCAGAATAACAGATTAGGTTTATTTGAAAATATTTGTGATTGGGGTTGGTGAGGCAGGGGGCATTACAGGAGCCTAGAGAGAGAAGGAAAAGGCAAATATGTAGGTTCTAAACTTATTTCAGATAAAGAATTAGAAATGACAGAATGCTCTAATGAGGTCGGTGATATTGAAGGCAACATCAGGCACAACTTAAAATTCTTCAGTGGCTCCTATAGCTGACAGGCAAATTTCTTAACGTAATAGAGGTAGGGGTTCATCACAGTCATGAGGGAGTTTGGACAATTACTAATACATCATTTGTTACCCCAACAAGATTCTTATACCTCCCTATGTTAACAATCACAGGCATATTCATAATCCTCCTAAGTCTGAGTATATATAACAAAATAACAAGAAAGATTACTATTTAAAATAAAATTTATATTCTAGCCCGATGCATCTCTTTCTCCAGTTGGGTTGTCTTCTATCTTTTATGCCCCCACTTTGACCTACCAACTCCTTTAAATGCTACATTCTAACCACAATCAAATAGATGTCTTCCCTCCAGGTCAACCCCCTGCTTGACACTGTCTCGGTTCACATTCTTCCTCTTTGTCCTTGCTGGGCACAACTGTTTCACAAAGACAGTCCACTTCAACAACTCAGCTAAAGCTATGCCTTAACTGATTCACTAGCCCCTAATTTTGTCTTACACTGTACTTTAGGCTACGACTTCCACATCTTTTTAATTGTAGGTTTGTTGCACACCAATCTCCCTATACTGAGGAATAATAGTTGATGTCTGGTTAAAGAATGCATGTTGTATTAGATGAAATAGCACGTGTATTACTTGGTCTCACCAAATCCATTTACATTTCCAAAATCCTATTTTGTTTGCTATCAATAACTAAAAACTTTCTGAAGTGGTGATTCATTTTAAATTCAATACATTACATGAATTAGGGAACGAAGAATAAAGTATACACACAACATGTCATTTTGGCACACATGTGATACACATTTTCAGTCACATACAGCACACACATACACTAAAAATAAATATTTTGAAATTTGATTTTTTTTACTTACTCTGCTATTATGTCAAAACAAAGACTGTGGCTACAGGGAGGGGAAAGGAGGAACTTAATTAGCCTTACTTTATGTTTCATGTAGCAATGGGATTTCTACATGGAACACTAAAATGATGGGTTCTTTCTTTCTGTTCCATCTGTACTCAAGCAAGTGCATCTTTATGCACTAGAAATTCTTAATGGGCATATTAGTCAACAAGGCCAGTGAAGCACCTCCCACCCATGACAAGAATAAAGTAAACATGTTAACATGTTGGTGAGGCTGTCTCTGACATGTGCATCTATGAGATGGAAACCTAAGGAAAACTGTCAGATAAGGCATAATGGCTTCTTTCTCCCACCTAAAAGGCACCTTCTCTGCAAAGGTGCCTCCTCCTCTGTGTGTGGACTGCAAGGCAAACATAGCAGCCAGAGAGAGACCCACGGGCTCTTAAAGTCAAAGCTCCTAAAGCTCTCTCCAGCGCAGTGCTCATAGTCAAGGGTTAAAAGCCGACCAGAGCAGGATAACCAGGCACGAGCTGAGAACAGGAGCTTCTAGAAATCCACTCAAAGTCAGAAGGGTTGAAGAAGCGAGCAGGTCCAGGGGTTGTCTGTTCGAGTCTCAGAAACTGGTATCCCTGGCAGCATGGCTGACCAACTGACTGAAGAGCAGATTGCAGAATCCCAAGAAGCTTTCTCACTGTCTGACAAGGACTGGGATGGGACACTGATGAGGCTTCTGGGGCAGAACCCCACAGAAGCAGAGCTGCAGGACATGATCAATGAAGGAGATGCGGATGGTAATGGCACAATTGACTTCCCCGGGTTTCTGATAATGCTGGGAAGAGAAATAAAAGACACAGACAGCGAAGAAGAGAGTAGAGAGACGTGTTCCGTGTATTTGATAAGGATGGCAACAGCTATATTAGGGCAGCAGAGCTTGGGCACGTGATGACAAACCCTGGAGAGAAGTCAACAGACGAAGAGGTTGATGAAATGATCAGGGAAGAAGACATTGATGGGGATGCTCAGGTAAACTAAGAGTTTGTGCAAAGGATGACACTGTACAGAATGTGTTAGATGTCTTGTGCAATGCTGCCTTTTCTCTGTAACTTATCTGTAAAGGGTTCTCCCCTTCTGTCAGAAAGCATGAGTGTATAGTAATTAGGACTTCATTCCCCATGTTTTCTTCCCTTGTCTTATGTCACTGTCCTTAAACCTTCCTTTAGAAAATTGATCAGGTGCATGTTGCATGTGGCTTCCTCTGGCTATATCTAAGCCCTTCTGCACATCTAACCTTAGACGGAGTCGGGCCAATGAGAGAACATCTGGGTTATGCCTTTTTTTCTTTAAGTAGCTTTTAGGAACTGTCAGCATGTTGTTGTTGAAGTGTGGAGTTGTAACTCTGCGTGGACTGTGGACAGTCAACAACATGTCCTTAAAAGTTGCACTATTGTAAAACGGGTGTTTTATCTAGGTATGTACCAGAAACATTTTTCTTTTATTGTTACTTGCTTTTTAAACTTTGTTTAGTCAGTTACAAAAAATCTGTTTATGGTACAATTTGCCTCAAACCCATTTCAAGTTGTATGTTTGTTTTCCAATTTAAAAAAATTATAATTAAAAATAAAAAGGAAATCCACTCAAATGCATCACCACTGAATGGCTATCAGAAGCAGAATACAAGTGACTTCAGACTCTTAATTTAGAAGGAGAGAGGGGAATGGCTCTTGATTAACCAACAGAGAATCTGGCTAAATTGTTTTAGGAGCTGAAAGTCAAAAAGGCTTTGGAAAACTTTTTCAGGCTCAAGTCTATGCAAATGAACTTGAATATAGCAAACAAACCAGAAAACAAAACTCCCAAGCACAATTATTATATACCTATGCAGAAGACAAACATCCCTGAAGGAAGTTAGGAACTTGGGGCTCATGACTGGGCCATTGAGAAACATTTAGCCTTTAGAAAAGGGCATCATCTTCTGGACCAGAAGCAGGTGGAGAATGTTGTTGCTTGACCTTTTCTTCTGCCTTCTTCTCAGCTGCCACCTCCCTCTGCTTTACAAAAGGGAGGGTGAAACCAGTGGACACAGAGGGACAAGATCGGAGAAGAGCTGCCCTAACTCACCAACCCACCCCTCCTCTTCTGCTCAGAACGTGTCTCACCTCACTGTGGCAGAGAAAGTGGTCTCCAGGACAGATGGGGAGAGGCCAGGGAGCAAACAGGACAATTAGCCGTGAATAAGAAGGAAACTCAGGGGTGTCATGCTTCCTCCAGCAACAGAGATTCCTCTGTAATACACAGTAAAGGGACCGTCAATGACAGGTCACACATTATAGTCCTTCCTCCAACCACGCTGACTGGTCCACACTGGTGCCTGATGCCAACTGTAGCAATGACTTCCATTTCTTGTGGTGGCCGGACTGAGGTTGGTAAGAGCCACAATCTTACAATCTTAGTCTTTCATAGTGGCATAAATCCTGAGAGTTGCACATCACAGGAACATTTGATCACACAATTCCCACATGCTTGCATGGTCTACAATTAAATATATGAAACTAGCAAGCAGAAAGACAACATAGGACAGATAAGGATGCTGGTCTATGCTGGAAAGGCCCAGGTATAGCCCCATTCTAACACTATTACTATTTCTAACTATTACATGTAGGCATAACTATATTTCTATTTCTAACACTATATATGTTTCACCATCTGCTTCTCTCTTCAAATTCTATTCTGGCATATCTATGGAGCTTGTGTTAGTTAACTGATATGGAGAACTCTGCCCACTACGGGATTCACCAGACCCTAAGCAGGGAATCCTGAACGGTATCAGAGTGGAGAAATCGAGCTGAGAGCAGGCAAATAAGTGAGCACACGTTCATTCATTCTCTCCCTGCTCTTGACTGGGACGGTGACCACCTGTCTCCAGCTCCTGCAACTGTGACTTCCCCACACTTGGGAACTGTAGCCTGGAACTGGGAGATATAGTACACTCTCTCCACTAACTTGCTCTGCTCAAATGAGTTTGTCATGCCAACAGAAATGAAAACTATAACACCACAGGAAAAAAAAAAAGTGTGCCATTTCTCAAGACTTATAAAATGCTTGCAGTAAGACTATCATAAGCCATTTGAAATGCTTGCATTAAGATTTATGATAATAATTAGAAGACCGTGTCTTATGCAATCAATTGGAATTAACACTGGAAGTCATTTAGTTCCTGCCCCACCCATGTAAACTATATACCTTAGCAAAAGGCAAAGTTACCAAACACGTAGCACAATACTAACCACTGTAATATCCACAAAAGCTTTCCTGGCAACAGACTGGTGGTAAACTGTTCTACTGGCCTAGAATATTTAAAGCACTCTGAATTCACATTAAGCATATGTTTGAAAAGATTAAGCCATTGACCAGAAGCAAGCTCTGTCCCACAGGAAGAAAATGCAGGTAACAGGGAAAGTTTAGTTAAAGAAATCTTAGTGTTCTTGATAACAATGTCTCCACGAGTACTTCAAAACACCTCTGTACTTGGACTCACAAGTGTGTGATTTCTCATATGCCCCAATTTGCAGGGCAAACACAGCTACACACCATGAATGGGTACAGGAAGATCAATTTCCAGCTTGCTCTACCATTATATAAGCAATCCCTCCAAGGGTAGCATCATCGGGTCTGCGGGCCATTAGTATTCTTGAGTGTCACATCTGAAGTAGATCGTCACTTTCAAAAAGCAAAAGGTCATCTGCATTCTCAAACCCATTACACTCCAAGGAGGGAAAGGGTGAGCATGGGTAGCGGAGGGGCTCGCCCTGACCTGGTGGTGTTTCAATCAACACAGACACACTCCTTCAGGCAAATTAGATCACTGTTCCATAGGATACCACTCTATTCTCTTGTACCATCATAGGCACTCTGAACCCCAGCATCAAACAGCCTGCTTCTTCAAATGATGCAAAGAAGCCACAGATCTGGTCTGAACGACCCAACATCCCTGCACTTTTGGTAGTTACTATTACCATCATTACACGTCCTATTTGCCTGCTTTAGACACCACTGCCATGTTCATGACGTGAGCACTGGTGGTATTGTAGGTTATTAGATCACACTGGGACCCCCAACATTGTGCTGTTTACTGAAAGAAGTTGTTTCTGGTTGTGGTGTTGCTCAGCCCTTAATATACATCAATACAATCCTAAATGATGAAGTTCACTGAAGTTAGTTTGTAGAAGGAAGCAGCCATATTTGAAAGTGATATCTAATTGAGTGACAGACAGACTGACAAAGCAGAGAAAGATATGTCCAACTCTCTTAAGGAGAAGAAAGGGAAGCTATTGAGGGGCAAGGCAGAGAGAGAAGTAGAAAGAGGCAGATGACTGGGAAAGTTTCACAGAGACAGGTTGAAGAGAGAAAACACGGGTGAACACAGAGAGCAAGCCAGAAGAATTGAACAGGTTGCCAGAGTTAGTTGGAGGCCAAATAACTGGAAGCCAAGAGAGAAGCAAGACAGAATCAATCATCTTGGAGAGAAGTTTGAGCCAGAACAGCTAAGTTGAATTGACCAGCTAGTGCCCAAGAAGAACTAGAAAGGGTGAGCTTATTCAGCGGTAAGTCTCAGACACTGAAAACTTTCTAGGCCTAGATTAGATCTACGGAGACTAGAAGCTTCCAGGACAGATCCCAGGTTAGCAGATGGAGGCAGTAAGCTTCTGAGATGACAATTACATCGGGTGAATAAAAGAACGTCAGCCTGTTGGTGTAGGATTATCTAGACAAGAGACACACAGGCCCTTGTTTCTACCTCTTTCACCGAGTCCTTTTTCCTAAGTTTAACTTTTCATGCCCGACTTTAGACCAGAACGCTTTTAAAAGGAACCAAAAGGGCTGAAGAGATGGCTCCACGGATAAGAGCACTTGTTGCTCCTGCGGAAGACCTGGGTTCAGTTTTCATCAGCCACACAATGGTTCATAACCATCTGTAACTTCAGTTCCAGGGAGATCTGATTCGTTCTTCTGACCCCTACAGGCACCAAGCATACACAGAATGTACATGCAGGCCACACATTTATATATATAGAAAATAAAAGAAATATTATTTTTTTAAAAAAGTAAAATACAACACAAAATTCAAATGCACTTTTCTCAGGAAAGCTTTGGCCCTCGGTGTGGAAGGTACAAACACCCCGCACGGTACTTCATCACAGCAGCTGTCCTGATCTTCAGCCACACCACTGCACCCACCATCTGTGGAGCCCCCTAGCTTTAGATTTTACACACTGAAGAGACAGAGGAAGGAGCTTTTAAAAGATTATTTAAAAAAAAAAAAAAAAAAAAAAAAAAAAAACGGGTGTATTTACATTGTGGGAGTCGAGTTCAAAATTCAAGTCGCATACAAGCAATTTTCACAGAGGGAGGAGTAGCCGGATGTTCAAATGCATTTGCCTCTCATTTCGAAGTAATTCATCTTTAAAATCTCCATGAAAATCCTACAGAGTTGCCCAGAAAATGGCACCAGCCATCTGTAAGTAAAAGCACTGGCTAGCTCTAGTATATCACAGGTTCCAAGCACTTTGGCACCAGCAGATTGAACGTGTTATTAAAAGAATTTAACTGCAAGAAGAGCTCCCATAATTACACGGCAGCTGGTCTAATGTTGACAAAACAACTTTTAAAGGCTTTCAGAAGCCTTAAAGGCTAATCAATTAAAAAGGCATGAATAGTAATGCGTACCCTATCCTACGCACTGCAAGTGACATCTCCTGAACTACAGTGACGTTTCCATTCTGGAACAATCATTTCTATCCCACAATTAAGCTGAACACATGAATAAATTCAAGCTGTGTCTAGGTGAGATGATTATACTTAAAATAACTCCATAAAACCCAATTATAAACATTCAACCTAACAAGCATCTCCATAGTACATAGTTATTACCAAAATGCCAACAGCTAGTAGCCAAGTTTCTTTCTTTATCAAAAGCAGGCAACCATGATTTGGAAATGTCCTGGAAACACAATGAATGAATGTATGGGTGACGGTTGGGATCCGCCTCTCCACTGCATTCCAGAACAGTGGCTTAGTCCTACTGAAGATCGGGATACCCAAGCATCCTTACAGAATACCCTCCTCAGTTAGAACCTGTGTTTCCTTCCAGATCCAAGGGAAGTAGTAGCCCGACCCCATAAGCCTTCTCCAGACATTTCCACATACTTACAGTTTTCTTTCATCTCCGAATTCCTTTCAAAGAAGTTGAAAGCTCCCCATATATTATAGGTTCTAACACTTTATAGGACCTTTTCTATAAATGCAAAACAATAAATATCTTAGCTAGGCAGGGCTACAGCTAGCGTGTGTGGCACTGAAACGAATGGCATGACTGTACTCTAACAACACTGTACTTACACAGGGCAGCAGCCAGGATTTGGCTGACCCATACTGTCCAAAGTGAAGCGCATGGAGTATGCATAGCTCCTGACGCACTGAGTCAATTTAGGCTTATGACTGAGTGTAGGAAAAAGACCACAGAAATGGCAATCAAAAATACCTTTAAACACTTGCTCCAGCAAATGCTATTGTGATGCTTCTGACGGGGGAGGTAAAGAGCAGTGATACTTCATCTTCCTATGCCAAAACTGGCACGGAGGCCAACCTCTTCGATCCTTTGCCACCCACAGTGACCTTGGAATACAGCTGTTATGGCTATAGGCACAATGCGAATGCTCAGTGCAGGGATTCTGAGGTTGGGCCCTGTGTATTGTGCTCACCTACTGGACTCTTGGTTGGGTTGCTGGGACCCAAAGCTGGCCATTTTAATATCCTGTGCTATTTATCACTCTCCTTCATAGCCCCATCTCAATACATACACTGATTGTATTTCTGTAAAGGCACATAGTAGAGATTCAGTAATTAAACTTTGTTTTAAAAACTAATAATCACCTCAAGAATATGCTTATGAACCTGCAAATGACTTCATGCCATGGACTAAGCCTTTCACAGAAGTCTTATACTCAGAACACTAGTAGGATGGCAGTCCCTGTTATGCTAAGATCTACTCTTGCTCCCAAACAGTAGGAAAGCACTGAAGTAGGCTGGTTTGGAATATCCACACTAAAAAGGGGGTCCTTAAGACTGTCAGAACAACATCATCGTCATCTTTTTTTGTATCATCCTGTTTCTTTATCCTGTTGTTTCCCCATCACTGGATCACTGGTTGGCAAGGTCCAGCCAACACCTCAAGATGAAGGCAGGTGTATTGCAGAAGAATAGAACCTTGTGTACGATAAACACTCACTGAGAAACAAAAAGCTCAGCTGTGAGGGCTCAGCAAGGTAGAGGCAGTGTAGACATCCACCCACCAGCCCAAGCTCAACTGTCAAGCTAGGCCACACCTTCATGTGAGCTAACATGTCTAGAGAACAGACAACCAGTCATGGGTAACTAGCTACTTTACATCACTTAGAGTGAAATCAATTTACAGTCCAGTTTCTCCGCTAGCCATACTCCAATGTTCAGGGGTCACAGACAGCTAGCCTATCATACTGGCGGTACATATAAGGATCGTGTTGTTAGGGCTAGTAGGTCCATGGGTTTTTTATCCACCCTCATACCTGCCAGCCCCTTACGGAACTCAACAGGGGCATATGGTTTTCAACAGGCCCTGCTGTTACGGCTCCCGGTACCTCCCCAGAGGACAGACAGAGATGTGAGATGATGCCCTGGTCATTCAAAACAAAACCACGCTGGGGTGTCTGGTTTGTTGTTTTATTTTGGTTCTGTTTTGTTTCAGAAGCTTCTTTCAAGAAAGAAAATAACAAAACCCCTAGGTTGTTCCTTCATCAGTCAGGGAGCCCTGCCAATGTTCCCTGCTTTCACAAGGTCACCAGAGACTGTCACACAGAAGGTAACAAGATTGGATTGGCATGATTAGTGTGTCCATTTTTCTTTTCCTTTAGCAAAAAATAAAAGTCAAAGAGAAGGGGGACAGAGGGAGAATTTCTTTACCATTTGTTCTGAGGTTGGAATCCTTTGTAGTGTTTTATGAGGGCTCATCCTCACTTTAATTATCATGTTGCATTAAAAAAAGAATGCAGAATATTTTTATTTGTAAAGAAGAAATATGACTCCAAAGTTCCAAAGGAAAATGCCAAAATGCTTGGAAGTTTTGGGTTTCTCACCACACAAGCCAATCTGCCCCTAGGTAGCAGAGCATATTTTTTTTTAAGGTATAGTCAAATTGTATTATCTCTAAGATCAAAAGAGAACATTGCTAATAAATTAAGTTTTTCCACAGTTACTTTGGAGAATGTGAAATTATGAGAGGAACTAAATTCAAATCCCAGGCTACATTCTGAACAATAAGATGACCTCCCAATAAACACACTATAAAACCTGGTAAACATCTGTTCTCTTAACATAGGAGCTTAAAATTTCCCATGAGTCAGTTTCAAGTCACTACAGGGCAAGGCATACCAGCTGCAGAGTAAAGAAGGAAAGCGCTCTCAGGGTGTCTTATTGGGAGAGACTGAAGACTTGAATGAGCTCCAGTCTTCCTCCTGTTGACACACCATGATCCAGGATGCTGGCTAGATCCTGTGACCTAGGCATGTTTCTCTGGCCACCCTTCCACTAAGCACTGTTGTGTTTATAATTCTGGTTTCCTTTATGCCTCTCCCTTGTTACATGTAGCCCTCCGGATCCTAGCCATCAGCAAGAACCATTTAAAACTCACACTTTCCAAGAAGGTCTTCTTCTCTCTGAGTCTACCAGCTCCTCCTTCTCTATATACCTAAGCAGTAACCATACAACTTCCCTCTTCCCACTGTGTTTCTAACAGAAAGATCTGGTTACTCTGATCTTCTGGATTTACCTCCATTTCATGGCTCACCTGACTTCCACCCTCATCTACTCAGAGAGCAAGCTAGGCATGCTGCCCTTTATATTTCTATCTAGATGATGTTGTATAGCCAATATCTAAGACAACAGGATTGAATGTGAAAGGCTGTGTCCATAGTCTGTAAGATTTCAGTCAACAAGCACCTAAGTCTTAGACCCATGGTAGCACAGAATATCATAGTGAGAACACATGCTAGAAATTTATGCACCTCAAGGCCCAGTGCAGAAAGAGACCATGGGCTCCTTGAAAGGCACATTTCCAATAACTTAAGTTTTCCCTTCAGGTTTCATCTGCTAAAGTTTCCATCACCTGTCAACAGTGCCAGTCTGAGGGTGAGACCTTTTAGATTTAGTGGGCTTTAGGGAACATTCTAGCCCAGTGATTATTACCCTTCCTAATACAGTTAGCTCATGTGTGGTGACAACCCCAATCACTTTCGTTGCTACTTTATAACTATAATTTTGATGTTATGAATTGTAATGTAAATATTTGTGTTTTCCAATGGTTTTAGGTGATGCCTGTGAAGGGATCATTTCACCCCAATGAGATCGTGACCCATTTGTTGAGAACTAGTGCTCTAGAGCCAAACTAAACCCGGAAGACTTTTTCAACTTTTCCCAAGGGATCTATAGGGCTTTCTTAGCTGTACCAGGTTCTTGGGTGACACTTTTCCAGTAGCTTCCAAGGCCATCATAAAGATTCTAGCTTCCTCCTGTCTGCCTGACACTTCTGTGCCCTCTTCCTCACCCTAATGTCTAATAGCACTCAGCACCATGTTACATTCAGAGTCTCCTGTTTCCTTGTCTTCTACTTTCTAAAATGTAAGGTCGACTCATGTTGGGGGTGTGTGGGTTTATTTACTTTTTCCTACTTTATTGACTATGGTTTTTCCACTTAGAACTATACTTGGCAAGAGCTCAGTCCCAAATACCAAAAGAGTGAAGCAAGAAGTCAACCAGAAGCTCCATAAAAACAACCACTTTGCTCTGTGTGATGTTTATGTTCCTGGGCAGGGCTTCCTCTAAATCTACTCCACAGAAAGTACTTGGTGCCTGATTACTGGTTTTTCCATTAGAAAATATAAAATATTAAGTCACTCACATCACTGGATAAGTAAATATAAATAGTGCTGATGTAGCGTTAAAGGATGCAATCATCTTTGAAAGATTTCAAAGGCTGGAATGTAGCTCAGTTGGTAAAAAGCTTGTTTAGCATCCATGATGCTAACTTTAAGCACCACATGAAACTAGGCATGGTGGACATTTGGGAGGCAGAGGTGGGAGGATCGGGCATTCAAGATCATCCTTAGCTACATAGCAAGTTCAAAGCCAGTCTAGACACATGAAACTCTCCCTCAAATTTAAAAATTTTTTCCAAAGGTCTTTACAGTATCATCTCGATTCACATGTGAAAATTCCCAAAATTTATAAATATAAAAAAATTCCTTGGGACAGAAGAGACAGCTCAGTGGTTAAGAGAACTTGCTTCTCTTGTAAAGAATTGACATGGCAACTCACAATCTTTCTAGAGGATCTAACACCGCTTCTGTCCTCCTCAGGTACCAAGCATGCATATGCATATATATATACATACATACATACATACATGCAAACACTTATTCACGTGAAATAAAATAAAAAAGAAAGAGAAATTTCTTAAGTGCTAACAAAAAAAATGACATAATGCCTTCTCAAAAACAGATCTTAAAAAAAAAAACAGAAAACAAATGAACAAATAAACAAAACCCTCAATCTTGTCTCTTTGTGAGGTTATATTATAGCAAATAAAGTACACTTTCATGCCATATCCCAAAACAAGACACTTAAATTATTTTGTCATTAAGTTAATGAATAAAACCAGCAGGTACTTTTACAGGTCAATTCGCCTTTACCAAGCAATGATCCTTGTGAGGACATAGTGAAATTAGTAATGAATTGAGGAAATCAGAAAAATGCATTAGAAAGACAAATGACCCTTTCTTCTCCCCACCCCTGGTCCAAGAAAAACAGTATGTATCTCACTTATAGACTCACTGTCCTTGCCAAGTCTAATATAGTAAAACTCTAAATCTCCATGTGATGGTATTTGGAGTTGGGTTTTTGGTTCTAATTAGGTCACAGGATAGGACTATTCCTGGTCAGATTAGTGCTCTTATTAGAAGAGACAGCAAGAAATTGCTTCTTTCCTCATTCTCTCTAGACCTGCCATAAGATGGTACAATAAAAAGACTACCATGTTTAGCCCAAGGGGAAGCCCTCACCACACACCACATTTGCCCACACAGTGACCTTGGCCTTCTGAGCCTCCAGAATGGTGAGTAATGAATGTCTGCAATTTGAGCACTAAGTCTGTGGCAGTTTGTTCTACAAGTCTACCCTAAAACACAGTGTCATATCACAGAAAGCAGTCTTTAGTGAGGGAGCCTTATGAATTCATAATAGCTAGGGAGCCTCAAGTTTTCTGCATATTGAGTGTTGCCTATGACATTTCTTGTCATAGAAGATGACTTGAAGATTCTGCAGAAGACTTTATGGAAACCCATCATCCATAAAACATTTAAGAATTCTTGAGGGTAAATGCTGAAACACACAAAACAAACCCTACCAAGTAGCTTCACAACGCCTATGTTCAGTCCCATGAGGAGCATCTGAGTCCTGTGTGAGGAGACTCGGGCCTCCTCCAGTGCTTAAGAACTGCCATGGTCCACAGGGACACAAGGGTTCAGCTTTGAGGGATCTGGGCCAAAGTTTCTATGTAGAGTTCTTTTGACTTTATCTGGGCATCTTCAAAAACATGAAAATACACACAGAACTCTAATTAGTATCACACTTGTGAGTTATAAAAATATATATACTTTTAATTGCTCAGTAAAATAGTGCTGGATGCCAGGTAATAGATGTAGTACTGGCATGGAAGTGGGGACAATTAAAATAAATTAAAATAAGTGCTGCTCATTAAGTAATCTGTTCATTTTCTCAGCAAGCACCAAGGGAGAGTCTCTCACCAGATACCTTCCTAGCATCTGCTACGTGCATGAAGCTGCTGATGAGTGACTAATGCTCATGTGTTTAGGAAGACAGGAAAGGCTGTGTGGTGGTTTGAATAGGAATGGCCCTCATAAATGCATGTGTTTGAATGCTTGGCCTTTAGGGAGGGGCGCTATTAGTGGTGGCCTTGTTAGAGAAGGAGGAGCCTTGTTGTAGGATGTGTGACACCATGGGTTTTGATGCTCAAGTTATGCCCTATGGAACACAGTCTCTTGCTGCCTGTGGATTAAGATGTAGAACTCTCAATGACTCCAGGATCGTGTCTGCCTCACACTGTCGGCCTCAATTAAATGTTTGCCTTTATGAGCGTGATTATGGTCATGGTGTCTCGTCACAGCAACAAAACCCTAACCAAGACAGGCTGCTTCTAAAGCTGAAAGAGCTGACATGTAAAAATGATATACATGATACAGACAACTCCTCTGTGAGGCAAGTCAAGCAAGCCAAGGAGGCAGGGAACTCAGACATGAGCCCATATTACAAAGACTCTGCATTTTACTGTGTGTGTGTGTGTGTGTGTGTGTGTGTGTGTGTGTGTGTAAAAATAGGCACAGGGATGCCAATACACATGATTCTTAGGAGTCCATTCTCTCCTTCCACAGTGGGTCCTAGGGATCAAACTCAGACTGCTGGGACTTATGTAGAGACTGCAAGTACTTTTACATCTTGACAATCCTAAAGTTTCTTTTATAACTGGGAAAAACATCATCATCAACCATTCATGAAACTTCAGAAAGTAATTGCCATGTCAAAGTATATATAACTAAGTGTACAAGGATATACTTATACATTAATACTGACTATTTTCAGACCAGCTTAAAAACATTTAATTTGGTCTTGATTCATAGGATTATAATTGTACTAACACTAATTGGTGGTACATATTAATGAAACTCAACGAGGAGTTTCTATACATCTATACATCATGTACTCATCAAATTCAACCTCCTTTTCTCCACACCCCCACTCAAATCTTTTCCAATTTACTTCTACAACTTACTATTGTACTTTCAAAACAAAAATCTTAGCTTCAATATTAAAAAAAAAGTTGTATTAACAATGTGTCTAGTTTGTTTCATTTAATACAATGTCCACTTCTTTATGTATTCTTTTGACAGACCCTTGCCAGACTCAGTATCTTAGTGTGAACAGTGCCACAATAAACATGTATGTGGACGTATCTCTCTGACATACTGATTTCATGTCCTTCAGATATATATCCAGAAGAGGGATAAGTCACATAGTATATTTCAGTTTGTTAAACAAGACCAGAAAATCTAAAAGGCATGTTAGCACTTCATCACATGTAACTTTGTATTTAAACAATACAAAACTGCATAAAATTGTTTAAATTTTAAAATTAAAACAGAGGAGAAACAACCAAATGTTAGAAACAGCGAAGCATGGAAACTTAATTATGAAAAGGAGGTTGTAATCAGATATTATTTTTTTTCTAACACTATCTAATAAATGGCTTTCTTAAGATCATACAAAGGAGAGTAGACGGAAAGCCTAACTTCTGGTACCTGCTCTAGATTACCTAAAAGCTACTGCAAAGATTTACATCTCCTAATTTCAGAAATGTCACATAGAGTGGCAAGCTACACAGAACAGGCAATGTGGATGCTTTCTCTTCTTGACTCAACAGATTACCCAGCAACCCTTACTTAAGGTACTTTTCAGTAGACAGAGGTCTGATCCAGTCCTAGCCATGCTCCACCCTGTCATCCCACCCACCTCTACTCTCCAGGCTCCCACAATCTCATAACTTTCGCCAGCTCTTCACCACACCACAGAGGCTGGTAGAGAAACCAAGCTGGAACTGACTTAGTAAGTTCCAAGTCTTAGAAGATGCTAGGCAGGCTGCTGGGGGAAGAATGGCCATGACAAGACTTAGTCAGCAGTACACCATGCACACTACTATACTGTCCTGCCAGGTAAGATGTGCCCACTGGTGCAGTTGTGGCAGTGACACTCACAGGAGTAACCAGGTGCTTTCTGACTGGGTTTAAGACCTGCTCCGCAGAAGGGAATTCCTAACTGTTACTGTAAATTAGGTCAAAGTGCAGAGCTAGAGGAGTCACACTTCCTTGGCTGCTTTGCTAAATGGACATGTTGTTCTTCTACTTTCTACATGGTTTGGTTTATAGCTATAGGTTAGTCTTGCTCTCAATCTTGTTCGAAGGCGTTTTCATCCTATTTTATTTTACAGTAGGCAGAAGAGGCTCCTAACTGGTCAAGATGCTGGAAGTGGCTATGAGTCTTCAGCCCTAAACCAGACCTTCATATCCATCCCCCCACACAAAGCTCGGAGAACACCGCAGATATGAGGGCAGAAGAAATAGCAAATAAGGAGTGTCATGAACTCCTCTCTACTGAATATGATATGGCTGACACAAAAGCAAGCCAGTCAACATTCTATAATGGATGGGAGGGAGGCTCATGGGGTTTCGCCGCTATATGAGATGCTAATGGTGGCTGCCGGCTGCCAAGGGATAGATTTTTCAGGGGAGAGGGTGGTGATGAGTCCCCAGTGCTCCCGAGGACTACTGTACGCCTGAGTGTAGGCTGGAGGCACTGGACAGTGCGCTATGACAAAACAGAAAAGAAGGCATCAAGTTGGGGAGGCGAAGTCCTGGGGACACCTGGTGGGTAACGGGGATGGGGATTTGTGTTGAATGTGATCTAGATGTACCGCACATGTGTATGTCATTGTCAAGGAATAAATTTTAAAATCTCTCTCTCTTTAAAGAAAGAATCCATCTCACAGAAGCCAATACAAAGTCCAAGGGTGGTAGAGGAGGATCTAAATATGGTCCATAATCATGATGCCACAGGGAAGAATGTGCATGCTCTGTATGCACTAGCATTCATCTTTGCATCTTCATGCTGTATCTATATGATTGCTTGTGCTACTTTGCTCCGAAATGCTGTCAGAATAAAACTTGACTCTTCTATGCATTGCTTTTCTTCTGAAATAGTATGTATTCTCTGTATTAACATAAATGTTTCAAGGTTTTGTTCGGGGGGGGGGGATGCGTGTGTGCGTGAGTGTACAAGCACTTGGAGAATTCATCATTTGCACTTCAACTGTCTGTGACTAAATTCAGTCTACAGTATAAAACTAAGGGAGATACACAGCTTGCAGTGGTCTTTCTTTTCTCAGTCTGGGTTTGTTTTAAAACAGTAACAGGGATTTTTCTAACAGTGAATTCCTGATCAAAAGGCTCTCAGACAACACACTCTGCTAGGCAAAAGGATCTACCCACAAAAGACACTGGAAAATAAATGAATTATCCTCTGTGGATTCACAGAATTTTGAAACCAGAAAGACCTCGGACATCAGAGAGTTTTGTATTTTGTGTTACACACGTCACTGACCACACAGATAAGCAGACATAATGAGGACCCCTGTCAGGTAGGCTGGGGGCGGGGTCTCTCTGTCACAGCATGCCTCTTGCAAATACTTAATATCTGCGCCCAGTTACTAAAGTCCTGCAACTTAAAAATAAATAAACCAAAAAGCCTCCCCAACACACACACACACACACACACAGAGAGACACACACACATACACACACACACACACACACACACACACACACACACACACGAAAGGGTGTTTTAACCTTCTCTCTCCCTGGCATATTTGTCTTTGATGACTGCTGGATCATGGCCTTCCATTTTAAGACATTGGTCATGCTGAGAGAGCAGAGCCATCCTGTAACACAACACAGAACCTAGAGATAGCCATGCAGTTCCAAGAAGTTAGTAGGCTTACCCAAAACCCTTCAACTGCTCCGTAGTCACCTATCAGCATGGGAGTTCAGATAAAAGTAAGAAATGACTGAAAATCCCAACATCCTCCCTTTCCATGGCCCGTCACAGAAAAGAGTGGCTACTGATCCATCTCTCACCTCTCTTGCTTGGACTCGCAGTCTCTCGACCTTTGCTTCCTGCTAGCTCCCCGTGTTCCAGCTCAGATTCATCCACGGACGAGCAGGTTCCTCCCTCCGGGAAGCCTTTCCCACTAATCCAAACTCAGGAGTTGAGGATGGTTTTAATGTGGGAGCAGAAGACCAGAGAGATGAGACATTTAAGACAGGTTGTTTTTTGGGGTTCTCCTCAGGCTTGTTTGTTTCCAGGGCTTCCCGTGATGGCATCAAAAGAGAAAATGTCACTAAACTGACTGCAAAGCAGGTGACACCTATCACTGTCACCTGTGCATCAGTTCCTTTTCCACAGCATCTCCTTTCCACTTTGTGTCCAATCCTACCTAGCTCAGCTCCCAAACCGAAAAAGAAGCGCAGCACGTGGACAGCCTTTTAAAATGCTATTCCGCTTCATGAGATGGGTCTTCCTTCATCTGGAAAGTTCAATCTGGACAGCCTTGTTGGGAAAATAACTTCCACGTCCTCATGTTTTCACTCGTCTCCCTGACGTGCACTGAGAACTAGGAGCACTCGCCATGGGGGGTGGAGGGGGGGTTGAATCTGCATCATTCCTAAGAACTGATCAGCCACGCACCACCAGATGCCTCTTAAAACATTTCCATTAGCCGCAGTCCCCGTCTATGACAGTGGACATGAAGAACGCTGACCACGAGAGATCAAATGGATCTAGCCCCGTCTAGGCCTCTGTTTTAAATGGCACCTTGGACATGTATCTTATTCCCTCTGATGTGGAGTCGGAGCTTCATGGGAGATGTTTCTTGGAAGAAGTGCTCAAATGCTTAGGAGGACAGATACACCTCTTGTCTAGATAGATCAGCCTTGCTATAGCGCCCTCTGTTTTATCTAGGATCAAATATCTAACACCGCCTGTATTTATAACTCAGAAGCCTGCGTGTGACCTAGAGATACAAGGAGAATTAAGTCTGAATAGGAAAGAGGGTCATTATTGTCTTCCTTCAACTTTTAACAGAATCCCCTTACCCAACCTAGCACGCTGGTATAGAGTACAATGCAGCCCAGTTTTATTTTTATCTGTGAGGATGTCAGCTGTAACTTTCCAAAGCCCTGACGGCAGGTGACTCACAGTTTTAAGTCTATTTCCCTGCATCCTCTATACCTGGAGGGTGTTCCTCAGACATAGAGGCAGGGAAGGTCCTGTGGAGGACCTCCACAGTCCTCCACGGTTTGTGAGTTTCATCTGTTCTCCTGGACACTCAGAAGCCAAAGTTAGACGACAGTTGTCCTACTAAACAAAACCTACCTTTCCCATCCTTGCTGATGCCGCCTGGATCTTTTATGGTTATTCTCTGTGAGAGTTATCGTCCCAATCGGTGGCTTCACTGAGAGCTTTGTCTGTGTAGACAATATGTTCAGGATGGCATCCAAGAGAAATAAGTCACCATATAAATAATTAGAGATGATGCAAACACAATTACAACAATACAAAACACGGGGACATGTGGAAGAGTTTAAACCTTCACTTCTGGAGGAAATCGGGACAAAAGGCTTCTTTGGGGAGGGTACATGGGACTGGGGGCCGAAGGATAAGAAGGCTTGTCAACAGAGAAATGATGGACAGCCACGCCTGACCAAGCAGTCCATCCAAGAGAACAAATCAGAAACGCTGCAAAAGGGGCCGTGAATTCCCCGAGTTGGGTGACTGGAATTTCGAATTAAAAGAATTGGATAAGAAGAAAATGTTTCTATGAAGTTCTACATAAAAGAAAAAGCGTGTATTTCTAATACAGTCCTTTGATCTACAGTAAGTCACTACATAAATGCCAAATTTTACTTCTATTCAAGTCTGGACTTTAGATGGCAATATTTCAGAAAAACTGAAGGTAGATTTTTTTTTCATCTCCAAGATAGAAGCACTCTAAGAAATTCACTGTATCTCATACGGATGATCAAGCCAAGATAAAAATTCCAGGAAGACGTACAATACCTTCAATTATTCATTATAGACCTATGCTCTTGGAAGCCAGAAATTCCTGTACACTAAACTCCATTTGGACTGTATGCCCAATTCATGCTTCACTTCCAGCCCATCAGAACCATTTCATTAGATCAGCAGCTATGGGAAGGTTTAAATGTCAGAAGATGGTATGTTGTTTGCTACTCGGATGGGACTTTAAAGTTCAGTTGCAGAGCCCCTGGACTTTATATCTGAGACCATCAAGTCCAGACAGTAGGTGACCAACTCACTAAATGTCAGCCAGCCAATTGAACTGAAGGGAAATAATGTGTCACAAGCGTCACAGAAGGTGACTGGTAGGGCCACTGCAAGAGCATGAGCAGGCACTGACCCTCAAACTTGCACACAGTCCGGCTGTCACGGAAGAACAGTGCTGGTGCTTGCAAGGTAGAATGCTGTCACAAAGAGTTTCAGAGAAGTATACACAGTATCTGAATCTCTGTGCACAGGAGTGGGAATTTCTGGATATCCTGAAAGAAAATTTAAATATCATGCCCAACTGCTAATATTATATACTTGGAGTGGAAAAAAGCAAAACAAACAAACAAAAAGAAGGTCGCAATCTTTTCTTCTGCTACTTAGAGCATTAAGATGTGTTAAGGAAATTGACACTGTGCACTTCATGTGCAAAGCCCAGAGGACCCTGGGATGAAAGTAACTTGAACACCCATTCCCTAGGGACTAGCTTTTCCAGTGCCAGAAAGTGCTGTTCAAGCGTCCAAAGGAAGGAGTTAACCAGTAGTTCTACCCAGCGATGGTGCTTATAAACCACAGCACCCAGCATAATACAACATCCCAGGGGTTACGACAGTGGGACCCACACCTTGGTAGTACCCAACAGCTCTCTATTTGGCTCTAAACACACATGGTTCTCACACAAGCAAACAAAGACAGTTTTTACCCTCATCAAGGAAGGTTCTCTTTGCAATGGCTGAAGGCCGGGATAGAAAACCCAAACCAATCAAAATGCACACTTGTGCAGCCCAGTCCCAGTAACTGTCTAGGAAAACAACTCCCACAATTAAGGTTTAGGGAACATTGTGGAAGAAAAGGTTTTAATAGTCAGAGGATACGAGATTTTGCTGTGAGCCTGTCTCCTAGTAATGTCACAACCTATGACATGTCCCACCATGACTGCCTAAGCATGATCTAAACAAGAACATCTAACATAGATGAGAATTGTTGTTGTTGTCTTGAAACATAGTTTCTATGTGTATCCCTGGCCATCCTGAAACTCTCTCTATAGACCAGTTTGGCTTCAAACTCAAGAGATTTGCCTGCCTCTGCCTCCCAAATACTGAGATGAAAGTTGTGCCCTACCACTGCCTGCATGAGATCTGGTTTTCTACAGAGAAAACCAACCAGCTATCCAATATCAAAGATCATCTCAGAAAGCATACAAGTAATATCAGATAGTTACAATCTCAAAAAAAGAAGAAAATAGTAAAAGATGCATTCTAATGTTCACCCCAAATCCTACATTGCTATTTAATGATTTGGAATATTCAAAGATATTCCTGTCGATGGAAAACAGTTATTTTAAAGGGGGGCAGAAATGGGAGTATAACACAGAGGCTCTGGGTTCATTTGAGCGCAGGGGAAAAAGAAATCAAAACTCTAGCACAGCAACCGGATAATCCTGCATGTGAGGATTCTTCTATGTAAGATTTATAAAAAGCCTACAGCATAAGAGGACTTTATACCCCATATTCATTTGCCTAACAACCCATTCTGAGGTAACTATCCATAAATACACTAAAAAGCTTTTTAACCTGAGTTTTTCTCTGTATCTTCTTATCAAAGGAAAACGAGGATAAGATGGGGATTCGGAGCAGGAGCCCTGGAATTACAATACATTTCAGTTTGACTTTTTAGTCTAAATCCTTTATTTCCAAATAACAATGGATCTGTTCTAATACTTTTTAAAATGTTTTTCATGAGAAATGACCCAGATTTATTCCACTTGTAACTTTGTATACTAAATTAGAACTGGATTTCAGGTTATCTCTCTAGATCTTCTATAAAACCCAACAAAGGGTCAAAATGTCAGAGTAGCCTGGGAGAAAACTAAAGGTGCTGATGGGGCATCACCCTTAGGCACTCTCTGAAAGCCAGGAGTCTCTAGTAAACTAGGCACCACTGGGACCAGGCAGGTGGGAGACCTCTGTAGAGGTGTTATAGAGATGTTGGCATCTAGAAAAGATAAAGCTTCTAGGTCAGCTGATCTTTCCTTGAACCAATCCAACCCAATGTGCTTGCCATAATCTCACCCCCAAGCTGCATGACGTAGACCATTTCAAGGACTTCCTCAAGGGAGTGCCTACTGTAGAGCACTATCTCTTCTAGCCAGGGTTCTTAACCTTTCATCATCAGTTAATAACCACTTCATCCAAACCCTATCCACAAACCTGGGCACCAACTTGGCTCAAAACCTGTGTGCTCTTCTTTGAGTCTCTGTCACCCAGCTTTTGGAAATGACAGGAAGAGCAGCAAGCCATAACACAGACAACAGACTTCACATAAGAACAAGATGAAGCTCATTTCTTCTACCAAGAGTCTTTTTGACAATGCGTAATATTATTTTAACCACAGTCCCTCATTAAATTGATGTTAGGAAACAATATATAAAGATTCATGAATCCCTTGTATGGATTACATACAGATATTTGTCTTAATCCACCCGAGTTGCCATAACAAAATGCCTTAGACATTACTTGACAAACAAATGGAATTTGTTGCTTAGAGAGTTAAAGGCTGGGAAATCCAAGGTGAAGGAACCAGCAGATGTGTTCCCTGGGGACGGTTCATTCTCTGCCTCTAGGTTGGCACCTGTTGTTTATCTCCACAGGACTGCAGGGCAAGACAGTCTCTTCAATTTCTTTTGTAAAGGTACCAATCCTCAGGGCTGGGCACCAAAGGTCTCACTTCTAACACATGGATTGGGAAGGGTACCAAATTCAGACCAACAAAAATAAAAATAGTTAATAGTTCCAATATAAAGTGCTCCTTTGCAAAAGCTTGAGCTTACCAAAGAGCCAAGGCTAAGTGGACAGGTGTACACCGGGATCTACAGTGTGGAAATGAAGCAACCCCAAACAAGGATGGAAGGGAGGACAAACAAAATATAGAAAAATAGAAAGTACCAGTCCCTGACCATGGAAGCTTGAAGAAAGAGAAGGAGACAAATGGCAGGAGAGAGATCAGAAGTCAACATCACAGTAGAGTCTACCATGATAAACAACTACCACATTCATGGTACGGGAAAAGCTGGGAGAATAACCAGACAGGAGACTAAATCAAGACCAGTGACTCACACTAGACCTGAGGGCAAACAGCCCTCTGCACTCTTTACTCTCATGGCTGCAAATCTCAGAAGCTTTCAGCCCGTCCTTCGGTTCAGAATACTCAGGAGTATTTATTCCTGGGAGATTTCTCTATGCCCTGTCCTAAGGCAAGTACTAATCCCTCTAGGATGTAAGATATAGGTTGGCTCGTGTTTTCACATGGCTGACATTCTTGGTTCTTCACACCCTAAGAGCCATGGCAAACAGAATCCCACCAGGTTCTAGCCAGCTGTGACTATCTATAGAAGCACCACTTCTAATCAAAACTGACGAAAAACTCTCATTTCAACATGTTGCCCTTTAGAATCCAGGGCAGGTGTGCAGCCAAACTCTCAACCACAAATGTTCAGGGGGAAAAAAAAGGATATGCACACAAATGAGTCTTTCTTTAGAGTAAGACTACATAAAATCAACAGTTATAACAGTACAACGTTTCCCCCTACAATAAGAGCAATGTATCATAAGCACTGTAGGAATTTTTGATCAAGGGTTAGGGACATGGCTCAGTGGATAAGAACACCTGCTCTGCAAGCATGAAGACCTGAGTCTGGTTTCCTGGCACTAATAAAATGTCAGGAATGACAATGCATGCCTGTAAACCCAGCCCTTGCAGGGTAAATGCAGTCAGATCATGCTTAGCCTAAACAGCAAGCTTCCAGTTCCATGAGGGAACCTATCTCAAAGCAATCAGGCAAAGAGTGAGAGAACACACCTAACATTCTGCTCTGCCCTCTGCATGCATGCACGCAAATATGTAGACACACATGCGCACACTCGGGCACACACAGAAAATAATACTGAAATTTTAAAAGACAAAAAAATTCCTTGAAAATATAAAATATCTAGTGATAGTTTTTGCTAATATTTTGAAGGTTTTACTCTATATTGATAAGTAACACAGAGGAAAAATTTAGATAAGTTCACTCCATTACATACTCTTAAAAATAGTAACACACAACTGTGGTGTCATAAGTTTCTCTTCTCTTCAGATTGACTTCAGCATTTTTACTTAAAAGGAAAGCTGAGAGATATCACACAGTTATGCTATCAGCTGCTAGGGATGGACTTTAAAACCACACCCCATAAACACACAAGGAACTGTTTCTCCAGGTACACTTATCTTCAATCTCCCATTCTAACTTTAATCATATTTCTTTTTCTTCCTACTCAGGCTGTTCCCACAGAGTCACATGACCAGTGTGCCCTTATCATAAGCATGGCCTCCTATCTGTTCACATCTGCAATGGTGTTAAAGCTGACTGTGTCCAAACTACTTCCTGGAAAAGCCTATTTGTCCCCTCAGAAGTACGTATAGAACTTCACTGTGCTTGTTTCTTGGCCCACTTCCCATTCCTAACAAAAGACTGTAAATAGACAAGAAACTGGGACTTATAATAGAAATTAATATGAGCTATTTTTCTTCCCAATCTCTAATCCAAACTCCTTTTTTATTTTTTTCAAAATAAGTCATTATTTTGGATTATTGTTGCTCTTAATACCAATAGCCCTGTCACAAGGACAGAGTCTGATGTGAAGGACCAAGAGAGTTTCTGAAGCCTTTATCCTAACAAGAGCCCTGTAGGGCACCAGCTAATGCGACACTACTACTCTGGAACGCTGTCTTATGAACAAAATCTTACACACACTTTGGAGGAAGGCCATCTGGCCTTGGTGATTTACCTGTATCTAGTAGTTGATCAGGTCTGGAGTCTGGCTGCTTCTTGATCTATTACCCCCAGTGTGGGGACTGCTTGAGAAAGCCTGAGTACAGGAATCTTACTCAGCAGAAACAGAAGCGAAGAATTCATTTACACTCTGTTTTATCTCTCTTGGCCTCTGAATACATGTTTGGCATATAAAAGTCCATCGGTGCCTTGCTGCACAGCAAATGTACTTCAAAACTGTTTCAGACCTCTATCTATCCCAATGACCCTTTTCAAATTCATTTCTAGCTATCTCATATTTGTTGTGTATAGAATGTATCACCCTGTGTGGTGACCTATTATAATGGTAACTTAATAACTCAGCCCTCAAATAGTCCATTTCATTACATTTATTTAGGCATTCTCTTTGTTACTTTTTCCCTGTGTATTTAGTGTTTTAGAGCACTTGGGTCTAAGACCTTTATTTTTCTGACTACATTTGGGTACCTGTATAGTAATTTTTATATCCCTCATTTTCTTAAGACTCGTTTAATTTTCAAGTATTTCCTTTATTTCCCCCCACTGTGTCGGCACTAAATTCCTTTTTACAAAATGATTTTGTATTTGACCTCTTCCTTTGGCATGCCCTTTCCCATGCTTAACTAAAACCACTCTTGATTACATACTATAATCTGTGTTTTATACAGTAATCACTAAGTGACTAGCTCCCAAATGAAGGGACGGTACCCCCAGCTACCAGCCATGGGGCGGATCCTAAATACTATATCCCGTGATGAAGACTTGACATACATTCAACCCTCAGTTGCCAGACTATAACCTTCAGCAGCACCTGGAGTGGAGCTTCTACAACTAAAACACCAATAAAAACACACCAAATAAACTGAAAAAAAAAAACATGAAGTAAGTTCATTTTTCAACATTGCAAGGAAATTCAAAGATAGAGTGGTCTGATCACTTTCTTAAGTCTCATAGTATGTGATGCCAAGACTTGAATCCAAAGCCCACACAATCAACTAAGCCTTAACCCTTGTAAAGTCAATATGCACCTATATTAATATAAACAAAATTAGCCTCATAAATCTCATGAGATAGTTGCCATACCCCAAGTAAATATATGAGCCATGGTTTTCCAAGAAAATATTTTACAATTGAAGGGCCCTTAATAAATAATCACAGAGGCAGCAATCTGTCATCTAGCCATTCAGGTAAACATGTAATTTCTCTTTCACCAGTGTCTTCTGCTGAGGCCCCCATGAACTTTTTGCTGCTGGATAGTTTTTTTCCCTATAGTAATTCTGGGTTGATTTGACTCAGAATACAAGAACTCAAACCATCAATAAGCACGTGTGATTTTACTGAAAATTGTCTCTAGAACCTGTGAGGAGTTGAAGAAGGAGGAGGAGGTGAAGGAAGAGAAGGAGGAGAAGGAGGAAGGGGATGAGAAGAAGGGGAGAAAGAAAAAGGAGGAAGAAGAAGGAGAAAGAGGAAGAAGGAAGAAGGAGAAAAAAGGAGAAAGGAGGAAGGAGGAAGAGAAAGAAGGAGGAGAAGGAGGATGAAGAAGAAGGAAGAAGAAGAAGGAAGATGAAGAAGGAGAAAAAAGAGGAGAAAGGAGGAAGGAGGAAGAGAAATAAGGAGGAGAAGGAGGATGAAGAAGGAAGAAGGAGGAAGAGGAAGAGGAAGAAGAAGAAGAAGAAGAAGAAGAAGAAGAAGAAGAAGAAGAAGAAGAAGAAGAAGAAGAAGAAGGAGAAGGAGAAGGAGAAGGAGAAGGAGGATGAGAAGGAGAAGGGGAAGGAGAAAGAAGAAGAAGAAAAAAAGGAGGAGGAGGAGCAACAGCAGCAGTAGCACCAGCAGCACCAGCAGCACCAGCACATGCCCCTCAGACATTCCTGGCAGGAGCTGGCCACCTGGTATTTCCAAAGACACTGTAGTGACCAGGCCATATTTTAGACATTGATTGCTCCTGTCTCTCTCAGAGTCTCCTTAAAGCCATCTTTTTTGCTTTCTGCTCAACTCTTCATCAGCCAAACTTTAGTGGAAACATGAGTAGACAACAAAGCCATTCAGTAGCCTCATACCCTGAAGCCGTGTGCTAAACAACCAAATTCAGTACAAAAGTCAGAGATAAGAAAGTAGCAGCAATGTAAATCATGAAGGTGGGAATGTTGAAAAGGAGGAAAGAAAAAAATACAAAAAAAGGCAAAGAAAGAATTCAGAAACTCCAATTTGAGCACTATCATTCACCTTGGAGAAAAAAGTCCATCTGAAAGCCTTAATTGTTCAATCTGGAGAATGGGAGTGATAAAGTATTATTTCCTCACAGACATGACAATGTATCACATAAACTATACTGTAGGAAACAATATGTTGTCATTTTCATCCATCATGACCTAGAATCAGTCCCATTTATGCAATTCTCACTATAAACATTCACCTCACAAAGCTTATCAACAGCTTCAAAATTGTAGCCCGTTGACCCTTGTTTGCCTGTTTTGGGTGGGTCCGGAAACATTTTTGATATTTTAACCCCATACAATATAATTCATAATAGGCTTTGTGTGCCTGCAAGCTTGAAAAGCGACTGTATGTTCACAGGATGAGTACTCTAAACCAGTTTAAACAAAGAAGCCTCTTTCAAGTCATCCTTCAGTCAGCCTTTGGATGAGGTACAAACTAAAACTAAAAAAGCATGCTTTACATCCAAATAGGTTTAACATCAATGTTCATTAAACTCTTGCGCGGATGACTGCACAGACATCTTTTGCAAACTTGGTACACACGAGCACATATACAGTCGTCTAGAGAAATCAGCACAGGTTCAAGTTTTTGAACAGCTACGCGGAGTTCCTGTCACTTGGAAGAAAACACAACGGCTTTAAGTTGCTCTGGTATCTTCGACTGCTGTCCAGAGCAGAGTACATTTAACAAGAAATCAGCTTTCTGCTAGAAAATCTGAAGCCCCTTCCTCCCACTAAGAAAACTGAATTTTGGAAGTTATGCCTTTAGTAGCTTACCAAAGAGACAAGCACACCATTCTTTTTGTCCTGCGCTCTGGCAGGTCTACGCTGTTCACCAGACTGCTAACACAAATAGCTTCACCTTCCCCTGTGCCCCCAAGTTAAAACAAGTCTTCTTCGTTCCCAAGGATGGAAAATTGTCATCCTAAAGATACTTGTAACCATCCTGTATAAAACTATACCCAAGCATCAAGTTTTGAACCACAGGGCCAGGCAGGTGACAGAAACAGAAGTCCGTGGAGGGATCAAAATGAGTCATACAGACCAACAAATAAAGCGCTTTCTGATGAAATTAAATGCTTAATCAAATAGGAAGCAACCCAACTACTGTAACCTGAGAAGAGGGCAAAAATCAAGTCAAGGTGAAGTCCACACTCTCTCTACAGTTCCCAACCCGGGGTCGCTAGAGTAGGTGGTCGCACGGCCCAACAGCAGGGCGGTGCCCTAGCATACCGCACCTCCCACTACCGCCTCGGGTGGGCAAAGCCCAGCAGCAACACGTGTGGCGCGGCCACGCTGCAGCCTGAGAACTCACTCCAGCGGGAGTTTCTCCTGCTCGCCCGCTGGGCAGCCAGAGAAGCTTCTCCAGCCTTGAACTTGAAGCTCCTGACCTGTGCATCCCTCCACGGCGCGCGCGGAGCGCACTCCCGAGCCGCCCGCTACGCTCAGCTCTTCGCCTTGTACGGAACGCAGTGGCCAAGACTCCCGCCCCGCAGGACAGTCCGGCCCGGGTGGTACGCCGGGTCGCCCGCTCCCAGAGCCTCCTTTGAAGCCCGCCGTGGACCACCACCACCACCCCTACTCACCCGGGCTGCACGCGTCCCTGCCGCCAGAGGCAGCCCGCTGCCCCATCCCACGAACACTGCGGCGCCCCACGCGTGTGCAATGCGGAGCGCCGCCTGCGCGCGGCCCGAGCCGGGAGCGCAGCAGGAGAAGGAGGGCGCGAGCGCGGCAGGAGGGACGCGCGGGGAGGTGGGGGGCGCGCGCCACGCCCACTCGTGTCCGGCCCCGAGGGTCGCAGGGCCAATCAGCGCGTGCAGGAGGAGCCGAGCCCTCTGTGGGACGCGTTCATTGGCCCGATGCAAGCCGCCCAACTCTCTGGGACCCATCCCTGAGGCCAAGTCTGCAAACTCAGCCGGAGGTCCGTGGTGCACAGGTGGCGGAAAAGGGGGGGGACTCGGGACCTGTCCGGGAAGCCGGTTCCCACAGAGCATCCACGGTGATCTGTTTGCTCAGATTGCAAGTCCCTTCCTGTGCGCGACCCTCTGCCTATTACTAGTAGCGCAGCTCACGCTGGCCAGCAGTTACACGTCCCGAGCGTGGCTGAGCGACAACGCCCAGACCAAATCTCACTCCCAGGGGTCCTCTGGGGTCAAACTCACTGGGCATTAAGAGCCAGGCTCCAAACCTGAGGCCACTTGACTTTTACAAGAGCACAGGCGCTGGTCTGGAAGGTGAAAAGAGAGCGGGCAGCACTTGCATTGGACACGGGAAATGTTAGGGATTTGAGGGAAAACCCAAGCAAAATGCTACCTCGTCAAAATCATTTCTCTAAGTAACAGACACCTCAACCTGGCTCGTCGAACTCTCTCTCCCTCCCTCCCTCTTTCTCCCTCTTCCCCTCCCTCCCTCTCACTTTCCCTCCCTCCCCCCTCCCGCCTCCCACCCACCCGCTCTCGCCTTTCTCTCTCTCCCTCCCTCCTTTCTTTTTCTTGAGAATTATATTTAATAACTTCTGGATTTCTCATCCTGGGAAACATCACTGCTTCTTATCTGGGCAGTTCCAAGAGATAATAGGGAGCTGTGACTACCAAGGAAGACTCCGTGGGTCCACCCTGGCCGCTGCCTGGTCTGTCTGCACCTGGCCTGTAGGCCTGCACCCCACCCCCTTGCGCCCTGAGAAGGCAGTGCGCCACTGACAGCCTGGGCCCATCCTGGCTCAACCCTCTTGAGCTCTCTGTTTCTGGGACTATTTTCGGCTTCCTCTGAACCCCTTTCCTCTGTCCTCCCCCATAGCATACTCTCTCCCAACATAAAAACGTGCGTTTTATTTAGTATCTCCCCATCTTGCCCCCAACAACATCTTTTGGTGTTTTTGATCATCAGCTTCAGGGACTCAGAATCTTTCTTTCTCAGTTTATGTTCCAGCACATCTTGTGCAAACTAACACAAGCTCGGGGTTCGAGTCCATGAAAATAATGAGTCCCTTTATATCATCTTTTGGTAAACAAGGAGAAGCTGCTGTCCTGGGCTTCCCACGAGGCTCAGCATTTGGAATGTGTATTTTATGAACTAATCAAGGTGAATCTTAGTATGTGGGGAGGTTATACCTGCAGATTAGAATATGCATTTAAGGTCAGCATGTCAGGATATTGACACCTGCTAGAACAAAATCTTCCAGTTTTAGAAGGTCACTACTATAAACCTACTTCACCTGATTGGGGTGGTGGAAATTATTCAAGGCTGGAGTTTTAGTTATTAATAGAATCCTTCCCTAGCATATAAGAAACCTGGTTTAATGTACACTGCCACAAAAAATATGATCAATTAATTGAGTATACAGTATATATTAAGTAATACCTTAATATGTGGGTTCTAAATGATGTCCAGACTAGACCTGGTATCTCATGCTTCTAATCCTGCCACTCAAGGGCAGCGGTGGGAAGATCATTATGAGTTCAAAGCCAATTTGATGTATGTGGTGAGTTCTAGGCCAGCCAGGCTACAGAAGAAGATGCTGTCTCAAAACTGAACCAAACAAACAAAAACAAGAGGAAGAGGAGAAGAAGCTACCATTGTTCAGCTACATAACAGTAGTTCATAAAGCTAGGAGGGTGGAATGAAATCCATAGGCTAATTTCTAAATGTATTTTAGAATTAATAAAGGAAATACATATAAAACAACAGATTATCTTTTCCGTATTGGAATGATAGATGAGTTTTGTTTCACCCTTTATATTTTATTGTACTGTTTAATGAAAATAGAGTACTAGGGGGAAAGCTGGGGTGTCAACTACCAGCATCTATTACACCTTGGGCATCTTTAATATTTACACTTCTCTAAGATAAACATTCCAAAGCCTTCTGTTCTGTGCTTTATGACTTTACCGTCAAGGCCCACAATCTTGACTGCAGAACAGATATATGATTGGTCGTTTCTTCACACTTCAGCTGCCATTGATACCCTCCACGTGTCTGATCAGAACTCTACAACAGCCTTAGCCCATCCTCCCTAGCGGGCACACTGCTACCATCTTTTACTGGAGACTAACTGCTGCGCTTTCCCTGTGTGAGCTAGGCTCTTATGCTGACCTCCCTCCGGCCCACATTCCCCAAGCAGGGTGGGCAGACACCCACCTATGTCTAAGACATCGCAGGAGCATAGAACACTCCTCTTTCTCCCAGACAGCAAGTCCCCACCTCTGCTTCAAGATTCATTTCTGATGCCACCCCCTTAACCAGAACTATGGGGGGGGGGCACGAATTGGTAGCTCCTCCCCAGTATGCTTTCAGCACGAGCACTTTATTTATTCAGTGAATGTGAATCTAGATCCTGCTATGTGCCAGTCAAAATAAGTAACTGGGAGAAATAAAGTTTAAATACATATCCCAGATGCGCCATATCTCATGGGTTACCACATTCGTGTTCATGGACCTCAGTTTGATATTGTAAATGTTATCATCGGAGCCTTGCCTTGTGTTTCTACACTTACTTCTCCCTGCATAACTCTCTGATATCTACCTATTTGATTCATGTTTAGGGGATAGAACTAATGTATTACATTAGGTAGTCTAAAGAAAGTTGTTCTTTCCTTTTCCTTCTTTTTTTTTAAACAAATTTTTTTAACGTAAAAATCCAAGGGCTGAAATTTGAAAATTGAAGAATAAATAAAATAATCCAAAAAAAATTAATTGAACTTTGTCCATCTCAAGACATTTTTCTTTATAAGTACCAACCCATTAAGAGAATAAAAAGGCAAATATAGAGTTTGGGGAAACTCCTTTCAAGTTACCCCTGACATTGGATCAGTAGCCAATATGCAAAGAGCTCTAAGAACTCAACAATAAGAAACTAAGCAAGCAATTATAGTAAATGGGCAAAAGATATACAGATGCTAAGAGGCACAGCAAAGAAGTCTCAATATTATTAATGAAATGCTAATTAAAATCACATGAGATATTCACACTTGTTAGCATAACTAAGAAAGACAGGAAAACCCAACGACCAATAATGTCAAGTTTTGATGAGTGACATTTTACATGTTCCTAGCATGATTGTAAAATGCTACAGCCACTATTGGTGGCTCTCCGAAAACTGACAGTAAGTTCCTATTGTTGAAGATAACACCAACACACACTGTCAGCAATATGGGTGAGTATAAAGTAAACACCAACTCAGCTAAAAGTCCTTCTCTATAGAAGAGTGACCTGCCTGGAAAAACTGAATGGTTCAATAGCCATACCAAGTTTGTGGATCTAACCAACCAATATATGTGATTTAGGTTAAAGCCTGCGTCATGAGATGGAACTCATACCCAACACTGTTTGGGTGGCCAAGAACTAAATATGCCAGGGACCTAGGAAGAAACCAAAAAAAAATTAACTCAGCAAAAGGATCACGGCAATAAAATTACTCCTATCAACAACATTCTTCTATACTCATAGATCATCAATGCCTTGCTCAGCCATAATCAGAGAAGCTTCCACCCTCAACAGATGGGAACAAATACAAATATTGTCTGTCCACAGCCAGACAATATGCAGAGATTGAGAGGTGTTGGAACACTCAGCCCTAAAAGGGAATTCTTCATCCAATCCCTCCCCTCAGGGTTCAGGGAACTCTTCAAAAGAAGAGGAGAAAAGAATGTAAGAGCAGAGAGGATGGAGGATATCAGAGAATCAAGGCCTTCTAGACCTAACAGGGCTGGCTCATAGATGAACTCACAGTCTGGTAGCCTGAATGAAAATGGCTAATAGGAGTTGCATTATTTGAAAGGGTTAGAACACGTAGCCTTATTGGAGTGGGTGTGGCCTTGCAGGAGGAAGTGCATCACTGGGGCTGAGCTCTGAGGTTTCAGATGCTCAAGCCAGCCTAGTGACTCACTCTATCCAGATGTAGAACTCTTGGTTCCTTCTCCAGGACTGTGTCTGTCTGCTTCTTCTCATTACGATAATGGAGTAAACCTCTGAACCTCTAAGCCAACCCCAATTAAATGTTTTCTTTTATAAGAGTTTCTATGGTCATGGTGTCTTCTTCAAAGCAATAGAACACTGATTAAGATACACAGAGACTGTGGCAGCGTGCTCGTGTGGGCCTGCATTGGACCAAATGGGGTCCCAAAGCTGAAAGGAAAAGTTTACAAAGGACTCCATCCTAACCCAGAAGATATCTCCAGTTGGTAGCCACTTGTAAATGAAAATAGTTTTCTCTCTCTCTCTCTCTCTCTCTCTCTGTGTGTGTGTGTGTGTGTGTGTGTGTGTGTGTGTGTGTGTGTGTGAGAGAGAGAGAGAGAGAGAGAGAGAGAGAGAGAGAGATCTACAAAGGAGGAAAACAAAGAATAGCAGAGCTGTAAAATAAAGGACTACAAGTGTCTCATGCTGATGGAGGCACTTTGGGTGCTGATAACCTAAGGTTACACAAGGCAATTCTGGTAATTGTTACTCTGGGTTTCATGCCAGTGGCATGGACCTAAACTTTATTTTACCTAATATGTGAATGCATGAGTTAATTGCTTGAAAATTTCACTCAGTCTGTGCTTATCTTATCCACAGAAATATTACCAGTGCTTCCCAAGATGCTGGCTCACAGAGTAGATATGCAATAAATATCAGTTAGATGCATAAACAGATACAAATGAAGACCGAGTTAGGATTTTACAGGAACAGAACAAAATGTTATATTCAGATTCAGTGTGTCCCCTTCAAAGTCACTACTTAGCTCACCACATCTTTCATCCCAGAACACACTGCTTCCTTCCATCTCAGAACACATCCCCATGTCCCTTCCTACTTATTAAAATGTTGCCCTTTCTTTAAGGGAAGTGATTTCCCTCAAATAAATTATTTGCTTTCTCTTTTTCTTCAATGGGAAAACAATAAATTTAATGTGTATTAACATTTTGCTCATTTTTTTCTACACAACGAGTCATGTCTAATGTATCTTTTTTATCTCTATCAAATATAAGAAGTTTATGTAACAGGCACAGCGTAAGAATAAAAACTCCAAATTTTATGCAAAGCTTGAGAGATCTTGGCTTGGAAAAAAGATCATCTTATTTCCAGATGTATCAGTAAAAGTAATTTTCCTTTATTGGACACTGATGGTTGACATTAAGCTCTTGAAATATCATTAAAATATTTCTGCTCTAGCCAGTTTGCACAGTCAAGTAACTTTTAAAAAATCATTTACAGCTAAGCTGCTGCAGTGTAATTTATTATAGAACTCAATTTTCTCCACCAGTTTTCTACTGGGAAACAGTGACCCTGGCTTCTGGCAGAGACCCACCTCACAGGCTTTAAGGCCTCACTTTATATTTTGTTCCTCTCAGAGAACATTCATTGCATAAAATCAATGTGTGGAAGTTTTATGTCAACATTACACAAGGTTCAGTCATCTTGGAAGTGGGGACCTCAATGGAGAAATAACTCCAATAGATAGGCAGGAAGTCTATAGAGCATTTCTTGATTAGTGATTGATAAGGGAAGCCCCAGCTCACTGTGGGCAATGCCACCCCTGGGCAGATGATCCTGAGTTCTATAAGAAAGCATAATGGGGGCTGGAGAGATGTCTCAGTGGTTAAGAACACTGACTGTTCTTTCAGAGGTCCTGAGATCAATCCCCAGCAACCACATGGTGGTTCACAACCATCTGTCATGGGATCAGATGCCCTTTTCTGATGTACATGGAGAGAGAGGTAGAGAGGGGGAATGCAGGAGAGGAAAGGGAGGGAGAGAAGGAGGGAGGAAGGAAGGGAGGGAGGGAGGGAGGGAGGGAGGAAGGGAGGGAGGGAGGGAGGGAGGGAGGGAGGGAGGGAGGGAGGGAGAGAGAGAGAGAGAGAGAGAGAGAGAGAGAGAGAGAGAGAGAGAGAGAGTCCTTTTTTAAAGGAAGCTGACTGTGCAAGCTAATAGAAACAAGCTAGTGAGCCACTTTCTCCATGTTCTCTGCCTCGCTCTTGCCCTGGCTTCCCTCCATGATGGCCTGTAAGTTGTAAGCTGTATTTTATCATGACAAAAGAAAGCAACTGGGACACACAGATCTCTTTCTTCACATGCTTTCCATTGTAAGTCTTCACACACACACACACACACACACACACACACACACACACACACACGTTTCCCAGTCAGCATCCACAATGATCATATTTGGGAGGAAGGGAAGAAAAGTGGAAGGATATGGCCAGAAATATGAGTAAACATGGCATTGCAAAGAAAGACTACAGAGACGTCTAAAAGCACTACTACCTTTATATTTCCAAGTCTTCTTTGTACCTGAGACAATGAAAGACTGGGATAATGAAGATTGAATTACCCTTCCCTCTTTCCCCTTTACTCAAAACCAAAGAGGGTCAAACAGGCAGATTTTTATGACCTTAGATTTCTGTCATCTCATCATCTCTGATGCCTACAGTTCCACCAGAAAAAAAATCTATCCTTGATCAGAGAACAGAGACAGTGGTGTGGTTCTACTACTGTCTTCTCTCCACACACATACAAAGTATGTGATAAAAAATACTCTCTCTCGTGTAACAGAACTAATTCTTAATTCTTCAGGTGTCCAGACCACCTGTGCTCTAGCCCTCACAGAGTGAGTCTGTTATAAAAGGAGAGTCCTTTCTCCTAGTCCATGTACCAGCCTTTCTGCCTTTGTCACATTTGCAAGGGGTGACACTGTTTGAAGACCTTCACCAGATACTTACATTCTTCTTTAATTTCCCAACTTGAAGATGTTGAAGCCAATATCATATCAAGGACGTGTTGTTCACACTGCAGTTCACCTGCTCAGTTCAACCTTTCCTGTTCATAGGCTTCTTAAGCAGGAAATTCTGCTTAACTTGATGTTTCTCAGGGGATGATGCAATCTTATCAGTCTTACATCCAAATGCCAAGAGCTGAAACCAACTTAATTCCATACCCTTATATTTATCAATTCTAGGACCATACTTTTCTCTCCCATGTTAAACAGGACAGAACCAATAGGCATTTATTTGTTCATAGGTTTTTCTGGTGGTCATTAGAGTACTCAACAGTATATAATCTTACATCTAATACCATACACTGTATCTGGCCATAACTATCTGTTTCTTCTGCCTTTTCCTTTTCTGAGGGATTACAGAATGCTTAAATAGGCTTCTATAGCTCTCTAGCAGTGTGTTTCTTCTCTGCACCTTCTATGTAGGGTTTAGATCTCCTGCTTTGGAAAGGTCTCGAATGTCACAGGTTTCTAGCTTCCCGGATTCAGCAGCAAGTCATTCCTCTTTTGTCACCGGATATGGGCAAAATCCTGTCAATCTAGCACAAAAGTGTCCCTTTGCCACTATTCTCTCTGACCAGTAGAGAGGATGGATGGTATGAAAATAAACAGAATAATCAAATCTGGATGTAATAAAGTTTCCTGAAATTCTGTGTGACTAGCAGTTAAGATTTGCTGACATCACAGGTTCATTTACTAACTATAAATCAAACCAAATTTATACACTATACACTCAAAAAATAATGAGCAAAAGAAAAAAATAGTTATCATTGTGTCTTATAAAGCTTCCAGCCTAGAGAGGGGTAAAACCATTGATCAAATGTTCTAACAAGTAAGCATGAAATATGAGAGCGTTAACATGGGGAATTTGGAAGCTCTCAGAAGGTATGCACAAGA
Source organism: Micromys minutus (assembly GCF_963924665.1). Lineage (NCBI taxonomy): Eukaryota > Metazoa > Chordata > Mammalia > Rodentia > Muridae > Micromys > Micromys minutus. The sequence goes on along the minus strand of NC_137982.1, from coordinate 24,771,396 downwards.
GATTAAATACCTAACTTATTTTACTACAGAATACACTCATCCAAAAGGTATTTATAACAAGCCATTAAGCAATTCATTAGATGGGTGGTAGTGGAACTCTACATTCAGAGAAGATGGAGTAGCTGGGATCAAATTTACCCCTTGAACTAAAGCTACTAAAAGCCAGACAATATTTGTAAGACACTGAAGATCGGACTTCAAAAGACATAATTCTAATGGACAGAAAACATTAAACAATATTCCTGTTGAATTTCTCACTGTGAGAAGCAAAAGCTACAACTATGAGGAAAGAGAGAAGTTCAGTAAAATTTACTTGAGCACAGGGAGGACATGAACTTGATCTCTTGTCTCATTTAGTGAGTATGTTAAGGTGGGGTCTTTTAAAGTAAAGCCACCCTGGCAGACGTCTTCCTTCTTTCTCCCTTTGATAACATGCTTTATTCGGATTTCCCACGGGAAGTTTAAAATAACCTTCGGCATACCCAACAAACTCAAGGATCTTCACTGTAGTGGGTTAGCCTGATGCTGCTTGTATTCTAATGCTAATATTGAGCCTCCAAGAATGGTTACTTCAGATATGAGCGAATCCTCAGGTAGATGCTAGCTAAGTGACTCTGCCTTCAAATTATTTCTGATTGGTAAATAAAGATGACAATAGCTAGTAGTTGAACAGAGAGACATAGGTGAGGCTTAGGTTTCTCAGGCTTGGCGTTCAAGTAGAAGCATGAGGAGAAAGAAGAAAGTGCAGGAGAACCCACCATGGGTTAGGTAAGCCATGCAAACATGGCCCTGATGGCTGGCCAAAGTTAAGAGCAGCCCAGATGAAACATAGTTAGTAATAACCCAGGGTTATCTATAGGAAAGCAGATTCTAATAGCATAGTGGGAAGGTTGAGAAGCATGACCTTCTTCAAATACAACATGCATATATGTCGAAGGTTTTCTTCAGCTCATTAGTTAGTAAGGAAACAATATTTTTTTTCAATGTAGCCCAAGGAATAGTAGTAATAATAGCAATAGCACTGTCTGCAACTTAATAATAAAAACACATCAGGATAGGGTTGGTGGGAATAAAACTTACTGGCTCATAACGTATAAACCATCCATCTTCTATTATCGGATGTCTATATTTTCTAGTGTGCACACATCATTTACAGGTGTTTTTACTTTTAATTTCAGTTTATGTTGTTTTGTTTTATGTGTATGGACTTCTTGCCTACATGTATGTGTATGCACCATGTGTGTGCCTGTGCCCACAAAGGACAGAAGGACATCTCAATTCCCTGGAAGTGGAGTTTTAATTAGGAGCCATTATGTGGGTGCTGAGACCTGAGTCTAACAAAATTCTACAAGCTGGCCTGTTGCAATCAGTATTCATGGTTAAAGATCCCACATCAACTGGTAGAGTTTTGTCAGAGAAAGACAAATAATTTATGCCAAGGGGTTAGAGAGTTGGCTCAGCAGTTAAGAGCACTGAATATTCCTCCACAGGACCTGTGTGATGTTTTGGGGAAAGAAGATATGGGTCAGATTTCAGTAAGGAAAAATTGGGGATATTGACACAATCCGGCTTTCCTGACAAAGAAGGATCAGCTTCTTCATTTACCGGTTGGGACAAGTCGCCACAGAACACCCAACTTTTCTCACGAACGGTGCCTTAGAATTAGGTGGACCTAATCGGAAGACCAAGTAAGAGGCCATGAGCTTTGTGGCTGAACATGTTTAAAAAGTCATTATTTGAGAAGGCTGTATAAAAAGAGAACTATGTCAGTTTGCCTAAGCCACAGTGACAAAGCTAATATTTTTACAAACTCTAGGTCCTGAAATAAAACTGTCTTGGGGGGGGGGGGGAGGGACGGTTATAGAAAGTGTTTTTAAAATGTTTCTTAAGCATAATGAAGCCTAGGAAAACTCCAGAAACTGAACTACCAATTCTTAGTCTGTGTTCAGGGAAACAGAATTCAGTACAAACAACAATTACAATGTAATAGACAAAGAGGTTTTATAGGTCAACCCCTGTCCCCAGTCCCCGCGCTTTGGGCTTATTCCCCTGGCAATCTGTGCAGAAATGAAGGGGTGACTCTACAAGCCTAGCCGGTGATAGATTGTCTGTTTCTCTTGGCCTTAGCTGATGCATCTGAGTGGAGGGGTGGAGGAACTGTCATCAGAGGACACCCTGAGCGGTGACCTACAACCTGTGAGCCCTGTAAGGGCGCTTGTCTTAAAGGGCACCGGAAGGTCTACGAACTACTGTTGGTCTGACCTCATCCTGCCTCTCAATCTCTCTGAAACCAAGCCACAAAGCTGTAATTCACCTTTGTAAGGCAAGCATTACAAATTCCAACACCGTCCCCCCAAGCAAGCCATAAAACCCATAAAAGTCACTACTATAACTTCCTGCCCCTCTGTGTCAAAGCAGGCTACAGCCTCTCATTCTAGAAGGGGCTTGCTTCACACCAGCAAGCCAAGCAGAATCCAGCCAGCCAGACCTTCTCAGCTCCCCTCTGGGCCTACCCTTTAGTTAAGTGTAGCTGTTTGTTCTTTACCTAATCTGAGCATAAAAGTAGATGGGGTTTCCCTGGGTCTTTGAATCATCATGCTGAGAGCTTGGTGGCATTCAACAGATGTGCCATGCTTCTCTCTTGTCTGATATTTTGTAAAGGTGTGAGCCATGGTCCTTAGGATGGTGAGTAGAGTCACTTCTTCCTCCCTGTGCAGTAGAAAAGCATCCTAAGCAGAGGAGGAGCAGGTAGAAGACCTCGAACAGACTACCTCTTGTGATTGGGTTCACTGTCACCATTGCCTGAACTGACTCGTTCAAGGAAAACTACTACATTTCATCTTTTCATAGAAATGGCCAAAGAAGGGGGTGGGGGAGTCACATCTTAAAACCACGCAGGAATAGTACTTAGTACCTTTTTCTTTTCTGTTTATTTTTTTAACTCATTATAATTTGTTCTTAAAGCAATGGATACCTTTCAGTTTGGTTTCAAATTTTCTTCTTGTCTACATTATGTTTTTTTTTTTTTTTTTTTTTTTTTTTTGTTGTTGTTGTTGTAGGGATGTCTGCTCAAATTTTAGAACGATTATATTTTTCTTAATTTCATTGCCTTTTCCATTTCCCATCTACCTCTGCATTTGCATTTGCACACATTTTTTCCAATTAATTTTCCAACCATGATAACAATTGAAAAGTTTCTGCTGACCTGTTTTCATTACCAAATGTCCTTCGTCTTCTGATTTCCTGGACCCTGTTCCTGTTAACTGAATGCAATTACCCTGATTGTTTAAATTCATTTATATATTTGGCTCTTTGTAAAAACCACATGATTGTGCTATTGTGACAGTTTCCTCTGCCCCAGATACTCCTCATCTAGTTCTTCCAAAGAGTTAACACTTAAGCACAGGTGGCTAGCTAACTGAAAAAAACAATCTGTATTCTAAATCTGTTATCAGAAGCCTAACACAAGTTGCCCCTGCATTAGCATCTTTGGGCTAGCCACAAATCAGAGAACTTTAAACAAGAGAAACTTTTTTCTCTCATGTTGTGGAGGATGAAAGTCTGAAATGGATGTATTCATCCAGAGAGCTTTGAGAGAGTCCCTTCAGAGTTATCCTGGTTATTCCTCAGCTGGTAGGCACCACATCCTCATTCTGTCTTTGCTTGTATGGTGCTCTACCTGTGAGTCTTCTGACGACCCTGTTTTCCCTTCAGGGCAGTGATCATTGACTAAAGCCCAATTTAAACCAGTATGGCCTCATTATAACTAATTATGAACTGAGTTCAAGTGACATCACACTTGGAAATATCAGAGGCCAAGACTTCGACTTAGGTTTGGGGGACACAATTCAAACTGCTCCATAGATCCCCCTCTATCTGTCCCAAATCATAGGATCAGAGACTTCGCTAATACTTCCAACTCCCATCATTCCCTTATGTCAAGCCCAGCCTTTCCCCATTCATGATGTTCCATTTTTAGAATTGAACGTTTCAGTAAGTATATGCAACCAACCTGAGTGCTCTCACACTGGTTCTTTAAAGTGCTTCGCTTTTGAGGGCTCACTTGGGGTCAGTGTGGGGGGCTGTTAAAGCCTTTTTCATGTTCTACCCCCACCCCCTATTTTAGTATTTTTAAAATCCATCTGCTTAAATCCAATCTCATAGGAGTTATGGAATGGAGAGGCTCTACCTAGTCTGTCTGTTTTTTGTGTGCCTGAGCTGAGACGTTAAAGTAAGAGCAGCTCACATGAATAACTTTCAATCACTCCCCAACGCTCATTATAGTTCCCCATTGCTTGCTTTTTCACGCAGACACATGGATGCCATATGTTCCTTTGATAGTAGTCTTGGCCACTCTAAGCCAAGAATTGCACATGTGTGTAGATATGTGGTGACCTCACATGGGCTTGCTTTCCTTTTCTCCTGCTATGATTAAGATGTAGGTATTATTAGGATAGGGGAGTCCCGTGTCTTCCCCAAGATTTTCTCTTTTTTTTTTTTTTCCAGTAAGCACTGACCTGACTAAATGCTTGCTTGTATTTCTTCTGCAGATGTCACACCTTGTCACCGGCAGCCCCCACCACGATGAGAACACCCTATAGACATCTGTTCCTTTTGAGCAAATGCCACCCTGCCCTGGGTTTTAGCCTTACTATGGAATAAAGCATGCTTTGCACTAAGTCCATGCCTTATTCAATGAAGGGCACAAAGAACTTTCTCCTCAGAGGTAAATAAATGACTTAAAATGTAGGGGTTGCTAAGTTTTGCATTTTTCCCACCGTCTGCATCTTATCAAAGGCGGGATTCCTATTGCTATGTCAGGAACAGCTGATGGTGTGCATTGGTTAATTTACTGGAGCAAAAGAAAAGTAGGGAGAACTAATAAGTGTTTTGGTTGACAGACGGGAGCCTTTCCTTACAACACAGTGAAAAGGCCTGGAAAGAGATGTCGGATTTTTTTCCCCTCTGTATTTCTTTACTCTTTGCCTGGGGCAGTGCAACCCCAGTCTTTGAACAAGGTCAGGTGCATTGTGTATGCCCACAATTTGAAAAGTGTTGAAAGATTCCTGGAGGGGGTGTATCTCCAGCAACAAATGGCTTTGTGGGGGAGGAGACAGGGATACAGGACCCCACACAGGCTGCCTCTTTATTTCCCAAAAGGTTGAGGCCCTATAGGCTCTTAACAAGCTAGGGTGAGTTAACACCTGCTTTTAGCAAGAATTTACTCAGGCCCTCTGGTCACAGGTAGCTGACTTCCTGATGGGCAGGGCTAGAGGCCCCTTTCAGGGGTGAGTTTTTGTCTCAGCATATTGGCAAAAAAATGAACTGTAGACAGCCATATAATGTCTTAAGGCCATTTGCTACTTGTTCCCAGAGCACAAAGAAATGAAAAATAACCCCTAAAAGTGTTATATAGTTGCTCACTCAGATTTTGTCACCTTTGAAATTTCAAATATTCTTATTAATCAGCACAGAGTATTTGAATGATTACGGAAATGCAGGGTATTATGAATGTAAAATTTAAAAAGAAAGGAAATAAGGATAAATTGGTCTGATAATTGATATCTTTATTGAGCCTTATTGCTACTAAAGAATATATCATTTGAGTCACACTTTAATGACAAGCTCTGGTCCCTGTGTGTGAGTGGTCAACAGACTATTTAGACAATGGAACATGGACACGTGGTCAAATGAGCTGACATGTACCAAACTGTGAAAAACATCATGAGTATTAATGGAAGACTTTCATGCTCACACATCAATGAGAAGAAGAATAAATGAGAATCATTTCAGGGATTTTACAAGGAGTCTGAATGTAGTTGTGGGACACATCCATCTTACTCTTGGGCTTGGACAGTATCTTTTATTTACCCTTTTCAAGACTTGTAGAATGATCACATGGCAGTAAGTTTACTTTACTGATCTACACATGTAGAAATGATATTAGAATGTAACCTCCTGCAGGAAGCCTGTGTCTACAGAGACCAACTGGCTGGTTAGAATTTCCATACTGTGGAGAAAGTGAAATGTTGCTGGTCTAAAAGACTACCGACCTTATCTTTAGTTGGCTCAAACCTTTGTCCACTAACGTGTCAGAACTAGCATCCTGTGACTAATAGATAAAACACCTTTAGAATCTATTAACTTACATAAGACCACTAGCTTCCACCGATGCAAAAGCAAAGACTACCATCAGATAGTATTTGGGGCCTATAGAATAACTCCCCTCCCAGACTTTTTCTGGCATATCCAGCAATACATTCTAAACTCACCTTGATTTATTTATTTATTTATTTTTGTTAAGACATTGCTTCCATATGGGAACATGGAATTTGAGGTGTCCCGAATCTTTGTTCCCAGGCCATGGGAACACAGAATGGCTCCAGAATAAGCTACCTTTTATTCCCTTTAAGATGAGAGCCAAGTTTTTTTTTCTTTTCTTTTTTTTTTTTTTTTTTTTGTTTGTTTTGGTTTTTTTTTTTTTTTTTTTTTTTTTTTTTTTTTTTTTTTTTTTGCATTGAGAGATGGATGTAATATTTTTTAAGTGCTCACCTTTCTGCTCAGGTTCAGGACACACCAGCCAGAAGAACAGATAGGCTGCCCATCTGTGCAAAACATTCCCACTTTCTCAGAGCAGGCTGTATTTGTCAGAAGAACAGACGCAGGCACAACTTCTGCAGAATGGTGCCCCCACCGACCTCCTCCACTCTATTACACTATCAGTGGCCCCCAACACACTATCCCCAACTCTCACTCCTCTCCTCATCATCATGTCTCACCGTTCCCAACTCTGGCAAAGATCCCTGCTGAATCAATGGCTACACTAGCCACCAGAAACCAGTCCTCCAATTTAGAAAGAGACTTGCCAGAACCCCAGGTCACAATGACCAGAAGACCAGAAAGGAAACAGAAACTAAGGAACAAAACATCTCTCAACAAAGACAAACTCAGAAACCTGCACCTAGATCTATAACCAGTCCAAACCCAAATACCTAGATGCCAGCATAAGAATACAATCAACAACAGCCAGGGCAGTGTGTCCCCAATGGGACTCAGAAAGCCCTGAAACTTCCAACACAGCTAAAGCACAAAGAAGCAGCCTTAAAACCAACTTAATGATGATAGAAGTCCTTAGAAAGGAAATGAATAAATCCCTCAAAGAAATCAAGAAAGGGACAATCAAAAAATTGGAGGAAATCAACAAATCCCTTAAAGAATGTCAAAAAAACCAAGAAACAAACAAACAAACAGTTGAAGGAAACAAATAAAACTGTTCAAGACCTGAAAATGGAAATAGAAGTAGAAGCAATAAAGAAAATACAAACTGAGGGAATTCTGGGAATAGAAAATCTAACTAAGCAAAAGCAACTGCAGAGGCAAGAATGACCAACAGAGTACAAGAGATGGAAGAGTCTCAGCTGTTGAAAATACAATAGAAGAATTAAATACGTAAGTCAAAAATATTAAATCTAAAAAAATAATACTGATATAATACATCCAGAAAATATGGGACACTATGTAAAATCCAAACCTAAGACTGATGGAAATCAAAGAAGATTCTCAGCTCAAAGCCCAGAAAATATCTTCAACAAAGTCATACAAGAAAAATTTCCTAGACTAAAGAATTCTTTACAGAGCTTAAAGAACAATACTCAACGTCATATGAAAATGTAGACAAACAAACAATGACAACAGAAAAGAATGGCAAATATCATACTGAGCAATAAAAGAATTCCTGGGGGCACCACTGTTTCTCATTTCAAGCCATACTACAGAGCAATAGTAATAAAAAACATATAGTGTTGCCGTAAAAGCAGGCAGGTCAATCAATGCAATCTAATCAAAAAACCAGATGCAAATGCACATATCTATGGGCACCTGATTTTTTATAAAGAAGCCTGAAATATACAATGGAAAAAGAAAGCATCTTCAACAACTGGGGGTGGTCTAACTGGATGTCTGTATGTAGAAGAATGCAAATAGATCGACATCACTTTGCACAAAACTCAAGTGCAAATGGATCAACATTAAAGCAAACACACTAAAACTTACAGAAGAGAATGTAGGGAGTAGCCTTGAGTGCCTTGGCACAGAAGACAGCTTCCTGTACAGAACACTGATAGCACGGGCACTAAGATCAACAATAAGTGGGACCTCATGAAACTGAAACGCTTCTATAAAGCAAAGGTCGCTGTCAATAGGACAAAATGGCAGCCTACAGAATTGAAAAAGATTTCATCCACCTCACATCCGACATCCTCACATCCAGTATCCAAAATATATAAAGAACTCAAGAAACTAGACATAACCAAATAACTCAATCAAAAAAACGGGGTGCAGATCTAAACAGAATGCTCACTAGAGGAATCTCAGAGGGCTAAAAAAGACTTAAAGAAATGTTCAACATTCTTAGCAATTAAGGAAAGGAAAATCAAAACAACATTGAAAGTTCATCTTACACCTGTCAGAGTGACTAAGATAAAAGCACAAGGCACAGCTCCCGCTGGTAAGGGTGTGGAGCAAATGCTCCTCCATTGCTGGTGGGAATGCAAACTTGTACAGCCACTATGGAAATTGATATAGTGGTTTCTCAGAAAATTGGAAATCGATCTACCTCAAGACCCAGCTATACCACTCCTAGGAATATAATCAAAGGACATTTCATTCCAGCACGAGGTCATTTGCTCAACTATGCTCATAGCAGCTTTATTCATAATATCTAGCAACTAGAAACATCCTAGATGTCATTCAGTCAAAGAATACATTTTTTAAAATGTGGTATGTTTACACAGTGGAGTATTATTCAGCTGTTTAAAAAGAGATATCATAAAAGTTGCAGGCAAGTGGTTGGAACTAGAAAGAATCATCCGGAGTGAGGTAAACCAGACCCAGAAAAACAAACATGATACGTATTCATAAGTGGATATTAGGTATAAAGTAAAAGATAATCATTCTACAAACTACAGACCTAGAGAGGATAAGTAACAAGGAAGGGTCAAAGGGGGGGTGCATGGATCTCACTCAAAAGGGGAAATAGAATAAATTTTGTGGGTGGACTGAGGTGAATGGAGATGGAGCAGCAAGAATCGAGGCATAGAAGGAAAGAGCACTGGGAGATATTCCTGAAACTGGGGTGCACTTCGTGAGTGATGTGAAAACCTAGAGTAATGTAAACTCGTTGGAATCTATGACAGTGACCCAAAGGAGTGAAAGAAATGGGGATCCAGAGCATGGTCTGGCCATTCTTTGTAACCAGACAAGGTGTCCAGTGGTGGGACTCGGGTATCAACCCAGCCACAAAACCTTTGACCCACAATTTGTCCTGCCCACAAGATGTGCCTTGGTAAAGGTGGTACAGAACTTGTGGAAGTGGCCAGCCAAAGATTGGTCTAACTTGAGACCCAGACCACAAGAGGGAGCCCACACCTGAAACTGCCTGGACGGCCCAGAACCAAAATGGGATAACCCAGAGACATAGGGTAGAACTAAAGATGACTGGCATAAATAAACTTTAATAAAATAAATCTTAATGATATTCTGCTATACTCACAGATCAGTTCCTAGCCTCATTATTTTCAGAGAAGCTTTGCCCTGCAACTGATAGGAGCAGATGCAGAGATCCACAGACAAACTTTAGGGGAAGTTCAGGGAATCCCAGGAAATGGGGAAAGAAGGATTGTGAAACCAGAAGACTCAAGGACACCATAAGAACACGACCCACAGAATCATCTAATCATGGCTCACAGGGACTCAGAGACTGAAGCAACAACCAGGGAGTCTGTGTTGACCTGAGCTAGGTCCTATACATACACGATGTGTTTGTGAAGTTGGTGTTCTTGGGGCACTCATAACAGTGGGAGTGGGGCTGTCTCTATCAATTTTGCCTGCTTTTAGGACCCTTTCCCTCAAACTTGGTTGCTTCATCCAGAATCAATATGAGGGTATATGCTAGTTTTATTGTAGCTTATTATCAGTTGCAGTTGATAGGCCTACATTTTTAGGAAGGGAAATGGAGGATTCGATCTCTGGGAAAAGAGAGGTGAGGATGGAGAGACTGTGAGAAGCAGAGGGAGGAGAAACTGTAGTGGGGATGTGATATAAGAGAGAAGGATAGATAGATGATAAATTAGATAGATGATGATGATGAAGATAGATAGATAGATAGATAGATAGATAGATACATACATACATACATACATACATACATACATACATACATACATACATAGATAGACAGAAAAATAGAAAGATCAAGCTAGCCTCTGGATAAAAGAAACCTTTCCATGGGCAAGAAACAAATGGAAAACATAAATTGTGTATTGTTCGAACTCTGAAAGTAGGTAGTAGTGACCAAAAACTTGGACTCTGTGTGACCAGGAATTCTAAATGAGGTGAGTCCTGCAATAAAGCCCAATGAATAGGCTCCTGTGGGCTTTCAGTGACAGCCAGGGCCTCCACTGTACAGTGGTTATGGATTTAGAGGAAAGTATGAGAGCGGAAAGAAGAAGAACTAAAGGAAAAATAAGATTTTCAAAAACGGAGATAACCTGTGGAGTCCATGATGGGTCTGTCATTGTTCCCGGTGTCTTTCTGGGCCATATAGACCCAGGTCAGTTATGAACATCTTCCCAGCTTAGGAGTAGGAGAGGTGTTGTAAAGAAGAACGTTCATGTGGGGGAAAAAGTTGGGCTCTGGTACTCAAAATGAACCTGCAAACAAAAATTCCAAAACAAACCAATTCTAAGCTCTCAAAGGATACAAAGATGCAAGAGACTTACAAGAGTAATTCACTTCAAATGAATTTATTTCAGAGAACAGTATGAAAAGACACCAGCATAAATTTGTTAGGGTGGTTTAAAGGCACAGATAAAGCCATTTGTGCATTAGAGAAATAAATTATTGGACAGAAAAAGGCAGAATGAAATGCAAATGAGCAAATTAAATCACATCCTCCCTTCCCACATTGCTAGAATCTCTGGGAGCCAAACTAAGGTCACAGTCAGACTCTATCCCATACCTATGAGGGTTAGCCAACCTAGGACGCTCTTTAACACTGTAAGATGAATCCATGAAACCAGCTCCCTGTGGTTCCTATGACGGCTGAGCTCCATGGGTTACAGAGGGTTAGTAACTGAACCACTTACCCGTGTACATGCATGTAGAGACAAGAAGCCACCTTCAGGTGGTGTTTCTCAGTTGTGTGAGCATATGTGCACACATGACCAGAGATTCACATTGTGTGTCTACCTTTACCATTCTCCACCTTAGGTTTGTTTTGTTTTGTTTTGTTTTCGTGAACACGGAGTCTCTCAGTGAACCTAAAGCTTGCCATTTTTCAAGCTGGTTGGCCAATGGGCCCCTGAGCTCCATTTGTCTCCTAAATGCTGAGATTACAGATGCAAGCCCCTGCGCCTTGTTTCTTCGCTAGGCTTCCTGGGGATCAAGCTCAAAGCATCATACTTATGTAGCAAGCACTGTACTGTCTACGCTGGCTCCCTGGTCCTTCCCTAGCCAGTGCATAATTTTACTTTCATCACTAGCTTGGAACACTTTGGCTATTATGTACCTTAGCCCAGTGGCAATTCTGAGTCTTATGCTTTGAAGTTTTTTCACTTCTGATACCTGCAACCTGATAGTTTTCACATCACTTAAACATGTTTTAGTCACTGTCCTTTCAAATCCATTTTTGTGTCCTCTCCTGACCCTTTGGCAACATGAAGTTTTCCCACAATTCTCTGAATCTGTTCACTGTCTTAATTGGTTTTGCATCTGGGTTTTGCTTCAGATAACTTCTATTTCATGTCTTCGACTCATCTGTTTTTTTTTGCTTAGTAAAGTCTGAAATGGCATTGATGGAACTCAGAGTATTTGTTGGTATCAGGAACTGGCTTTCACCTCTGAACCCAGCGGTGACATCACTCACAGGCAACAGGGACCCATGCATCTGTTGCTATGACGATGGCCATACATTCCCAGTGTCCATCTGGTTTACCTCCCACCTTTACCTGCCAGTAGTTAAGTCACAGTTTAAATAAAAAGCAGACACTTCCTGACCTTTGCCCCTCCTTCTTCTCTCTTTCCCCCTTTTGTCTCTGTTGCCTCCAATTAACCTCTCCCACATGGAATTGCATTGGCCTGGTGTGTTCTGTCCAGACGCAGCCACGATTCAGCCATGATTCTATCACAGTAGCATTTATACCACCAGCTTATGTCTCTGTGTCTGGAGGTTTGATTTCTACCCTCCTCACTTTACATATTCCACTCTTTATTCTTTCCCCTACCATTTCATGATGTAACATACAGTTATAACTGGATTAATGCCCTTGTTTTGGCAAACACATTCCATGGCTTGCTCATAGTCCATCAGTTTTGCTTAATTAATTTTTCTCTTCATGCTTCCTTGTATGGCTGCAAAGTTCTTACCCATGATTGGAAATACTAATTTTACTTTCTTGGGTGCTGGGTATTGTGTTAAAAATTTCATGTCCACTTGGTGGGTTGCTCCCTTGATCAGAATAATGTGCCATTCTCTGATCTTCTGTTTCCTTTTGGTTTATGGTCTATTTTGTAGACAGTGGAGTAGTGATGACTGTTTTCTGGCCCCATTCTCCTTGAAAACTTTTTCATTCTTTCATTCTAAGATGGTATTTATTGTTGAAGGTGAGGTATATTACTTTTCAACAAGAAAGCAATGGGTCCTGGTTTTTCAATAGTAGCAGTCGCCCTGTGTCTGTTGACTAACAAACCTTTATGACCCAGAGTTATGATTGACAGGTGTTTTCTAACCACTGCCCTTTTGAGGAACTTTGTGGTTTGTCTTCTCGGTCCTACTTTGCATACTTTGTGGCCTAACTTTGTGTCACTTATTGTTCCTCTCCATCTCTTGGTTGTGTTCACCCTTCCTTTCCGTCCAAAGGGTCCCTTCCAGTCTTCCATAAAGAGCCAGTCTGGTAGTCATAAATTTGCCTAACTTTTTTTTTAACATGGAATGTTTTCTTTCTCCTTTAATTATGATGGATCATTTTGTCTGCAATGAAGCTGGAATGTCTCTGTTCTTGCAGGACTTGAGTCACATTGCTTCAGGCTCTTCTGGCATTAAAGCCTCCATTTAGAAATAGTTATTATTCTGATGGAACGACCTTTTTAATACTTCCTTCTCTCTTGCAGCTTCCAAACCCTTTTCTTTGTTGTGTATTTGGTATTTTAACTGCAATCTGGCCCCAGGGAGTTTGTTTATGGTCCTATCAATTAAATGTTTTGTGTGCCTCTTATATGTAGAAAAGCAGCTTTTTTTCTACAATTGGGAAACTATCTTTCATGGTTTTATTGAAGGTGTATTCTATGTCTTTAACTTGGAATTCTCCATCTTCTGTACCCATAATTTTAGAATTTTTTGGGAGGGGTCATTTCAGGGTTTCTACATTTCATTTAACAAACTGTTTGAAATGTAGTGTTTTCTTTGATTGAACGATCTGATCCCTCTACCTTGTCTTCAATATATTCTATCTTCTACATGGCGTCATCCATTAATGAGGCTTGCCAACAAGCTTTTGATTAGACTTATTGAAAGTTTCATTTCCAGCTTCACTTCTATTTAGATTTTTCTTCATTATTTCTATCTCTTTATCATATTCAGTTCTAATATCCTGAATTGTCCTTTTGGATTTCAGTTTATTTTTGTCTTCCTTAAATTCATTCAAGTGTTCATTAATGTCCTCTTTGAATATTTTAAACTAAGGAGCATGTTTATAGCCATTCTTTTTAAATTCTGTCTTGAGTTTCACCTAAGCCATTCACATTAGGAACAGCTATTATAGAGTTTGGTGATACTTGAAGGTCATACATTGTCTTGGTTTCTTCTTTTGCTTATATTCTTAAGACAAAAACTGGACATCTGGAGTTAGGTTGCTGTTTTGTTCATATGGGTTTTTAGCTTACCAGACCATCATTTCAAGGCAGAGCATTGGGCTGAGCCTTTTGGTAGTTGGGGGGTCTTTAATAGATGGAGCTGAGAGAGACTATTCTCCTAAACAGTTGTATGGGTCCTTAGCCAAGAGGTCTTGGGAGAATAGGGGTTGTGCAGGGTTCTAATCAGGTGAGCTAAGGTCAGTTCTCTTTCACGGGTAGTTTTCAGGAGCTGGGTAACTGAGCAGGTCCAAGGACAGGGGATTTAGAGCCAAGAATAAAGCTAAGCTCACTCTGTTTGGGGGGATTGCTGGTACAATTTTCTAGATAGTACCCTGAAAAGCCTACCTTAGTGGTCCTGGTCAGTGTAAGAGGTATGTGAGACAACCTAGGGAGAACAAAGAAGGCCCTACCCTGCAGTGAAATCAGTTTAAGAGGAAGCCAGGTACTATCTTGAGCATCCTGGAAAGGAGGAAGTAGAGGGACCATGTAATAATATAGATGGAGGTCCAGGGAAATGGAGCTGGGTTTTGGGGTGTTGGATATTATGAACTTTTAAATAAATATTCTAGACAACTGACCTGAGATATAGTGAAATTTCTTGGAACCAGTTAAGACCTGGTAGGTCTTACTCTCTTACGTACCTTACTTTTGCAAGGTAAGACTAAAGCAGAATTTAGTCTGGGGCTAATTTTCCTCTACTGTTGAGATAATTTTATCATGAATACCATTGGCAATGAAGCTGAGTTGGTGGCAATAGTTATTTTTCCCAGACGTCCAATACTTTTAGATGATTTTTTTTCTTCAATCTTTTGGTTGAGTTTTAGGCCATATTCTGTATCTGTAACAAAATATCCAAACCCAAATAATGTATTAAAACTGGTTTATTTGTTTTACAGTTCTGAAGACTGAGAAGTTTGGGAACATGGCCATGACATTTTCCTGGTGTGTAGTGAGGGCATTCTTGCTGCATTTACAACATGGCAGGTGTCACAAGATGAGACAAGACACATGTGTAAGGCTAGACCTCACTTTCTAAAAGTCTAGGAATGTCAACAAAGAGATTTGATCTCATCTAACTCAAAATCACCTCTGACACTCTGACGTACCATCAGATTTGTACATGGATTTGGGGATGCAGTTGGTAAATTATGACCTCTTAGAGGATACACTCCAGTGGTAAGTAGTCTGTTCACATGCTTCTGTACATGGATTGATACTCAGCTAGATAACTGAGAAAAATCCTCTTTATGTCTTGAGTTTTCTCATTAGACAGCTATTTTGTACCCAACATTTTGGCGTCCTGACCCCCAGTCTCATCTTCTTGACTTTTGGAACTTCCCAGGCTCAGTGGAATTAATACTTCCTATGTTACATTTAGAAACTCTTTCTGAAAATAGACTTGCCTGTTCTCAAATATCACAGGCCATTAACTGAAGCTTGCTGTCTATTCAAAGTCATTCATTATTCAAAGGAAGAAACGAAGTCTCAAGCAGGACAAGAGATGAAATGACACCCGCACAATTCCTCAGTGAAACGAGGGGAGCAAAGTCATCTTTTCTTTCTCTGTGACCAGTGTCCTTGCCAATATTCATTCTTTTAAACGACTTTACATCTGCCAATTTAAAAGGACAGATTCCACACTCTTCATAAGATAAAAAAATGTGGAATAAGATACACTCAATCAAATGATAATGTCTTTGCACTGAATGCATAAAAAACAGACTCTGGTTCAATTTCATTGTGACATGATTAAAAATATTCAATCTCTTTATGGATATTTTAATGAGAGAAATCACACATTTCTTCTACTAAAATTAAATTAATTTGCAGTTCATCTGGAAAGGAAAAGGTTTGTCTGATGTCAGTGATAGAATCGGACACTGGCCAGAGGTCATCTCCTTCTGTAAACTCTGCTTTATTTCTGAGAAGCAGGAGGACAAGTCAGCTGCCATAGACAGTGTTCCACTGGACATGTTCCTTAACCCATTGGGCACCATAGATGTTACTGAATAAGGCCTTGATTTGTCTACAAGGATTTCCAAAGTCCTGTGAAAATGTTTTGAGATGTGGAAAAAAATAGCACAAACCAACCTGAAAGTTCATGTGTAATCCAGGCTAATCTTGAACTTGTGATAATTCTTCCTCACCATTGAGTCATGGGATCCCATACACATGTCACTATGCTGTCCCAAAGGTTTCATCTCTGAAAGTACAATGTGGGAACCTGTCAACACAACTTAGTCTTACATTTTTATATTTATTTGATTACTTAAGTGTGGGTTGTCAGTTCGTTTTCATATAGTTGACATGATGTGGTAGGAATGTTCACAAACACACCTGCACAGGGTCACTGTAGTAATCTAAATGACTCGTGTTGTTACTGAAACCCCAGAGACATATCTTGAGTTGTCCTATTGACCTTTGTTCAGGAACAGTGATGAATTCCAATGAACAGATATCTGTTTTTTTCTTTTCTTTATTTCTCCGAATGAAATTCTTGGCTGTTTTGTGCTTTTGATTGCCGTTGCCTGTTCAGAACATTCTGCAATGAAGCCAGAGGACTATCTATTCTGACGGCAGCAGGTCTCCGTCATCTTCTAGGGAAGACTTTCAACAAATCAGAAATGCCCACTGTTTAGAGTGTTACAGCACTGTTTTCCCCAAATTTTCTAAATAAAATACATCTTCTTTCAACCGACTTTCACCAGACTAATGGTAAGTTTTGTTACTGAGATGCCATCATTACTCTGGAAGCTTACAGTATCCCAAAGTTGATACAAAAGGAAAAAACAGAGAATAATCCCACTGAAGTGGAATTTTGGTTTGAGAATGCTTATGTATACACACACACACACACACACACACACACACACACACACACACACACAACTGTTACAACTGACTGTCCTTCAAGCTATCTTCTATACCTAAGGGATTCCTGGGACACTTGAGTCTACACTACTTGATTTCTATTACTAAGATCATTCCTACCAGACATTCTACCCTCATTGTCATCACCTCTCTTTTTTTCTTTTACCTAGTTTCAAAAAAACAGAAGCACTCCAGTGTCAGACCCAGTTATGTGATAAAAAAAAAAAAATACATCTTTGTTCTTGACACAGGGACACAGGGTTTCTTTTTCTTTCTTTCTTTCTTTCTTTTTTTTTTTTTTTTTTTACAAATTTTCAACATACTTATTGACTCAGGGGCCAAACATGGCAGCATTTGGTCAGTTATGAAAGGCACCTCATTGAAAAATACATCACAGTGTTGTTGGGCAACCCCAGTCCCAGGATTTGAGGGTGAGAAGGGCAATCTTTGGATGACTTAGCTTAAGACACTGTAGAGGGCTGAACCCAGGGCTTTCGAGTGCCAGGCACTCATGCCCCTGACACACCCCTAGGCCTTTAAAGGGTCCCGTGGATGCATGAAGGCAAGGCTGTAAGACTAGTGTGTGCTCTCTCACCAGAACAGGGAACTCTTAAGTCACAAGTGTGAGATCTGTCTCCCCTTGCTTCCCACAATTCCAGTAACAATGACCTGCTGAGCCAGCACCCATTAGCTCATACCCCTCTCTCTTCCACACGTGCGGGTGAGTCTGTAACTTCATGGAATGGGGAACCACCGGCAGTTAACAGTCCTCTCCTCTGCACAGGATACACAGGCCCAGTCTGACTGCTGTGTTCTTGGCCTGGTGATCCACGAGGTTCTTATGTAGAAGCTGAGGTCTCTTAAAGAGCATTAATTAGCTTTGTGGTCCAGAGGAAACAAGATGCCGATTGCTTAAAAATAATACCATGTCTTCTTATTTGCACCAATGCCCTCCAATCACAGTTTAAAAAAAATTAATCCTTTCCCTTACATATACTTTAAAAATTCTCACCTATATGTTAAAAAAAAATTCTTACTAATTATAACACTACCACTGTTCCAAATGCTCC
The DNA here is from genome assembly GCF_963924665.1 of Micromys minutus. NCBI lineage: Eukaryota > Metazoa > Chordata > Mammalia > Rodentia > Muridae > Micromys > Micromys minutus. The sequence continues at coordinate 24,753,547 of NC_137982.1, read as the reverse complement.
TCTCGGCCCCCCCACCTCCCTCACCATCCATCCATCTATCCTTCCTTCCTTCCTTCCTTCCTTCCTTCCTTCCTTCCTTCCTTCCTTCTTTCCTTTCCGTGACCACCCTTTTTCCCTTCTGCCCAGCACCTAAGAGCAGGGATCACACGGCGGGGAGATGAGCAGTGGTGCGGTCTCGCCTGGCCTTCGGTTACTAGGATGTGGCTTTGGAGAAGGCTGCCAGGATGCTTGCAAACACGACATCAGGGGACTAGGATGCATCGATGGCGCGGTGAATGCCCCGTTTCCTGTAGTGCTCCACAAGGGGAGTGGTCTGAGTGTGGTAGGCCTCCAGGCGGGTCTTCAAGGCCTTCTCGTTGTCATCTGACTGTGGACCAGGGGCTCCCCAGTGATATCATCTTTCATGGGCTCCTTTGGAGGGTTGAACACCTCATGGTAGGACCGGCCACTCTTGGGGTGAATCAGCCTTCCAGTGATTCTCCGGATCAGCAGGGAGTCTTGGATGCTGAACTCAATGACTGAATCGAGTTTCTCTTTCCTCTTATCCATGAGGTCATCAAGCATTTCAGCCTGCCTCACAGTCCGAGGGAAGCCATCTAGAAGGAAGCCATTCCTGCATGAAGGAGTCTCCAAATTCTTCTCAATGAGCTCCACGACCACGTCATCACTCACCAGTTTTCCAGCATCCATTGTCGCCTTCAGCTTCTTTCCCAGCTCTGAGGCTGAAGCTACCGTGGCTCTCAGCATGCCCCCAGTGGCCAAATGACAGACACAGAATCTTTCAGCCAATTTGGGTGCCTGGGTCTCCTTGCCAGCCCTGGGTGGCCCCAGCAACACAGCCCGGATGCCCTTCGGATACTCCGGTTCTGAAGCCAACACGTTAGGAGCCATGTCTTCCAAAGCCTCACTCTACCAGCCACCCGCACACCTCACAGGTCTAGCATCGACACAGGGTTTCTAAAAATGTTTTCTAAGTGATAAGGGTGCTATACCATCCTTTTTATTAATATTTAATCTTTGACAATGATTCCCGGCACAGGGATACTTAAACCCTTGTAATTTTCTAGAGGTCAAGAAGATGTTTTGTTGCATGGTGGCATCCATGGATAGGCTAGCAGATAGTTTAAGGCTGGTGGGTTGTCTCAGTTAGGGTCTCTATTGCTGGGAAGAGACACCATGACCAAAGCAACTCTTATAAACAAAAACATTTCACTGGGGCTGACTCACAGTTCAGAGGTTTAGTCCATCATCATCATGACAGGAAGCATGCCAGTGCACAGGCAGACATGGTTCTGGAGAAGCAGCTGAGAGTTCTACATCTGAATTGGCAGGCAGCAGGAAGAGAAAGTCATACTAGGCCTGACTTGAGCATGTGAGATCCAAAAGCCTGCCCCTAGTGTCACAGTTCTTTCAACAAGGCCATACCACCTTATAATGCCACTCCCTACGGGCCTCTGGGGACCCCCTTTTTTTTTTTTTCAAACCACCACATGGCTTTTCACTATAAACATTAGATCATAATTAAAAGCTTACCCAATTTCTCCAAAAAGGGGAGAAAGATTGACTATTGAATTCATATCTAGCATGTCTACATGATGAAGTACTGATAAAAATTTTCAACGTAAAGAGCTCAAGAAGCTTCCAGAGGTTCAGAAGCTCATGTATATTCCTGTGTGCTGGGAAGGTAAGATGTTACGATTTCTTAAAAAGAGAATTCTTATTTCCTCCTTTCTGATCTCCCCTCCTCTTCATCTAGCAGTTCATTTGATTCTCTTATAGACTTTCTAACAACCTGGAAACATAAACAAATTGTTGCCTAAGTTTGTGAGTCATTATAGCAAATTATCAAATCTGAACATAGGCGATGAGAGCCTTCAGTTTGTAGCCATATTAGTTAGAAATGTGGGTATCCTGGGAATTCATTTGCAATTGACATCTGGAATGGTGGAAGTTTTGTAAAGTTTTAATCTCTAGGGTCTGAACCAACTGCAGCTAGCTCACGACATAATTGATTTATAGAACAATTGTTGGTTGAAGAGTTGAAGAATTGGATGGGGTGGGGCATCCCTTATCCCCTACATATAGTTCCTGGCTAAAGTATCTTAAGAGTAAGGAAAATGAGTCTGTCTTCTCCATTCAGCTCCCTTTTGTCTACACAGGATTAAGTTTAATCTCGCCTTATGTTCAGACAATGCAGTCCTTTCCCTCAATGAATCAAAACCGATGTTTCTCATTGTGGTACTTTAAATGAAAATGGCTCCTACAAGAAGTATGTCACTGGGGGATGGGGGTGTATTTCTGGGTTTCAAAGTTCAAGCCAGGCCCAATGACTCATTCTTTCTTCCTGCTGTCTGCTGATCTAGATGTAGTCTCAGTTACCTCTCCAGCACCATGACGGCCTGTGCTACCATGCTTCCTGTAAATGATGATGAGCTAAACCTTTGAACCTGTATACCAGCCCCAGTATCAAGCCAGCTGACTTGGTGCTGGAGTTGCCAAGAGTTTTACATCTTGAGCCCAAGATAGCCAGGAGAAGGCTGTCTTCTGCAAGCAGGCAAGAGGAGGGCCTTTTCTGAAATGGGCAGAGCCTGAGAATAGGACCTCAAAGCCCACCTCCACAGTAACATACTTCCTCCAACAAGGCCATACCTCCTAATAGTACCATGTCCCATGAACCAAGAATATTCAAACCACCATAGATGTTAATAATTCCTGATGTAGGGTTCCTTAACTCCTTTAATTTCCTAGGGGTCTAGAAGATCTTTAGTTACTCTGAAACCTAGTTCTTTGAATACTATATCAGTCCTAAGTTAACTAAGTTGAATTCAACTTCTAAATTCAGCACTCTTTTTAAAATCATTTTTATTGGATATACTATGTTATTTACATTTCAAACGCTATTCTCTCCTCCCTCTCCTTGCTTCTATGAAGATGCTCCCACTCCCAACCACCCACTCCCACCTTAGAGCCTTGGCATTCCCCTATGCTGGGAAAACAAGCCTTCACTGAACCAAAGGCCATTTCTCCCATTGATGCCAGACAATGCCATTCTCTGCTACATGCAGCTGGAGCCATGGGGCTCTCGTTGGTTGGTGTTTTAGTCCATGGGATTAAATCCAGCACTCTTGCTATAATCGTTTTTTCCTCAGATACTAAGCTAACTAATAGACTATAATATCGAAAATCATAAACCACAGGCAGAGAGATGTAACATAATCAAACGCAGGGTTTTTTAAAGCTATTTAAGGCTGTCTTCTAGGTGGTTTCCCCGTACAGAGGCATCAAAGGCAGTTCTGGAAGGGTTTGTTCCTGACCAGTGTACCCCATGCAATTAACACCTCATTCTACCCCATTCTCTTCTCTGCATTTGACCCTTCAGCACACTTTGTCACTGTAAAATATACTTAATTATCACATTGTCTTGTCACTAATTGCTGTTTGAGATTATTTTGTTTTCCCCACACAGTTTTATACTTCTGGTGAAAAGTGTATTGGAACTCTTTGGCATACCATAATAACCAAAAAAAAGCCTAAAATACCTAATAACTACACAGCTATGCAACCAACAGTTAATTGACTCTTAGGTTTAAGCCTCACATCAAAGATGAAGTGAAACCCCATTACGTCTGGTCACTCACCTTCCACATATACATACGAATTAGACGTTGGCTCAGAGATACTTCAAAATATTAGTTTATTTGTTATAAAATCTCCATTCTTTTTTTTTTCTTCCAAAAGGCAGTCGAGCTGATGTGATTTGGGTATTAGAATTGAATCCCCACTGTGAGGTTCTAAAAGAATGAAAACTTCATTCAACACTGTTGTGTAGAGGTGTGGTGTGGCTTTGGTGGGCATACTAAGGGAAGTCACTGCAGTTGAGCCCTTATGTTTGAATATGATGGTTTTATGAGAGTGTGAGGGAGAGAGAGAGAGAGAGAGAGAGAGAGAGAGAGAGAGAGAGAGAGAGAAACACAAATAGAGAGCATACATGTGTACTTTCCGTGCCTTTTCATGTGCTTCGGTTTGAATGTGATCCACATGTCTTTAATAGTTCTCTGTGATGGGTAGGATTGGTCACCAAGGTGGTCAGAATCTACCAGGTGTGATCTGATGGGAAGTCTGTAGTTCACTGCAGACATACCATCAGAAGGTAGATCTGTTGCTCTATTGAAGGACAGTAGAAAGTAGTTCTATTGAAGGAGACAGAAAAGAGACTGTTATAAAAGGAACAAAACTGTACCAGAATTGTGATTTCTTAAAACAGTGAATCTTCATAGTGTGCTATAACCCTTCAGAATTTACTTATATTAACATAAACCAGGCAAATGTAGGCTGACTAGAAAAGTGCAGTGCTTAAAGAGTTGGTGATACAGAAGAGTTCGAAGCAGAAGTAGACTTTCAGCAGTGTAGTTGATTTAATTTTAACTTGAATCCTAAATTAAATCAGTTACATTACAAAAACCAGCACCATGATTTCAGGCTTATTTGGAAGAGTTAAATTTGGGGCATGTAAAAGACCAAAAATAAAAAGAACAAGACCCAGGTCAAAGGTCTTTCATGGGAGAGGAGGTTTCTTGACGCTGCTGATAAAACTTTTAGCATCTGTCCATCACAATCTTCAAAGCACATGACATCCCAGAGCCCAGAGCAGTCTGTGGGTCACTCTGCCCTGAGATTAAAGACAAGATCATGGAAGTGCAGGCTGATGGCCCCCAGCTGCTGAGTGAAGCTGTCCGGCTCACCTGTCACCAGCTGACTATCTCTTTGTGAGTGTCCAGTCTCCCTTCCTGTCCAGTAGGAATCACTGACAATACCACTTTTTTCTCATTTCAGAATTTGTTCTCAGCCTGCCTATTAAAATGAGCACATTTCACTTCAGGATGAGCTGGGGAATAGCATTCATAATAAACAGAAGTAAGTGGTTGAGATAATGCATCTAAAGACAGGAAGAAGAAGAAGAGGAGGAGGAGGAGGAGGAAGAGGAGGAGGAGGAGAGGAGGAGGAGGAGGAGGAGGAAGGGGAGGGTGAGTGCAAAGGGGAAAGGAGGAGGAAGGAGAAGGCAGAAGACATCTATGCCATCTTACAGAGCATGCCCTGATTTCATCAGCCACATTTCATTTTCACGGAACTGGAATAAAGTGTCAGAAAGTCAGATTTGGATCAACAACAATGAGATTTTTCTTAACAGGTCCTTTTCTCTGGACAGCCTTATAGCCAATTCAAAGTCCTCTCTCTGGCCAAATTCAGGGACGTTTCTTTTTCTTCCTGTCTCTGATTGAACTGAAGCTTTGGGAAGGGCAGTGAAGTAAGCTGAAATGAAATTGCCCAAGTTATGGTTCTCAAGTAAATGAAATTTTCTCTAATGCTTACCAACTGTCACCAGGTTAGATGGATTTTTCTGCTTGAAGTCCCTCCGTGCATTAATTTCCCTGCTGTCTCATGGGGTACCTAGGAAAGAGACTTCGACAGCCATAAAGGCATAGGAAGAATATGCATAGCATTTGTGGTACACAAAAGGACAGTAAGAAATGAAAGGCAGGGAGAGGGATGGAAGAAAGCTTCCCAGACAAAGCTGTTGTGTGCTTGGCTTTTACATCAGAGGGCATTTCGCACTCCACTGTGTCCGGTGCTCCTAGCAAATGGCAGGATACAGAGACTCCAGGGCAGCTAAGCTAAAGTCCTGAAGGCTTGTTCTTATTCTCTTGTTGGGTATAGCGCAGTGGGTTTTCAGGTCCTTTTAAAAGCAGCATAACCACTATCCAAAGAGTAGCTGAAAGTGGTGCTGCACTGGCTGATGTACGGACCTCAGCAACAGGGCCTCTTCTTCCCCCAGGAGCCGGCCACCAGAGCCTCCAGGTGACTGTCAACTCGGATGTGGCACAGCACCATTCTGGAGGATTTCCATGAATTGGCATGTGTTACACAAGAGTTTCATTTCTCTGGTTGCTAAGAGCTATGACCTAAGTTAGAGAACAAGAACACATCTCGTCCTCAATGTATGGACACTCCGTCTCCCAGCTCACTCTAGTTTCACGAGGTGGGGGGAGGGGCCGGGGGGAATAACATGAATACCTCTAGTCTTACCACCTACCATCTATATCTTTTCTCATTTCTTCCCTCAAAGGACAGCTCAACAGAAGGATTCTGAACAGTTCTTATGTCCAAGGCACTACTATGAGTGTGTTGCCTCTATATACGTATGTGTGTGTGCTTGGTATCCACAGAGACCAAAAGATAGTACTGAACCCTCTGAAACTGTCATTATAGACAGTTATGAGTGGCCATGTGGGTGCTAGGAACTGAACCCAGGTCCTCAGGGAGCTTAACTAGTGCACTTAACCACTGAACCAGTCTCCTCCCTTCGTGGAGTGTGACCCACAGCGATCTCAACACTATGGCCATTTCCTTAATATTCCCTAGTAATGTCAATTTCGACTAAGATTACAAGGTGGCTAAACTTGCTCAGTAATGCCTCTAATTAACATTACTACCTCATGTCCCTTTCTTCCCTGTTCTTCTCTCACCCTGTTTGTGTCCCCACATGATCCTACTGTCCCCCTATTTTACAAAGCAGAGTCTTTTCCTTATTAACCTGAAATGAGGGACAAAAGGAAGATCCTCCCTTCCTAGTCCATGGGTCATAAAAACAGTGCAGGGCAAGTTTTGGGACTCGGGCCACTCTAAGTTGCATGGTATACACTTGCCTGCTTGCAAATATCCAGACATTCAATATTTATATTTCTTTCATTCATCAACATGCAGCATGGAACCTTTACTACTTGGCAGAAGCTGATGGGACACAGGACAGTTGAATCAGGACACTTGAGCTAGTTTGGAAGATGGGTGGGCAAAAGTGACATATCTGTCTCTATTTAAGATGGTTTGCACTTCCATTTTCTACAAAGACAGCAAATAACCCAGATGAGATTGGAACGAAAAGTGACAAGTTACCATTGGAGCAAAGACTGTCATGTTGGAGATGTCACACCCACGGGTTTGTAGATATAAGCATGCTAGAGAGGACCGTGGCATGTCCAGGTACCATCCCAATACCATATAAGGAAGCTTGCAGCCCCACTTCAGAGTGATGTCACTTAATGCATTGCTGCATCAGCGGCAAGTCTGGCTGTAGCCTACTCTTTGGATAGAGAAGATCCTTTCCATTACATGGGTGGACTTAAGATGTTGTAATGCTACCAGACGTCACTGCCACTAAGGATCCTGTCTGGACTGAGTGCAAGGGGTCAGTAGTAGAAAAGCATGGGGTTCAAATATACCACTTACTTTTCTCTCTGTGTGTGCATATATGTATGTATATGTATGAGTTTGTCTGTCTCTGTGTGTGTGAGTGCACACTTGTGCGTGCATGTGTGTGTGTGTGTGTGTGTGTGTGTGTGTGTGTCTGTGTGTCTGTCTGTCTGTTCATCTTTTTATTTTTTTTGGAACTTGCCAAGTAGGCTATGTGAGTTGGCCAAAAAAATCCTAGGCATTCTTCTCTCTATGTCTCCCCAGGGCTGAGATTAAAGCACCTACCACTATGCCTGCCTTTAAAAACTATTTTTACAAAATTTAGTACGGGAAAGGGGCAGAGAGTACCAGCTTTCGTGCAATTAGGCTAGCTGTTGCTTTAGACAATTGAGATTCAAGCTGTTGCTACAAATTTGACATGTGACATATGTCCCCATGAAAGTCCTGGGACTATCAAATTACTCATATAACATTGGAACTGATGGATGCAAAATTCCTAATATTTCGAAGAGTACTCAGAGAGCGATGCTTGAAAGAGATGCCTGTGAACCTTTCCCTTTTGTTTGTACACATTCATCTTTCCAAGTTTAGTAAGTACTTTGGGAAGCACTAAGTCAAGGTCAAAAACACAAAAATTCACACACAAAAACAAACCTGAGGTAGCCTCACAGCTTAGTGGAGGCACTGACCTCTTAAAAGAGCAGATCCAGTACGTTGTTGAGTGATGTGTGCAGAGGTGAAGGTAAAGAACAGAGGGGGCAAGGAGGGTTCTTCATAACATGGATCTTAGTAGGTAATATCAAGTTTGCTTGGGCACCTGGGCAGTCTCTGAAGGATGGACCAGAGCTTTAGAACCACACGGAAATACCCAGCAGCATCTCCAGGCAGTTGTATTGATTTGGACCACATCTTCCTTTGTTTTATGCCTTCTAGCTTTGTATTACTCATAGGAGATACTGGCAGGTCAGAGAAGAGAAAGAGGGGGGTGGAGGGAAAGAGGGATGCAGTAAAAGGGAGAGAGAGACACACAGGCAGACAGAGACAGACAGTAAAATAGACAAAGAAGGGAACAGAAAGGAGACCGTCTTTTTCTGGCTTCATTATTCCTACTCACACTTCTGAAGGAGCTCCTTCATGTAACTGTGTTATATCATTTTTCTGAGTGCTTCATCTGCTTCTCTACTGAGACCCTGCATGATATATCATCCTAAGCATAGTATATATGCAAAAGAGATATCAAACAATCAAGCTCAAGAATCAGAGCAGGGAGCTACAGCTAAGAGAGATCAGAAGCCTGATCTCACAGAGGCTCATAGCTATGTGTCAGAGATTTTATCCTTCATCCCAAAGACTGCAAACCCTACTGAATGATGTTTTGGGCTTTTCTAGTGATTTCTTCAGAATTTGTGGCCTCAAATTCCCTGCCTCTGAATTGTAGAACACAGTGTTTCCATTGCTTGCTTATGTGGTATCAGACCTTTCTTCATGTTTTGCTGAGACTCTTCTTGTAATGTTCTTAAGAGAGAAAGCCAAAGACTTAGCTGAGGGAAACAATTCTCGCCTCTCAGAGTGGGTACGGTGGGTACTCCCTGACCAAACTGCGTAAGAATCAGTGGCAAGGACTGACTGCTGTCCCTGAATAAAGTCTGGGTATCATAGCTTATCTTCTCTTTCCCCCAAACAATGACTAACTTAGGCTGGAGCCTGAACTAAGTAAGAGAATCACTTCAGTCCCAGTCTGTTCCCTGTGTTCTTTCAAACTCAGACCTTTACCTTCCTGAGAGAAGAACCAATTGGCAAAGAAAAAAGACAGGTCTTAATATGGATTCCAGTATATTTACAGTAAAAGGACATTGTTCATGGACGGGTGGCTTTGAAGAGATGCTTGAGCTCCCCAGAGACTACTGGACAAGACATCTTAGGAGTGAGCTAATCTACCCGCTCCCAGTCTTGGTTTCTCTCTTCAACCTGGATCGAGTGTGGGAAAGAATACATTTCATGTCCTCCCTTGCAGCATGGAGATCTGATGAGTTTTCTGATAGGGACATGTAAGCAAGAATTCTTTTGGTGGTTTCTAAAATAGCTTTTGATTTTTTTTTCTTCTGACTTTGGAGTGGGGAGGGCTGGCAATCACGGTTAGCATCACCCTTCGCTCCTTTCATCTTGACTTGAACCGAGAGGAGCTGGCAGGAGCCGCAGCATCTTGTAAGGAGAAGACAGAAACTACTAGGACAAAAAGGATGCAAAAGATTGTGGCCAAGATGGCATTAATGAGCAGTTTAAGGGATGATAGCAATAGTTTTATCTTTGGAGTACTGGTTATGTTATCTGCCATTTAAAATGATATTTATTGAGTAATCTGCTCTTCTAGAGAAATGTGTTCTTACTTAACACGACTGGATCACAGAATAGCCGCAGCCCTTCCACTCGCCTCATCTTCTCGATTAGAATCACAGGGTTTTTGAAGATAATAGCATGTTTCATATAATAAGCTGTGTTTTTTTCCCTCCAGAATGGCCTTTACATGTCTCTGCACAGAAACTGTTGTTCCTATCCCAACTGACACCCATTTAACAGAAATAATAAGTCTACCTGCATTCCTGCTTAACTTAGAGACCTGAGTCATTACTGCAATTCTTACAAACCCTTATCCTCATTAAGCCTAACAGTGTGTGTGTGTGTGTGTGTGTGTGTGTGTGTGTGTGTGTGTGTGTGTGTGTAAACCTCAGAAATAAAGAGATCCGGCCATCCTCTTATCCCTATGGGAACCAAGGCTGCTACAGACTGATTTTCTGCCGGAACCAGTTGCATATCTCCAATGGGTCCTCAGCTCTGCCCCAAATCTAATGTTCTCTTACCCACTCCATAACACAGTGCTTCTCTAGTCCCCTCTTGATCTCTTCTTATTCCATCCTTACAGTACACTTTAGTTGTCTTGTTCAGTAGCTGCCCATTGTCTGTCTCCTAGTCTTTGAAAACTGAGAAAATACGTTGTTCTCAAGTTCCCCTTTCTCAAAATGCTCTCTGGACCAGCAGGACCTGGGAAAATACTAGAAAAGAGAGACTCTCATAGACCATCTGATAAGCACAGAATCAGAATCTTCGAGGTCACAAGCTCCTGGCTGTGGTGGAGGATGAGGGTCATGCGTATCTTGTATTTAGCAATAATATGCTTTTGTTTGTCATAGTGCTGGAGGCCCAACACAGGGATTTTCAGATGTGGGGCAAATGTACTACTGAGCCTTGTGCATGGGTACATACACACACACACACACACACACACACACACACACACACACACACACACACAAGCTAAAACTACTCTTGACTATTCCTTCTGAAGACTCTTCATTCTCTCGAGTTATCATTTTCCTCCACTGATACAACAGTCCAGTCCTATCAGAAAGCAAATATGTCAAGTACTTCCTATCTGAGAAACTCCAAACACTCCAAGGCTCCTATCTCTATGAAACGAGTACTCTTTCTCACTTCTCCTTTCCCAGTTCACGAGACAATCCCATGTATGCACTTTCTTCTCCTATCCTACTCACTCAGGATCCAACCGAGACCGTTAATCTTTACAAGTCAATTTAGAACAAGCTAAGGTACCCACAACCTCTGCTACCTTAGCACAGGGAATGCTTTCACTTGAAGAATTCTGAGAACCCTACAGAAGCAAGAAGATCACCCTGACATTCTCCTTCTCTTCTCCCTTAAAGTAAGCGAGCTATAAGACCTCTATTAACTTACACCTTCCCTCTGATGACCCAGGGACACAAAGAAGGTTCAGAACAAATCCACCTTTCTTATCTCCCTCCAGCATATCATCATTGCATCAGACTCTTTCTGCCCAGGCATCATCCATCTTTCTGCATCGTTATCACTTTATTGAGGCTAGCATACAAATGGCTTTTGTTTTTTTCTTCGGGTCTTTATGTCTTGAGTTATATAAACTTGCATATGCACTGTTTCTGTATCGTTTACATATTTAACTCTGTGACTGTAATGCCTTGCAGAACAACATCAGAGAGAAAGACATGTTTTGGCCCAGCGTTTCAGTCTCTCATGGCAAAAGGCAGGAAAAGGGTAAACAACAGAGACTCCTCACTTTGTTGTAGAAAGAATATAGAAAACAAGGCCAGAGCCAGATACTGCAACTTTGAAAGACCCATCTCTAGTGGCCAGCTAGGCTATAGCTCCTAAAGATTATTCTGCATCAAAATCATACCAAGGGTTGGGAAGCACGCACTCAGAACATACGCATGTAGTAGAAAACAGATTCAAACCATAGTGCGCTCAACTGCTTAGTCAAGTTTTTGTGATCAGAATCTCAGATATAGATGTAGAAATGGGTGTGAAAAACATATTCCTGGTTCTCTCTCTTTTTTTTCTTTTGCAGCAAAACCCCAGTTGATATTATCAACAGGTAGGTGACTCTACCAAGCCCCGCCCCCTTTCCCAGTCTCTTCCCACCCCTTCCTATCTCTGCACATGAAGTGCCTTCATGTTGCCCAAAATCACTGAGTCTCTTCTACACCTAAGAACACAATGTATCTATCTTCCTGCCTCTTTCTGATCTTGTAGGGACCAACTGAGATGCAGGGAACTTTTGACTGTCACATTTAAATATTACCCCTACCCCACCTCTGCCTCCATCCCTGCCCTCACCCTATCCATTTTTAGCAATCTGCTTTGTTTTCAAAGCACTTCCTTTGTCTAGACTGGAAGCCTCAGGAGTGCAGAGGCAGCATTTACTTTGTTCCTGTAAACTGCAAGCCTAGTATCTCACAGGTAACTGAGTCACTAAACAATAAATGTGCTCATCCATAAACCTCTCCACCCTGCCAACAACAGCAACCAAGCCTGCTTCTTTCACACTAGCAAGGATTTGAGTCTGATGGGTTATAAACACTTAGCCAGAACTTCAAACCGGGATGGACAGAGATAGGAAAAACCTTAGAGATGGAAGATTGCTCTAATCTTTGGAGGAGGTGGTTCTCTTGATTTGGAAGCGTTGTTAAAAGGACCCTTTACTCTCATGTAAAGCAAGTTCTTCCCGCAGTTTTTCTGGGTGAACTCTGAAGCCCTCTTTGACCTAAACACATAAGATTTAGCCTGTATACTGACTCGTCTAGGAACTACTGAGCCTAATGAGAGACTTGTCCTAACAGAGATTAGCACTCTCTCCCCTTTGTGGCTTAGGAAACCTAGGTTTCATCAGGCAAGGATTATACTTTGAATTCAATTGGTTATTTTTCAGGTCTGGATATATTCTTTTATTACAAAAGTGGCTCACTGAGGCCACGAGAATACAGAAGCCAAGAGCAGAGGAAAACATTATGAAGACCATAGAATCCAGGTGCTGGGCCAAGCACTTCACATGCACTGCCTCAGTTCCTCTGTTGTCTTGCCTGAGGTAAACGTGTCTGCCTGTGGTTTACTTTTGAAAAGAAAACAAAACAAAAACAAACAAACAAAAAAACAAGGCTGCAAGTGGTAAGGGTAATTTCAAAAGGTCACACAGCTTCTTCGAAGCAGAGCCGGAATTTGAACTGACTTCTAGGTAGACTTCAGAAGTGTGTATTAACTAGGCAGCTGATATATTAAGGAGTAATCCTCAAGTATTGCTGGAAGAGGTATTGGCAAGAGAAATCCAACTGGAATGCACTGGGCATATCTCACTTGAGGCATTGTTAGAGGCTGGACCCACTGTTGGCTACCATGTTGAGCCACCCTGTTGGAGTGAAGAAGAAAGCCAATATTCTTATTCCTTATCTTACCACTCAAAGAAGGCCCTTCTGTTTACTTCTTTGAGAAAACATTGCTTTGGCATAGGAGGTAATGTTTGAAGAGATAAGTGTTAAAGTAGAAACTATAACACTTCCCTAGGCTTTGGCTCACAAGGACAGAGATGCCTGAAGAAGCTGCAGTGGTTGGACTGGCCTGGCCTGGTCAGGCAGTGGCCAAGCCAGGAGAATCTGGGCTTGAAGGCTAGGGGCATATCCAACTAAAGACATTGTTAAATTATACTTTCATGGTCGTGGTAGTGTTCAAATTCAGGGAAAGAATCACAAAGCACAAAGCAAGCTTGGCCCCATCTCACAAGGTGGCTTGGTAGTAGTGCCTGGCCTTGGAGAGATGAAAGGACTCCTTCTACAAAATGGCAGGAGTGGTGTGTCTGCATTACCAGGAGCAAAGAATGCCAGGGAACTTCTTTAGGGAGCTGTAAGAGAGCACCCTGCAGAACAGGAGGTAGCTGAAGACATCTTGCTTTCTTGTCTCTACCTCCTATATGACCAGAATCTAGCTTCTCCCACAAATATTCCTTTAATATCTATGACATTGCAGCTTTACTCCCTGGTTGTTAGGATGCTTTGTATTTAAGGTAATACTTGTGATGCTTCTAACTGGCATTTTGTGTTAGTCTTTGGGTCTTTCAGATTTTGTGGCAAATTGAAAGAAAACACAGTTCTTCTCATACTTGCAAAGGCCCCTATACTTTTAAATCTTGGGTACAAATATCTCAAGGACTTAAATCAGCCCAAGTCCATAAGTTGGACAGGGACCTCAAGAGATGCAACTCTAGTAAGTTGTCACCTGTGTTGGAGGGTAATTTTCAATGATGTGTGTGCTTTTGAATCACTCATGTTCTTGTAAGTATCCCCTCAACAACACTTCTATAAGCAAGCCCAATGGAAGCATTGATTCACCAAGCTAACCTTGAGATTGCTCTGGTCTTCATGATGCCCTGCCTGGGGGGTTAATAGACATTTGTTGGTATCTCCCCAGGAAAAGTGACAGGATTCCTCTCCCCCTGCCTCTGATTTATCTGGGGTGACTTTGTTATTGGTCAACCTTTGTCATTGCTGTAGTTGCAAATAAAGTCCTAGTCCTAAGATGAAAAAGCATAACCAAGACACTCTAAACGAATAGCTTCAATGACAGAAACCACAGGATCATCTTAATAGATGCAGAAAAGGCCTGTGTCAAAAACAAATCAAACAAAGCAAAAAAGCAACTACATCCTTCATGATAGAACCTTTGAGAGACAAGAAATATAGGGAACTTAACATTAAAAAGGCTGTATATAACCAGTCTACAGGCAATATCTTCTGGCTAATATCCCAGAGGAAAAAAACCCTAAAAGTATTACTACTAGATCAGAAACAAAATAAGGATTTCTATTCTCCTCACTGTATCTAATATAGTAATTAGAGTCTTATCCATGGTGTTAAGACAATAGAAGGTCATAAAAATACAAACAGAAAAGAAAGAAGTAAACTATTCATATTTGAAGATGTTGTAAGTCTACACATAGATCCTACAAACTTCCTGCAAAACCTCACAAAGATAAAGGCTTTCTGTAAAGTAGCAAAATACAAAATTAGCTCACAAAAATATGCTTTCAAATGATAAACATAGTTATAAAGAAATTAGAGAAATAAACCTGTTCATAATATTTATAAGCAAATGGGAGTGGAAGAAAGACACCTTGGAATAAACTTAGGCAAGAACACAAGAGATTTCTACAGTGAAAATTTTGAGATACCGAAGGAAAAGAAACAAGAGAAAGACCAACAGTTTTCATAGTGCTGGGAAGTTCAGTGTAGTCTGCTGGAACAAGGGATCACGGTTACACAGCTGAGAACCCCATGAAGTACAAAACCATCCTGCACAGTAATTTGTTTCCAACTATCTAATACTGGCATGACTGTTATAGGGAATAACCGAGGGCTCTTTTATGTGTTTTGAGACCCACTCCACAGAAGAAGATTTTGTACAAAATAAACCAGGCTAAAAACCCTGATTGAAGGGGTTATATGAAAAAGAGGGAACATAATATCACCGATTAGCTAAATTAACAGAATGCCAAACTGCGGTCCAAATACTTAATGTTTATACTTATCGACAAATGAGTATGACTGTCAGTCTGAAACACAGAGATTTCTCATTGCAGTGAATTGTTGTGAGCGCAGACATATATGATAGTTGTAGGTGCTAAGAATAAGAGACAGTCCAATGCTCAATCAGCCATGAACAAAACATTAGTTTCACCCCATCTAAGACTAGATAATAATGCAGAAGAGGCCGTGGCAAGAATGCAAGAGCTGGAAGAAAGAGGGAAGAACTGTGAAATCCCATCTTCTCTACATGACTCAGCCAATGCAAGCATTATCTCGTAGCTGTAGTGCCTACATGCATTAGGTGTGCACAAGACAGGGCCTGTCAGTAGTTAATACAGATTAGGGAGGGCCCTCATTACCTACCCCTCCCTGATGCACTGTGGACTGATGGATTCTGAGGAAAGGTCAGACATTCTTCAGTTGTATACCTCCTGATGAACCTGCCATGCTCTGAGAGATAGTTCCTTCTGCCAGATGGATCAGCCTAGAGAGTCATAAAAACACAATGATACAAATGTGGAAAAGGTACTTATAGTAAGAAGCATGGGTAAGAGGGAAATAAGGCAGATGAAGGGAATAGAAATCAGAATGCACTATCCACATGTATGAAGTATCTAAGAACAAAGTGTGTCTGTGTGTGTGTGAGTGTGTCTGTGGTTTCTGGAAGGTATGAAATGACTTTGAAAGCCAAAGCCTTAGGATACGGAACCCAAGATGATGTCTTTCCCTTTCATCAACAAAGAAAAGAGGGAGCTAATTACAATTTAGAGAAGAGACACAAAGGGCAAAGGCATTCCTAAGCAATCACTTAAATTTATCTTTACCCTCTATTAGTTTCTATATGTTAAATTTCTATGTAGAGGATTCCATTTTAGAAATGTTGCTAGAGTTCCAAGACAGTGGTATCCACTTTCAAATCACCAAGAATGACGAAATCATAAGCATATTATCAAACATATGGGAGCCTTGAATGTATTACTCACAGTAGCTAAACATGGAGGAAAACATCTCAAGATATAGTTGAACTACAGAAATGGTTTTAACTTGGTCCAACTGAATCTCTGCCAAGAAGGCTCTGGATCAATGGCTTTCTTGCTAAAGACAAGTCTCTATAATCAGAGCCGATTTCACAAGCTATCTGGTTTCAAGCATATGGGTGTCCTCGCTTTCAATTATTTTTTTAAATAGGAAAGGACACAGTGGTAAGGAGGAAAACTCGAACAGAAAATGGGATGAGAGAAGAATTTTAGAATACGTGGTACCTGGCAGCTTTTATTTGCAAGCATCCTACACAACTGATGGTGCTTGTATGAAATGATTGTATGATGGTGCTTGTATGAAATGATTGTATGATGGTGTTTGTATGAAATGATTGTATGATGGTGTTTGTATGAAATGGTATGATGGTGCTTGTATGAAATGATTGTATGATGGTGCTTGTGTGAAATGATTGTATGATGGTGCTTGTATGAAATGATTGTATGATGGTGCTTGTATGAAATGATTGTATGATTGTGCTTGTATGAAATGATTGTATGATGGTGTTTGTATGAAATGATTGTATGATGGTGTTTGTATGAAATGATATGATGGTGCTTGTATGAAATGATTGTATGATGGTGCTTGTGTGAAATGATTGTATGATGGTGCTTGTATAAAATGATTGTATGATGGTGTTTGTATAAAATGATTGTATGATGGTGTTTGTGTGAAATGATTGTATGATGGTGTTTGTATGAAATGATTGTATGATGGTGTTTGTGTGAAATGATTGTATGATGGTGTTTGTGTGAAATGATTGTATGATGGTGTTTGTGTGAAATGATTGTATGATGGTGTTTGTGTGAAATGATTGTATGATGGTGTTTGTGTGAAATGATTGTATGATGGTGTTTGTATGAAATAATTGCATGATGGTGTTTGTGTGAAATGATTGTATGATGGTGTTTGTGTGAAATGATTGTATGATGGTGTTTGTATGAAATGATTGTATGATGGTGTTTGTGTGAAATGATTGTATGATGGTGTTTGTGTGAAATGATTGTATGATGGTGTTTGTGTGAAATGATTGTATGATGGTGTTTGTGTGAAATGATTGTATGATGGTGTTTGTGTGAAATGATTGTATGATGGTGTTTGTATGAGACTATAAGGCACACAATGACCAGGACTCTCTCTGACACATGGCAAACGCAGTATAGAAGAGCAGTGCCTGTTTTCAGCTTTTCCCTTACAATACAGCTACTTGTCCCAGACCATATGCATAGTGCTGGGCTCCTCTCATTTCAGCTCCTCTTCTGACTGACAAGACATCCAACGTTTTTAAAACAATAAAGAAAGAGCAAGCCATCTAGACCAGTGGTTCTCAGTGCTCTTAATCCTGCAACCCTTCAGTCCAGTTCTCTCATGTTGCACTGACCACCAGGCATAAAATTATTTTTGTTGCTGCTTCATAATTGCGATTTTAATACTGTTACATATCATAATGTAAATATCTGAGATGCTGGATATCTGATATGCGATCCCCACGAAAGGGTTGATTAACCTGCAAAGGGATCATAACCCAATGACCTAAATAAAGAGCCCAGCACATAGGAGATTAGATAAGAGATGGGAAGAGAAAAAAAAGACAAGTTTGTTTTAGGTGTTTATTTTTCAGCCAGTGCCTGGGGGAACCAGTCAATTTCATAAGAAACCATCTTTGCAACTTAACTGCCAACCATCACCTATGTCATCACTTTCTGGGTGCTGTTCATCCTTCAAATGCAAGGGTTGCCATACTGTCTCACTTGATTCTGAAAATACACTAATAAACACCACACCTCGTAGATCCCTCTTAATCACCCCATGTCTTGAAATGGCTGTTTACCAATTTTGTGTAATGTTTTAATTAAATGCTCCAACACTATATTTAAGAAACATTAAAGATGACTTACTCTGATGAGGGCTGGGAAATTCCAGATCTGGAATGTCTAGAGTCCCTGGTGCTATGAAAATGAGATTCCCCAGGAGAACATAAACTTGAATGGCAACTAAAGAATATTGTCTCCTTCCTATTACATACTATGATCCACAAAGAATCCAAGATGTGCAAGCTCATAGTCATAAAATTTGGCTCAACACATTCTACCATAGAGAATCCAAAACCTGAATTTGGCTTTAGGTTTCAGAAACCTGTTTCAGATGGTTTACAGAAAAGGAAATGGAGGTGTGGAAGTATTCATTTCTTCCATTTCCTAGACTAGAATTCCTGCACGGACAGCTGGTGTTTCCCCACCCACCCCCTCCACACCAAATGAAAATGGGTTCCTCACTTCAAGGAACAAGCCTGAAGTCTAGAATACATTTGAGTGTGTGTGTGAAACAGCCTTCCCTCTTACAGTCCAGCAGTTTACTCTGCTGGGGCCTCCCTCACATTGGCACATTGGGAGCTCCGGGTTGGCATGTCTGCTCATTGCCTCATCTCAGATCAGCGGTACAAGGAAGAGTGGGGTGAGGAGACAACGCAAAGTGGCTACAGTAGTTTACTAGGATGCTCTGTTCAAGACCACGGTAACAAAAGTCCTATGTATTATCGTGTGCCAGACACTAACATAGCACTGGAGCAAGACGTAGATTAGATACAGCTGTTCGTCTCGGGTGATGGGAAACCGGTTTTGAACCTACTTTCCTGGTGCAGCCAGAAGGGCGTATGCACATTCTAGAGCCTGTATTTAGGTAGCTGTGTTGTTGTGTTCTAGTAAACACAGTGCATCCAGCACAGCTGCTGTGATTGATGCTGATGCTTGTGTGAGTTTACAGTCATCCACTGTAATTTGCTACGATCAACCCCATTTTCTCCACCATGGTGTGGTTGCTGCGTTAAACACATAAACTAGTGTAGAAAGCACAAGGATACCCTGAATCTAAACTGTCTCCAAAGCTTTTTCAAAGAGTCATCAAGATCACAATAGAGATGAAAAGCAAGTTTACCTTCAGCTCCCTCCCTCCACCTCTCACAGTCTGCTATGTGAAACTAACCATTGGCTCACACAAAGCACAGACATCATTGCTAAAAATAAGAACATATTAAACAAAGAGCAGATTCTTTGACTATAATGGCCAACGTCCCCAGATGCTCCCTAGACTGAAGCATTGGCTGCTCAACAGATAGAGACTGGGAGCACACAGGGTAACGTGAGGATGGTGTTAACCACCATCCTAAACTTGCTGGGAGAAAGTTCATGTGGGCACTGGGGACCAGGCTGGGTATAGCTTAACCTGCGTCCTAGAAATGGTGTTTCGCTGAGTCACTTGGGTGCTGGGAATGCTACATGTATTCCAAAATCCCATTTTCTCGGGAGATAACAGGGCAGGTCATGGCCTTCCCTGAGACATGTTCACTCTCGGGCATCCAGAAAAACATCTTGTTCTTAGGACAAGAGAAGGATTAGAGACGAGCTTTCAAGGTATTAATCCTGTGAAAAGATAATCACATGAACAAATGATTATTACAAAGAAATAATTATAATATGGACCAGAAGAGCCGGAGCTCTTAATATTTCCTCAAAGGTCAGCTGCTTGAAGAAGTTTAGCCTAAAATCCTATGAACAAATTCCACAGAGGTAGAATATAGGCAAGACCCACCCAACTAAAAAGCAACCAACTTATCCCTCAAAATACTTTCTGAGCTGATAGACGTGCTGCCAAGGAGAAATGGAATAAAGGAACAAACAGAGCTCAAAAGAGAAGGTTGCCTTTCTTGCTGCTCAAAATCTTTGATGGGAAAGACGAAGCCATAGACAGGGATTTGTATTCATGCAATTGAGTGCTCCCTGAGGTGAGCCTAGTCCTATCATTTATCTGACCAGTTTGGGGACTTGCTTGCAAGGTCAAACTTGTGGGGTTTTGTGCCCTTGATAGAGCCTTCATATTGCTCAGGACATTCCTGGAACCCTCTACATCAATGCCTTAAATTTTTCTATACATAGATCTTAGAGAACTTTACTTCACAATGTAATTTTCTGTATATGCGCTAGTTCATAAGGCAGAGAAACGACTGAAGCTGGTTAAAAGATCACTTTCCCATACAGTACCATTATCACCCCATAGAACATGTGTTGGGATGCAATATTAGACAATATTTTGCATCATTACAAAGATCCTAACTGTTGCTAGAACTGTAAATATGAACACTAAATATATTAGTCTGATATTTAGACCACAAGAAGAAGCTAAGCATTACACCTGGGGATTGGTCCTTTCTCTTCGTAAATATATTCGTTATTATATTCACAGAGATGCTTAAATGGTTTTCTTTAGCCTGCAGCTAATGGCTGGGTGGCTCCACTTCACCTTCACCCAGCAGCTGTGGCCATCACCTAAATGAATATATGAATTGAATTAATGTGCAATGAGTGTTCACTATGTCCAGAATGACATAAAGATGTGGATTGATTGCTCTGGGGGGTATTCCCTATTTCTCTGACTCCCCATATCTTGTATGAGGAGCAAATTGAAACTATCCAGTACACAAACTAAAACTATCCAGTACACAGATTGCTTCACAGTTGTGAACCAGAAAAGTACATGCCCACAAGAATGTTTACTTTGCACTAAAGGTCTACTTTTACTTACTAACTGGCCTAGATGTGGCTGAAATTTGGGGAAATCATAAAACTTTAATCGAAGAATAAAACTCAGATGCGAGGCTCTGACGCTACTTCCTGTTGAGTGCACATCCCATGTTGAGAAGATCATAAATACGGTAGCCAGAAAGCTACATGCAGAAGACACATTTCCATGGGGCTCTGGAGAGAGTGAAACAGGAGTCTTTTGTAGAGGCTTTGGTGAAACATTCAGAAAAAGCTGAGTAGCCCAGGACCAAGTAAGAGGGAGTGACTATTATCCTAAGATCAGATGGGGGAAGGGAAAGGTCATGATGTTGGGAGCACCGGAAGACGGGAGGTGTGTTATAAGGGAAAATCAGTCATCATGGAAGCGTACAGCCACGCTAGAGTACTGTATGTTTCAAAGCAGAGGAAGAAGGAAAGGCATGCTCTGCTCCTCCTTCCCTCTGCCTCCTGATCTGCATTACCTCACCTTCTCCAAACACAACCAGAAATGAGAAGCTAAGGAGGCCCCTGCATAATAGAACCTTTAACACTCAGGTTGGAGGAGAGGAGGAGAGGGCCTGGGGGAAGCTAACCAGTTAATGACCGGTATAGTCACCACCCACATCAAGATAAAACCCTAACTTTTGCTTTTCTGTCTTTTCTTAGCTAATATAGCATTTCCCATGATGTAATCCAGATGAGGGTTATGTGAGGTAGCTCCAAGGGGCAAGTTCCCTTTGTTTAAATTCATTTAAGAAAACACTGAACTAGCACATTAAATAGGTCTCATTACCCTAGAATTTTTCAAAGCTGTACTATATTTTCAATACTTTTTTTCTTGACAATAACAGTCACGGAAGACTGTGATGAATGAAGCCAATAGGCCAAACACTAGGACTCTGTAATAAGTGGGGCAGACACCTCACTCCCAGTATGTATAAATAAATGGAAGACAGACCACAAGAAGAAAACAAAAGCTGGAAACAAAGTACAGCAGTGTGGCTCTCAGATGGAGTAAAATGTGCAGAATGTCTCAATATAAGCAACTTAGATTTAGAGAGCTTCAATTTCTGAGCAACTTTTAGGGTGTAAGAGATGGAAAAAACCAAACTAAAACAACAACAAAAACAAAAGACAAATTAAACAAACAAACAAAAGACCCTAGCTGTCCTCTGATGGTTGGTGTGTATTTTGAAATAAGACTTACATAGTTCATCATAACCCATGATTCCTAGTTGTGGGTGATAGCTTTCACTCTGACAGCCCCAGACATTTATGGAAAATGGGGGGTGGGAGGTAAAGTGTGAAAGAAGAAGCTATATGTTTGCTGTCAGAGCCGAACGCAGGACTATAAATACTCTATCTTCCTCACAGTAACCTCCAGACCTCGGTAAAATGTGAGAATGTCTATTTGATAAGTCAGGAAATTGAAGTTCATGGCTATTAAAAGACTTTCTCAGTGTCTTGTGGTTATTAACTTGTACAGTGAAGATTTGACAGGTTTTTTTTTTTATTAGCAAATTTAGACCCTTCTTCCTTTATCGCCTCTTTTATCCACTCTATCATGTTTTGCTATTTCTTAAATTATCAGAGTTTATAACACCAGTTTATAGTGTAGTCATCACAAGCATCTATACTGCTATTTGTATTTAAAAACAACAACAACAACAACAACAACAACACAGAACCTTCCAGAATTTCTCTGTGGTAGTAAAATAAGCTACATAATTAAACACCCTGCTTCTATGCGGATGATGTATGAAGATTTTTATTTCTTTCCACTTGTAATGTTTGACTTATCTTTTCTGTAAAATTAATGTCCATTGATTTCTCAGAAAATGGTGTTTTCCTTCACAGAGGGCTTGGTTTTAGGAGAACCAAACAGTACATCATTATCGATTATGATTGCCGTTCCCGAAAGCTGTTGTGAATGTGAGTCTTCCTCTAAATGAGTGCTCAGACAAAACACTTTAATTCATTTCCAAAATGGGTCTTGTTGCCCAGAAAATGCAATATAGATCACCTTAGAAAATAAATTTTATCCAAAAAAAAAATAGTCAAACAAGAAAACTATTACAGTAAGCATTAGCTTTTATACTCAGAGAAACATGTATGTCTCCATCTTGGTAGGACACCCTAAAAGAATCTCTCCTCTGGAGCTGGGAAGTGTGTACTAGTGATCTCCAAATGTGTGCACTGGGGATACTGACAAGGCAAAGAGAGAGCACTGAGCTGGTGACGGGCACAGACATCTTGGAATTATCACTCCCAGTACCATGTGAGCTTATTTCTAACTTTGAGCAAGCCTGAAAGAACCAAGCAACTTCATGTAATTGCCATACTCTCAGGGTTCCAGAGGGAAATTACTAATCACAATTATTTACTGAAACACAAATGGGAAACTCAAGTCACCCCAGGGTTGCACTGAAACAGCTCCAGACTTGGGTTACAACTTCAAAATTAATGAGAATGAGCAGGGGGTGAGGCTGTTGAGTATATCGAATGGCCTCGCCATAATTAAAGACCCACATGCAGCCAAATGAGATTACCCTCCACTCTGGAAGGAGTGAGGGCTTACCCACTCACCCAAACCTCAGAAAGCCAGGTGGGTGAAAGTCCTTGTCCACAATTCCATGCCTTTAAGACGCAGGCTTTCTCCCCTGTTGTTGATGCAGTGGTTGTCATGGCAGTCCTTTTAATTACTTTTTAATCTTTAATAATCATGTTATCGGATGATTTATTGAAGCACCACTCTGTGCCTGGCATGAGGCAGCACACACTAAAGGTATCTGTGGGCACTCGATTCTAATAAGCATAAGCTTAACTCTTTGAGCTTCCAACCTGTGAGCTGGTACCTTGTGAGTTAATCAACTCTCCCAGAGCCAGGGATCTGTTAGATTCATGAATGATGATTAGAAGAAGATGAGACAAAGTTTGGAATGGAGCAGTAAACTCATATTGAGCCTAGCTGACACTACCAGCTTCTGCCAAATGAACAAAAGTACTTGTGACTTGAACCTGAGGTGGACTG
Organism: Micromys minutus; assembly: GCF_963924665.1. Taxonomy (NCBI): domain Eukaryota; kingdom Metazoa; phylum Chordata; class Mammalia; order Rodentia; family Muridae; genus Micromys; species Micromys minutus. The sequence goes on along the minus strand of NC_137982.1, from coordinate 24,729,770 downwards.
AGACCACTGTAACCATCTGGCTGTTTCATTCTAGCTGGGTGGGATGGCTGTGCTGCCTCCTTCCTCAGAGAGGATCTTCCCACAAGAAAATAGGGGCTCTAGTATGTGGCTTCCAGTAAACCACTAGCCCTTTGGTCACTAGCCCTGAGTATGAAGATATTGAGGGGCCAAGTTTATGGCACTGTGGGTATAAGGAATGCAAAGAACTGAAGTAATACAGTAATTAAAATTAGATTTAAAATGTACCCATCAGAATAACTAAGATCAAACACTCAAGAGATAGCATAGGCTGGTAAGGATGTGGAGCAATGGCAACACTCCTCCACTGCTAGTCGGAGTGTAAATTTGTACAAGCACTTTGGAAATCAATTTGGTGCTTTCTCAGAAAACTAGAAGTAGTTCTACCTCAAGATCCAGTTATACTACTTTGAGTATATATTTGACATTACACCCAAAAGATTCTCCACCATCTCACAAAGACCTACTAAGCTATGTTCATTGCAGCTTTATTTGTAATACCCAGAAACTGGAAACAACCTAGATGTTTCTCAACTGAAGAATGGATAAAGAAAATATGGCACATTTATACAATGGAATATTATTCAGCTATGAAAAACAAAGGCATCATGAATCTTGCTGGCAAAGGTATAGAACTTGGGGATATCATCCTGAGTGAGATAACCTAGTCCCAGAAAGACATGCATAGGATATACTTACTTCTAAGTGGATATAAGGCATAAAATACAGGATACCCGTGCTATACTCCACAGATCCAAAGAAGCTAAACAAGAAGGAAGGTACAAGAGAGGATGTTTGAATCTCACTTAGAAGGGGGAATAAAATAGTCATAAGAAGCAGATGTAGGAAGGGAACTGGGTGGGAGAGGAGATGGGGAGGGAAATTGGGAAAGGTGGTTCAGAATCAGGTGTGGGATGGGACAGGAAGAATGGCCACAAGGCCATTAGAATGAATAGAAATCTCCAACTGATTGGGTTGGGGAGGTGGAGGGGGAAACTCTAGGACCAGACAGAGACCTAGGATAAGGGAGGTGCCCAAAAATTAATGGGGGTGACCTTATCTCTGAGTCACTATATTAAGAATATGGAACCTGAAGAGGTCACCCCTTGTAGCCAGGCAGGAACCCCGGTGAAGTGATAGGGACACCAACCCACCTACAAAACTTTTGACCCAAAATGTATACTGTTTGCAAGAAATGGATTGATCAGAGACTGAGGGAAAGGCCAACCAATAACTGGCCCAACTTGAGACCCATCCCATGAGCAATCACCAGTCCCTGACACTATTAATGATACTGTGTTATACTTGTAGACAGGAGTCTAGTATGGCTGTCCTCTGAGAGGCTCCACCCAGAAGCTGACTCGGACTGATGCAGACAACCACAGTCTAACAGTGAATGAAACTTGGGGACTCTTGTGGAAGAATAGGAAGGATTGTGGCCCCTAAGGGGATAGAAACTCCACAGAAAGACCAAAAGAATCAACTAACCTGGACCCTTGGGGTTCTCAGAAACTGAAGCATCAACCAAAGAACATGCACAGGCTGAACATATGTCCTCCCTGCACATATGGAGCAGATGTAAAGCTTAATCTTCATGTGGGTCCCAAACAACTGGAACAGGGACTGTTCCAAAAGCTATGTCCTGCCTGTGGGATGTGTTCTTCTAGCTGGGCTGCCTTGTCCGGCCTCAGTGGGAGTGGGCACACCTAGCCTGTCAGAGACTTGATGTACCAGAGTTGGGAGGATAATTGGGGAGTTCCCCATTTTCTCAGAGGAAAGGGGAGGGAGATGGGAGTAGAGATTGTGGGAAGGGGTGACTGGGAGAGTCAGTGAGCAAGATGTAGAGTGAATAAGTAAAAATGAAAATAATTTAAAATAAAAATATATTTTGAAGTGTAGAAACTAAAAATGTAAGCTATTTCCCCCCAGAATATTTGATGAAATTATTTGTGGAGGAAGGGTGTGGTTTATGCTGTTTATCAAGGGCAGGGTAGACTTGTATTGTTTCACTTAGAATCAGTATTTTGCTCTAGGAAGTTTATTGGTTTTACCATTGTTTTCCTTTAGTTTTATCGGAATAACTTCTTCCAGTTCCATCTGTCTGTTGTTGGCGATAGGAGAACAGCCACCAGACTCTCTCGCAGAGACCAGAGGGATAGCATTAGGACCCGAGACTGGTGAAGCACCAGTTTGCCTGACCATGGCCAAAGCCACACACATTGCCCCAGCTATTTGTGCTTAAAAAAAAAAAATCAAAGAGCCAAAGCAGGGGCAAGGAGAGTCAGTCTGACCGCACTTTTCTTCGTGCCCCTGAAAGGCGGAACCACTATGAGATCAGTTAACTCATTCTCCCGCTCTAGTGAGACCGATGGGCCATTGTGGCTATTATATGACGAGGAAGATCCTGCTGGTAAACCAGCTTGAGACTAGCTGCACACAGTCAATTCACCATTTTCCAGCTAAACCGATATCTAGGAAGCATCTCAAAATAACGACCAGAGCTTGGGTTGCTCAAGGGCTCACCAACATCTTTTTGGTGTCATGGATTTTATTTCTGGATCATGCTCGTTATTTATACAAGCCCGAATCGATATTTTCAGAATTCTGCATGGGATATCAACACGATTTGAATTTTTAGTTCCCCATTGCCAAGTATCATGTTAACTCTATGTTCCCTGTATAGCTCAGTCAGATTATAACGATCTAAAAGCCCACAGGAATGGGGGAGATGAAGAAAAAAGTTCTCTTTTCTAATCTGACAACAATATTTACATTCTTACCATCAGACTTTGTTTTAATGTTTCTAGAAAAACTGACAGATTTAATATCAGGTCTGAGTAGTCTATTAAAAATGCATCCAGAATATTCTTTTTTCGCTGAGAAGAAAACAAATGATTCTAACTCCCACTCCAACCAGTTAGTTATCCATGCATGCGTGAAACAGCTCCAGATTTCTGTTCCCAACCGGTCACCTCCTGAGCAACTACAGCCACAAACTTAGACAGTGCGATCAGAGGCATCTCATTGCTCCCGAATCTCTTGTACAGATGAGGTTGCCAGCAGAGAAGATGCAGAAACCACGGCTCAGCCACAGCGTAGCTCAGCTGTCCTGGTCCTGTCCCTTTTGCTGGGTGCAAATTTATTTTTGTAATTCAGTGCACCACTCTTGTTCTAAGACAAATCCATCACCTCTGCTTAGAAGAAAAATAACAAAAAAAAAAAAAAAAAGAAAGAAAGAAAGAAAGAAAGAAAGAAAGAAAGAAAGTAGTTTATGAAAGGAAAGTTAGATCATTTGAATTTTATGGTTCTTTTCAATCACTGATAGGTGGGGTTTTTAATGAATGTCTTCTTGTTTCTTGAAATGATTTCATCTGTTATGTATGCTATTCTTTATTATCAATTAATCCAAGGCCCAAGAGCATTAATTACTCCAGCAACAAGTCAAAGAAAAACACTGGCGACAGACATTTACACTTTGACCTTTAGAGGTTGTTACTTTTTGACACGATTTATTTTATTTTTTTCTCTCCAGACCTCTAATCTTTCAACCCTTCCCAGACAACCTATAATTCTGCTGCTTTGTCCCTCTCTGAAATTACCTGAGTGCTGGCTGCCTTTGGGAAGAGTAACTGCCCTGTAGCATAAGTGGTGAAGGTCAATTCAAAGCTGTAGGTCCATCTGCCTGGGGAAAAGAGATTCTTCAATAACTTCAAACTATGCTCCCCTCCCCCAGTGACTGGTTTGATGGCTGATGACAGGAAAAGTACTACCTAACATAGCAAGGAAGCCCTCCCCTATTTCGAAGAACTTGCCAAGTTCTCTGTATGACGGTAGCCAATGGTGAGGCAGAACAAACAGGACCACTCACAGGACACATGAACTAGCCTGCAGACAACAGCCACGTCTCCTGGAATTTGGGGGTGTGTAACACTACTCTTGAAAGACACACTGTTTAGTTCTCATGCCAAACCTTTCCCTTGCCTGCCTGTGGGTGTGTTATACAGACACAGATGGTTCACTGTCTATCAGAAAGCCTGTTCATCCCTAACTCGCCTAGATTCTCTGAAAAGATCCATAAAATAATCCCAGCAAACTTCTCATCAGGGTTTGGTCTTAAAGCCAGGTTAGCATCCATAAATATTGTGGGCTTCAGACTGACAGAGAGTGCACACATCAACTCACCATTACCTGAGACTGAGTTACCTAGGGCTCACCTAGTCATAGGTAAGACTCTGTTTGACAGACTCTGTTGACTGTGACTGGGTCCCCTCCCCCTACCTGTACTGCCTGGTTGGGCTTCAGTAGGAAAGGATGTGCTTAGTCCTGCTGAGACTGGTACCAGGTTGGGTACCCAAATGGGAAGTCCCCATCTCTGAGTAGAAGGGGAGGGGGAGAAGAGGGAGGGATTCCTAAGGGTAGGGCTGGGAGGAGGCAGAGGGAATGGCAATCAGGATGTAAAGTGAAAAAGAAAATTTGAGGATAAAAAAAGGATTCTGATGGATCAGCTCATGAAACACCAAAGGACTGCACGTCTGGTTGGATAATCTACAAGGGCTCAGGAGTTGGCATGTGCATGTCCAATACTGACCTAGGTTTAATTAAAATTAACTGGCTGGTATTTTTTAGATCTTCTTCCTACTGATTTAATGTTTAAGTTTTGAGAATAGTCTGTCACAAAAATGACCCTAAATTTGTAAACAAAGATAAATGTGTCCAGACAGTGATCCCTTTAACCAACTTTTAATTTCAAGTGGACAAAAATTAGGAGAGGTTACATAGCAGAAGCATGAGGCAAGGCTCTAGAACAGCTAGGAGAAGACACTGAATACTGTTGCCAATTTTATAGGGCACGTTAAAGCGAGCATGACTCTGACTACAGAGCACTGGACATTCTTCTACTTGACACTACGTCCTCTCAGTTCCAGTTTCTGCGACTAAAATTCTGGAGAGAGCCCTGAGCACGCAGAGATGTACAGAGAAGGCAACACTCTCTGGTATCAAGGAGTGCACTGCTGCTCTGTGATTCATGAAACCTTCACAGAGCATCCTTGTGGGTTCCATGACACACAGTCACGTTTCCAGGGCCTGGCACTGATGTCCTCCATCTACCTGGATGAATGAAGAATTACTGCTTAGAGTCACGCTTTCCCTGCCCCACATTCTGTTTCTCCAGTGTCCTATAAACTTCTCAAGGTCATGTAGTGATGCTTCCTTCCTCTCAAATTAGATTTGTGTGTAAGTAAAATGACAAATTATACACATAAATGCCTAAGCTAGCTGCCTCGTTTTGGACCCTGTTTTGAGACAAAACTCATTCTGTTTTGACAAGAAATGCTTTCATAGCAATATATATTATGTATATATGTACATTATTAATTGATGTACATATACATACATGTATACATATCATACACATGTATTATATGTCATATGTATATATATGATATATATCATATGTATATATATGATATATATACTGATGTATATCTATATAGATAGAGATAATATACACAGGAGAGACATCGGTTTACTAAATACCAGTTCATTGCCTCTCTAATTGCTGTCTTTGTTCAGAGCTACTCATGTAGGCTTAAAGATCATAATTTAACCAGGCTTCCGTAAATAAGTTTGTGCCTCATTTTTCTTCCTGTATTCAAACTTTTGTTTTTTTATCTTTTATTTTGAGTAATAATCATCTGTATTTGATTTCTACCAAAACTGAAATTAAGTTTCTTAATAAAAATCTCTTGAATATTAAATCAGCAATTCTTATGCAGGAAAAGCCATGGTCATCCACACTAGGCTCAGTTTTGTCCTATTCTCAAGAACATCTGCTTTCCAAGACCAAGCTAGGGGCAGTGCTTTTGTTGACAATGATGTTTGGGTCAAGGTCTTCTTGGAAGCTCCAGCTTTGTAGCCTCATCACCATAATTTGCCCCCTTCTTTGTGTTTTCTATTGTTGACACATATATTTACTGCTACAACAAATTTCATTCAAAAATGAAAATAAATCTACCCACACTCAGAATTCTAGATAGTTTATTTCTTTAGTTGATTTGGTTAGTCTGGTCTTTTGAAGGAAAATGGCTTCATTGGCTTATTTTGGCTATTTGACTTCTCAATCACCAGTTGGTGGAACTGTTTGGGAAGGCTCAGAAGGCAGGACCTTGTTGGAGGAGGTGTAGCACTGGTATTTCAAAGAACCCCCACCATCCCGGGTTAGATCTCTCTGCTTATGCTTGTGGATCAGGTGTGAGCTCTCAGCCACTGTTCCAGCACCGTGTCTGCCTGCCTGCTGCCATATTGCTGGCCATGATGATCATGGGCTCACCCTCTGAGACTGTCCCCCCAATAAACTCTTTTTTTCTGTAAACTGTCCTGGTGGTGGTGTCTCATCACAGCAATAGAAAGTAACTAAGACAATTTCCTTCTCACTTTAAGGGTAGAGGGTGACTTTTGACACCTGTCTTTACCTTTCTTTGTCCACTTGAACCAATGGCCAATGCTGCTATGGGAAGAGTTAGACAGCACAGGCTGAATCAAGTAAACCCTGCACTAGTTCCCCCAAGGTTCCATCAAAGTAAACATTCTCATATTTGGCTAAGCAAATGGACCTTCCGAAGCTTTGTACAGAAGAGTGTTGGCGTTTACTGAGCTCCCTCTCATATATCTGTCATTATGCCACATTAACTCACTTAATTATTGCAAACAGCCTCATGAATTATGTACAGTTAGATCGACTTTGGAAACACAAAGCCGACCACCTCCCAGATAAAAGTGAGTGCTCACAAATCATGCAGCTGTTAAAGAGAGGAGCTGAGATCAGTGCCCAGGCCCCACCTGACTTCAAAATAGTCATTTATCTGCAGTATGTGTATATTCCTCTCCCTCTCACCCAACTCTACTTCTTTAAGAAACACAATAAGACTTTCTAATCTATCCTTTCTCTAAGCCAAAGCCATAATAAATTCACATTCTTTGTTAATGGCCTACCATATATTTTTCCCAGACAAGCTGGGACAGGCAAGTCATCTCATGAGTTTGCACGCTGGAGACATGTTTTTTTTTAAATAATTTATTATCTTTAATTCTTAAGGCACATTTGCATCTCTATCTGAATCATCATTACACTTTAATATCACTACTAACTAGCCCCTGCAGGTAGTGAAAATATATTAGCTTATTTTTGAACACTGGGCTTTGGGTATACATAGCATGCATCTCACATGTTCATGTGCTCACAAACTACCTATCAGAGACCAGAAAAAAAAAGTCCCCTTCAACATGTAAATGTGTGGCTCATTCATGATTAAGAGTTGGATATAAGCCTAAGAACAGCTGTATTTCCAGCCACTCCTTCTCACTTCTTAAGCATATATGTTCTGCAGGGCGCTGTCATTTTTTGTTCCTTTAAGGAGTTTCTTGAGTTTATCTCTTCCTTTTTAAAATGTTTGTATCATACTTTATTTATCTATTGTGTTTCTGAGTACATATGGACAAGTTGATTCTCTCCTTCAACCATACATGTGTGACCCAGGGATTGAACTCAGAGCCTTAGACTTGGCAGCAAGCACTTTTACCTCACTAGACTATCTCTGTGGCCCAGTTTAACCCTTTTCTCTTCATTCCCATAAACCTGGTCTGTAGATGTTTGTTCCTTTGCTATCATAAAAACTTGCTAACTGCGTTCTCCCTGCCTCAGATTCCTTCGACACACCTTAATAGCCAGATGAATCTTTTTGAGCCATTGCTTTGTCTTCTCGTTCTCTTGTGCAGCATGTCCAGTGAGCTTTGTCTCGGTCATCAAATCTAAAACCCCTCCTCTCAGCTACTGAGTTCTCTGAAATCCATCCTCATTGCGTTGAGCCTCTTCCCCTGCACAGCACCATTCCGTTCAGGTCTCACCTCTACATTCCAGTGAGTCTGATCTATATAGATAAGATCAGGCCCAGAGTTCTTTCTGCTGCCCTCTGACTGCCTCTGCCAGAGCCCCTGCATACGCTGCAAACACTGCATAATAAAAAATGTATACGGCAGTATAAACTGCTAAGGAGTAGCCAGAACTTAAAGACCAAACCAGCACCAGTGGCCTAAAGAAAGCCCACGAAAAGCCCCATAGCGTACAGGAACCAAGTTTCGGCGATGATCATGGATAAGGGGAAGGTTGGAAAGATGGCAGAAACCGATGGAAAATGTTTAAACCAGTGTTACCCCAATAAGCCCCATCTGGTGCTTTGGAAAGACATTAGAGATATCAGAAGCTGAAGAGATCGTCAAAGATGTTTTTCTTCCTGCCAGATGCCTGCACTCTTATAGCTTCAGAAGCAAGTCTAACTTCCCCCATGGGTAAAGTCACTCAGGAGTCAAAGATCGAACATGACACTATTAGGTGCCACACATTCCTCCAGCTTTCAAGAGGACCAGAAGAGGGACTATCAGCTCAGGTCCCCACTGACACATTTGGATTATGCCTACCATGTAGGCAACTTCAGACACTTTCTAGACTGAAGATTTTGCTCACGGTGTGTGTGGAGGCTGAGGATGTTCGTTTATTGTTGTTATTGTTATTATTATTATTATTATTATTATTATTATTATTATTATTATTATTATTAAACACAGCTAACCTAGCACCCTCTTTTTCTCTGTATTTTCTTTCTAAAACTCAGAATCATTTCCCTCAAGTATATGTGAGACTGAAAGACTATGGTTGAAAATTAATCTTCCTGTTGACTCTAGAGTGCCAGAGAGTTCTCTCTTGAGTTGTGGATGATGTAAAAGGACCCCTGGCACCATGTTCTTGCTATAACCCAACACTTATTTTTCTGGCAGTAAGAACTTGAGGCTGTTTGTTGGAGAACATTAGCACTCTAACAGTAGCTTCGATCAGTCTTAGGCTGGCCAAATTCTAACTTGGCCCAGGGATTTAAAGAAGCCCTTGCTGTCTAGTCAGCCTGAGAAAGTCAGTCACAAGCTGATTTTCAATATGATGCTCCTGAGGGGTGTGTCCATGTCTATGTTCCTGTCGGTGGCCATGTGTCTGTGTCCACGTTTGTCCATGTATGTCTGTGTGCTTATGTGTATGTGTGTATATAGTGATATCTGTGTGTGTATGCATTCATGTGTGTATGTATGTATGCATGTATGTATGTATGCATGTATAGTCATAGCTTATAATCTCCATCAGATCTCTTAACCTCTTGAAGTTTTAAGTCTGCCAACTCATAAATCATGGTTCCTTATTTTGCCTTATATTATTACCTTAGGGATTAAATGATATTGCATTTGCAAAGTGGTAAGTAGATACAACACGGGTGTTATAGGAGGAACATCACATATGTGAACATCAGTGGTGTCCCCTTGGATATAGTGTTGCTTGGGAATATTGTGTGTCTTATAAGGGACTAAATCTTCCTATATTACAATGTTTTATTTTAATTTTTTGTTAGTTGAAAACATAGCTAAACATGTCCCTTATATCTTAATTATATAGCATTAGATCTGATCTCCTAAATAGAAAACACAGAGGACTCTAGAAAAAGAGATCCACATTCATGTATATCTCTGGAATTTAAATTGTTGTATCCCCCCCCCCCAAAATCAAATCCAAATGTGATATTGACCTGTATATGAATCTCAAATATAATGGTACAAAATGTTCTTTGATTTTACTTTTTATTTTTTATACCCTACAAATGAATCCCTCCTAAGGCCTGGAAGGAAGCAATGACTTTCTTTTTGTTCCCTCAACATAGTGTTTTTCTTGGTTATTTGGGAGTTTCACATAATGTACCTGATCACAGTCACTTCCCAGTCTTCCCAGGCCCACGGACATGGGACACACCCCTCAGGAGCATCACATTGAAAATCAGCTTGTGACTGACCTTCTCAAGCTGACTAGACAGCAAGGGCTTCTTTAAACAGATTATGGCTATAAACATGGTGTACTGGCTGGTTTTGTGTCAATTTGACACAAGCTGGAGTTATCACAGAGAAAGGAGCCTCCGTTGGGGAAATGCCTCCATGAGATCCAGCTGTAAGACATTTTCTCAACTAGTGATCAAGGTGGGAGGACCCAGACCATTGTGGGTGGTACCATCCCTGGGCTGGTAGACCTGGGTTCTATAAGAAAGCAGGCTGAGCAAGCCAGGGGAAGCAAACCAGTAAGTAACATCCCTCCATGGCCTCTGCATCAGCTCCTGCTTCTTGACCTGCTTGAGTGGCAGTCCTGACTTCCTCTGGTGAACTACTTTATCATCCAACTTCAGACAAAACATTAAGTTGCTGGAAACTTGCTCATATCCACCCATTGTTGGCCTGATTAAAACATCCTTTCCCTGTGAGGTTGTTGGGGATGCAACCTGTTTATCCTTCCTTCTGCTGGTCCAGCCCAGCACACCCCAAGTTGCTGGCAGGAATAAGAGCGAACAGCAGACAACAGAGTCACACAGATAAGCATCCCTTCCATATATGTCATTCCCACACTTATCAATCCACTTCCTCTGAAGAACTCCTAGAGGATAGCAGGCTTAACCTTTGAAAAAGGCGTTGTCCTTAGAGCTCATGCCTTTCTCTCTCCTCCTATAAACTGAGTTCTGCCGTGTACCTTTAAACTTTCAGTTGGTATTCCTAACCCCTTTGGTGCTGCACATAATATATTTCTTCTATTTTATGTCTTTCCATAGTATATGCAAGTATGCACACATGCAGAGTTCATACCTATATTTGTACTTGAGAAGGATGTGAGGTGAACTCCATTGCTATCCGCCTAATTCTCTTCACATAGAGGCTATCACAAAAACTGAAGCTCACTGGTGTGTTGTTATTATTGTTGTTTTGTGGTTTTCTTTTTGTTTTGTTGTTGTTGTTTTGGCTAGCCTGACAACCAGCCAGCAAGCCCCAGAGGCTTGACCTTCTTGACCTTCCATATCCTGATCTGAACACAGTCTCCCACCCCACCTCCCTCTTTCATAACATTGCTCTTGCCCACTGATCCCTAGCCCATTTTTTATTTAAACCTCCTCATTCTTTGCCAGATGACACTCCTCTCACTTCCATCTCCTAGAGAAAGATCATCTTGCTAATGGTGGGGGGGGGAGAAGGGGGGAAGGAAGAAGGGGAAAAGAGGGGGGAAGGAGGGATGGAGGGAGGGTGAGGGAGGAAGAGAGAGGAAGAGAGAGGGGGGAGCAATGGAGGGAGGGAGGGAGGGAGGGAGGGAGGGAGAGAGAGAGAGAGAGAGAGAGAGAGAGAGAGAGAGAGAGAGAAAGAGAGAGAGAACTCTCAAGTGCAAATTAGAAAAAGTCACAACAATGACATTAAGGAAATGAGGGAGGGAAGAATGCATAAGAGAAAGCTTGTCAGGTAAAGGAGACAGCAGCAGCTATTAAGGACCCATGGCAGGTCTTCACCTGCCACAGGGACAGCTTTGGGACTTGCAGCACTTCTGTTGAGTCAGAGAAGGGACTCCTCATGAGAGATGAAGACAGAAATTGTTTGCAGGCTGACTTACTAACTTCTAAGACTGACTTTTCTTCTCTATAGAGCAAAAGTCTATGATTCACTGTGAATGTGAGAATAGTTTGACTTAAGTTGTCCAGTCTTTGAAACCCTAGCTGTTGAGATAGCCCTGGGAGTGAGAGGAGACCAGGAACCAGTGCATTCCTGTAGGCACAGAGGATTATGGAGGAGAGGCTGGGGTCCAGGCATGTTTTAAAGGGAGTCTTGCTGGCACTATTGGCAAGAATCTTGGTTGAAACAATCAGATGTATGGAGTAAGAAAAGACAAATGTGGCAAAAACTCTGTGTGAAAGATTTCTGGTGGAGTGAGGAAGTTTGGTGAGGAGCCATGTTGGGTTCTTGGGGAGCAAGGGAATCTGGGCTGAGCCATGTTGAGTTTGAGATGTCCTTTAGACACACCAACTAGTAGTATCTAGAAGGACTTTTGTACACAGGAACTTGGAATTTTGGATAAAGATTCTAAAACAGGCCCTCACATTAACAAATAATTTTGTACAAAGGCACTGGGAAAAACAAGTCATTTCCCTAAATACTGCTGAAAATACCCGTGTAGAAAAACATCTGTACTTCTTGGCATCCACATTATTGTCTGGGTTTGGTGGTAGTATATGCAATAAGTCTCAGGATGACAGGAGCCTGATATAGCTGACTTCTGAGAGATTCCACCACTGGCCTGACAAATACAGAGGCAGATGCTCACAGTCAACCATTGAACTGAGAATGGGATCCCCAATGGAGGATTTAAAGAAAGGACTGAAGGAGTTGAAGGAATTTGCAACTTCATAAATACAACAATATTAACCAACCAGACCCCCCCTCCACCGGAGCTCAGAGGGACTAAACCACCATCCAAATAGTACACATGGACGGACCCATGGCTCCAGATACATATGTAGTGGATGATGGCCTTGTTGGGCCTCAATAGGAGAAGCCCTTGGTCCTGTCAAGGCTCTTTTTTCCAGTAGGAAAATGTCAGGGCAGGGAAGTAGTAGGGGGTGGGTGAATGGGAAAGCACACTCATAGAAGAAGGGCAAAGGGGGATGGAATAGGGGGGTTATAGACAGGAAACCAGAAAAGAGATAACATTTGAAATGTAAAGAAAAATATCTAATAAAAAAGATTAAAAAAAGAAAAATATCTATAATATTAACTTGTATCTCATGCATATATACATTAATCTGAGAACATGTTTAATGCAAAAACTTAAATCCTTCTAAAGGAAAGACAGGAAAATCTATGCCATGCCACCAGTACCAGAGAACACTGTGGTCTCTTCAGAGAACTCCCTCACATCATTTCCAGCCAACTGTACCTCAGTTGTGAGGCAACTTCCCTGCACAGTGTTGTTGTCTTTTTTCAAATCCAGGTAAATAGAGACTTGTTACAGCATGTGCATTTTGGGAGGGGCTTAAGAATTTTGAGTCAGCAAAGGTTGAATATTTATCTATATTGTCAAATGTGCCAATAGTTTATTCTACTTTTGCTGAATAATATTTGCTCTTATAGCTATATCACAAGTATTTTATAATTTTTAATGTGTATTTGAATGACTGTTTTTGTTTAAAAAGCTGTTATGAACATTTTCCATATACCTGTTTTAGAATATGGTTTTATATTTCTTGGGTAAATTGATATTGTTGTCCAAGGGCAGATGTACGTTTAATTTATAAATTACCATCATAATTTCTTATCATAGTTTTTCTATCTTAATGTCTGTGTGAAACTATGCAAGAGCCTACTTAAAATCTCATCCCATGATAGGGATTTCATAGACCCTAGGGTAGAACCCGTGATTGTTATCTTATTAAATTATTACTTAAATATTTTTACTTTAAACCTGTAGGCATAGGCTGATCTCAACCTTGGTCAGAGAAACTTCTTTTGATTTTCAGTGGTAGTCAATGCAAAGATTCATAATTTGTCAAAGAGAACATGTGACCCTAAGTGCTCAGCCCTAAATGGAATATCTTTATCAACTCTCCAAGTCACAAACCCACCAAGTCCCAGGGAACATTATAGAAGAGAAAGCAAAAATCACATAAGATCTGAAAGATGTGGAAGAGAGTTATAAAATACTGTCATCTTATTTCATTGTACACATGTGTAAATTTCACAAAGAATAAATAAATAATAAAAGAAAAGCAATAAGACTCCACAAGTTTGTTGTTGCTTTTAGATGTATTTATTTCTACTAGCAGTTTCCCTACGTGTATGAATGTGAACCACATACATGCCTGGTGCTTATGTAGGTAGGCACCTCCAGAAAAGGATATCAGATTCTCTGGAACTGAAGTTATAAATAGTTGTGAATTAAACCTGTCCCAGTAAATGTTTTTGAAAATGTAAAATGGCACCATGCCACACTAGCGCTGGCTACTCTCTGGCCCTAGCAGCAATCTCACTGCCGTGGGTAGTCCCAACAGCGCCCACCCATTTAGTTCCCTTGGTGGGTCACTGCCACGCCAGACCCACACAACATCTGCCCATCTTGTGATTAGCTATCAAAAATCACTGTAACCCAGCAAAATCAAAGCTCCAAAACATTGTAATTTATCAATCATATTTATTTCAGTAAACTCTTACCCAACAAAACATCCACACAATAATCTCAAAGCCATTTGATACTGATATAAACTGCCCACCTAGCTAAGACAAATTGTTCTGTAATTATCCATCTCTTATAAGATATTTATAACTACCTATGGCTATTTAATGCCACATGGATCTGTGTCATCTGTCTCTTTCTCTATGTTCTTTCCTTCTTTTTCTCTCCCATCTCTCCCGCCTCTCAAAAACTTTGCTCCCACCTTTCTTTTTCACTGCCCAATCACAGACGTTGCCTTATCACGTGCCTGCCTTCACTTGCATATAGACACCACAAGTCCTCTCAAGGAAAAAATGCTCCGAAACTAAACCCTCTCTCCAGTTCTTGATCTACATGTTTTGACAAGTAATAACTAACTTTTATTTTTAACTATACAATTGACTATGGTTGAGCTCATTTTTTTGCATAAGCATATCCTTGTTCTGCCAATGTTGGGCCAGGGTCTCCCCAGAGTAATCAAATCAGTACACAAGCTAAATGGGTCCCTCCCATTCACAACTGGGGAAGGAACTTGTTCTTACACCTTATGATGATGCCAGAGGGTAAGGGGGAGATTTGTGAAGGAGTAAGAATTAGTTCTTACAGATATGTCAAGAACGAGTTGTTTATTCTAGTATCTCAGCTGTCCATATTGGGTCCAAAGTTAAAACAATCCTTTTAGAAAGTTTTGCATGCTATAGGACAACCCCAAGTTTGAATACTTCAAGAATATGTTTTTCAAAGAGAACTGTGCTTGTCAAATTGATTCAACAATTTAAGAGCTGACTTAAATTTGTGTTCCTAATTTTTTTAAACTCAGAGCATACATGCAGACTATATTGAGTCCAAGCTTTCTCCATTCTTCACTATGACCCAGTTCAGTCTAAGGGACAAGCTCTGATTCTGAATAAGTGCATCTTTATTTTATAGCCTGTATTCCTTATTAATATCAACCACTTAGTGAAAGTCTCAGAAGTTTGAAATCTTTAAAGTTTTCAAACGTTTGATTCACAATAAGTCATCACAAATAACTTTTATTGAATCTTTATTCGTACTCTGTAATGCTTTCTGTCTCCTAACTTGTGTAGTAAAGTTAACCACAGTGACATTTTGATATATTTCTGCTTCTTTGTAACACCTTGGAGTTTCTTCTCATAATTTATTAAGTGCACAATAAGCTGGAAACCTAGCATAGCAATGCATAATTGTATGTAAATTCAGAGTATATGCAATGAAAATTAATACCAGTCTAGTACTGCTGACAGTAATTAATTGTATATTTCAAGACAATCTGTAGAGAATATTTATAATGTTCCTAATAGACAGAAAATAGTAGTAGTCATTGTTTAAATAAGAATACACTACACTGTCTCTGTGTTTTTGGTGGATATAAGGTGTATTGAGGTGGTTCAGTGAAGCACTGAAGGAAAAAAATTCAGACTGTTCTACATCATGGCCACCTCATTTTGAATCCTGGCTCACAGTTTACAATCCGAATTCATAAAAGTACCAAGCTCTACTTTCCTACCTCTAATACAAGAATAACTAACTTTCCCTATGTTATAAAGTTACTGTGAATATTCAGATCTAGAAAGTTTCTTCCTATGTGACTAGCACGTAGGAATATAGTTAACATAGATAATATAGTTCATTCTTTGTGGGCACTCATCTAGGACAAGGTTTGGAAAGTGGTGTATCAGAGGACCTTTTTCTGCTCTCAATGTTATGTTACATTTAACACTAACCTGCCTCTCCCCCTGGGTCTGGGACTCAACTGCTATTGTTTCACCTCTTACAGTCCAGCATTAGGCTCCAAAGACAAGTGAGAAGTAAATTAGCCTTCCAACAGGGCTGTATCACTGGTGTGGAGGGTCATGTGGACAAGTACTTGGACACAGGGCCAGTTTCAAGGCCAATTTCATTGAGGCAATCAAGTCTGAGCTATATGAGACCTTGTCAAAAAGCAAACCATATGTTTTGAGAAATAAATAGGCCATATCTACTCATGGTAATAATTAGGACCTTTGACCTATTGTAAGTCAGTGTTTCATGCAAAATGAAAAAAAAATGTATATCAACTTTCCAAACATCTAGAATTAGGCTAATCTCTTATAGCAATAACTATGACATCTTAATCAAAAGCCATTTTAAAATTACTTATGAAGGTGAACTAATTTTATGTGTTCATAAGAATAAGAGCTCATTGGGAGTGGAAAGTTTGTAAACCAGTGGTGTGGGCAGTGTCGATGAGCCTTTCCTGTCAACTGACACCTGACAGGAAAGCGCAAGCCAGAACTAAGGGCTTCTATAAAGCATGTAACATTGGAACAACAGAAGTCCCCAATGGTGTTGGGTGTTTCCAGGACCCAACTCTCCAAATATCTTTACATGAACAGTTCCCTTTAAGTACTACAACAGTATGTATATATCCACTTCACAAGGAAGAAAATGAATATTTATGGAGGAAACCACCTACCATCTTACTGAGCATCAGTATTTCAAGAATCAAGACACCTATAAACAGTAGCTTTAAATATTTCACTAATAAGCAAACCATAGACGTGACTTCACACTTCTCTTAATGATCCAGTTTTTATGAGGGCCAACAGTGAGTGTAATATCTGAGTAACTTTTACTGTCATTTAGAAAAATCAATTCTAAGCGAATTTATCCATTTAACAATTATCACTAGAATAGTTTACTCTGAATGTCTTCTTGTTATTGAATACCCTCTAGGTTTGTAAATTCTCATAATAATCATGATAGTACTAAAAATATACATTCTTATATTAAACCAAGCAAAATGTAATTAAGGGAATAAATCTATAGAAGAAAATAAAAGCACAATCATATATGCATTGTAACAGCCAGGAACATGGCCTTTTGGGTTGTCTGCTAATTAGGAGGTATTTTGTTCCTCTGTCTTTCTCTTCTACACATTCCTTACTTGCTGCATAATTACAGGGAACCTGCTAAACACACAGGACCCTGAACTAAAGAAGAGCATGGAGAACCAAAGATGTCAAACAGATACTGTAGGACATTATCCTGAGGCCTTGGCCCAGAGGTGCACTTCCATCTTCAAGTAGCAGAGAGTCCAGAAGACAGGACAGTCAATACTGGCCACACTTCTGCATTGTGTTCTGACTAAGAGTGGATTTTCAGATAAATCTTTCCAAGTGAATGTCAACTGTACCTCCGAGCATCACCCCACACACCCCATTGGTGTTGTCTTTATCTTTCCACAAATACAGAAGTCACATAAAAACAAATTCTAATGCCAGATTTGTTCTTTCTTTGAAAAGGAATTTCATGTAAAGTATTTCAGATCAATACTTGTATGTTGCAGCAAGGTGAAGAAGTTAAATTCTTTCTATAAAATGAGTCACAGCCTCCCTCACTCAGTCTTCTCAACATTATATGTAGAAGCAGAAGACAGATGGCACTCCCTTATCTTCCCCCCAAAAATGTAAAGCACATATATAGCATGTTCTAGAACTTTCCAAGCGGGACAGGAATTGCAAGGAGAATTGTATTTCTCCTGGAGGTCTATCCCAAGGTTCAGGAATACAGGCTAATGAAAGTGAGATTCTCCAGCAAGTGAGCTGTGACTTTCTCATGTACTCAACAGGAGCCTTTAAAGTCTCGTGAGCCTATTTCCCTAGATCTGTATCTTAGTGCTCGGCCAACCCTTCCTATTCAGTTTTAATAAGAATACCCAATTCCAGAATTTTTTTTCCAATTTCAAACTTTTCAGTATTGCGTAAGTGTGAAATGGAAACCTTGTGTTTTACTGACTCCGGGGTACTCGGCTTGAGCTACATGAATAAAATATGACTCTGGTCATTAAAATGTAATAAAAGCTTATACTTTGAAGTCTGAACCTAGACAAGTCCACTCTCTGGTCTTCAGGGCTGCTTCAGCTGTGCTCTCAGCAGGTTTCACAGAGAGCACACAGCACCACACACAGGCAGAATCCTTTTCACAGTGGGTGCCCTGGTGGCTTTCGGGGCTCTGTTATCCTCAGCCTTCCGGAGTCCTTACTCTCTCTCACCAGATACAGCTTGCCACTGGCATGTTGGATTGACTGTTTGCAGTTGAGGGTCCTTCATTTTGTCTCAATCCTTCCATGACAAACACAATCTCCGTGTGGGAGAACAGAGCACAGTGGCTTTTCGGGCAGATCATTCTTGAAGGGAAGGCAGGGTGGGCTATTAAATGTTCCAGCAAACTGGATACTGGGACTAAGCAAGAAGGCTCTCAAGTAAATATACCAGGGCTTTGACTTGTGTCAGGCTGTGTTCCTGGCATATCCCACCCATGGACATGTGCCCCACATAACAGTGGGTGGAAATGTTATACCCTAAACTACTACGATCACGACCAGCGTTCTTCAGCCAGGATGTCTAACATTCAGAGATGTTCTCTGATGCGCTTTGTTCCTAAGTCCATAACCCAGTATGAAACACGTGGCAGTATCTGTTTGGAGAGTCTTTGCTTCAAGATTCCTCTCATGTTATCAAGAAGGACAGTCAGAAAACAAAGCTAATGGCCAGAGGAGAAAGTGTTTTCAGTGAAGGAAAAAGAAGCAAAAGGAAAAAAAAAAAAAACTAAGCAGATAGTCAACCCTAGTTACTAGGTAACTAATAGTGGGTTTCTGTTGTGCTTTTCAGAAGGAAGGAAATGCTGTCAGCAAAAGTAGTCATTAAAGCTATGTATAATGTGAATTTGGGTTGTCATGTACATACATACATGTGTATATGTATGTGTATGTGTATATGTATGTGCTAAGTTTTTGTAGAAAAGATGTAAGCAAATGCCCAAACAAACATCCACATGCTACAGAGATGTGATGATAAGAAAAGAGTTTTAATCCTGCTCAAATTCTGATAATTGGTAACATCTATTTGCAATAGTGAGCTAGCAGAGGAAAGATGTGGCTGACACCCGGGGGAAAAAAATCCTTCCATGCTCAGCATCACAACATTGAGATTGGCAAAAAGGAAATATTCAAATGTTTGCCAACCAATCTCATAGACCCCAGAACAGGAAACTGGGATCCTCTTGACACAGGAGTGACTTTTCTGTTGCTGGAAGGGTAAGAGTTGAGGGGATTGCCTGATTCCTGAAAGAGGGCTGGGGTATCTGGAGTGATGGAGTTGTTGTTGCTTTTAAGCATATAATATAGTGCTGACAATTTAAGATTGGATAGCCATTTGGGGGGCAATGTTAACCTCGGAGGAGGAGTGGATGGGAGAGTCTCAGAGCTAAGGGAGTTGGCTAACTTTCTGCATTAATTATTCTTCCCATCACACAGGTTTTTCTGGACGAATGTACAGAATATGTTCATGGATTGTGGAATGTAACTAGACTTCACACTAATTATAAGGGAGATCAATGTACCTGATCACTAACCTTTACTAAAGTCTACTTTAACGCTTCTGAAGCTGAAAAGGCAGAAGGAAATCACATCTGGTACTATAAACCTATGACTTGTGAGCTCATAGATTTTGGAGAAGGATGTACCACTTCTACGTTGCTAACCACCGTAAGTGCTTTCAAGATACCCTCACAGGTAGGTGTGGCTCTCTCCCCTATCCCAGGTCCTCTTTCATAGACTACTCCAGACAACAACTGAAAAAGGCAGATCGAAAATGACTTTTGGGGTACCCATCACATTTGATGCATCTACAATGAAACTCTTAAACGTGAGGCTCAGGGAACAAGGCAGAAGAGAGGCCAGAAAGACTATAAAGACAGAGGACCAGGAAGTCTACTTCGAGGGCAAGTCCTCTAGATGGAACAGGCAAACTGCCCACCCATAAGACCTAAAAATGTACCTATGTAAACAAGACCTGAACAATGACAATACTAGTCGGCATAGCACAGTGGATGGAGGAAATCAAACAGGACCCCATTCCTATGCAGAACTATAGGCAATTAATAAGGAGAGGAAGGGAGGAAGAGAGGGAGAGAAAGGGAGGAAGAGAAGGGGGGGCGAAGGGAAAGGAACTAGTTTTCTCTAGGGATGAGCTCCCTAAATAGCTATCCAATACCAAATGGTCAGCCCTAAAAATTATGCATGCAAGCAATACTAAACAGACTCAGCAGATTACATTTATATATCACTATGTATATATGTTTGTATATAATGATAGTAATTAAAGAAGAAGAGGTCAGGGGTTTCTTTTTCTCTTTTGAGATTATAATATAATCACAACAGTTCCCTGGTCCCTCTCTTCCCTCCAAACTCACCCATACATTCCTCCTCACTATCATTCAAATACAGAGCCCATGAATTTTAAAGGAGGGGAGCACATAAGGAATTGGAGCGAGAAAAAAATATAAATTATATTTTAGTTAAAAAAAATTCTTTGCCTCTTTTGCAGCCTTTCTCAACCCTCTTGAATATTTTGGGATTGTCTCTATTATTTATATTTTCTTATGCCTGGCTTTCCCATTGCCTATTTCGTTTTACCTTAAAAAAAAGTATCTATTGTTATCTCCTTTGTTTGTCTTGCTTTTTTCCCTCTCTTTCTTCTCTCCTCTTATCACTGAAGTGTATTTTGTTTTTCATTATCGTGTATGAGTCACTGTGCTTTGTTGTTTGAAGGCTACATAGAAAGAAAGGAATACGTACCACAAAGGAGGCCACTGCAAAACAAGCCTTTGTCTCATCTCAAAATTACCCCTTGCATCATCAAAGACATGCCATTCTCAGCCTTCCCAAGTCAACAAGCCAGACTTCTTTCTGTAAATTATCTGATTGTACTGTCTAGCCAAGGTCACAAGGCCAGCCACTGGCTTGTGAGCCCCTATACTACCTAACATATGTCCCACATTCCCAAATTTTTGTTGCCTCATTCAAACCTGAGGACAGCCAAAGCCCCTCCAATAAAAGCTGACTTGTCATGGCTACAGGAATGCACCACAATCCTCCAGGTGCGGCAGAAAAGTGTGGCTGGTCCATAGCACACCTGTCCTTGTCTTGGGTTGGTTCCCTGTCTGCTTCCCAGCCCGTCAGGTCAATATGCTCTGGCTGAGTTGGCCAATAGGAGACACTGGCTGGAAGAAAGCTGAAGCAGGAATGTTTATTCCTGCTCTGAAGTACCTCCCCCACCCTCGTGCTTGAGGTTTTAGACAGAACTCGGGTCTGAAAGAAGCTGCTGTGAGACAGTTCCCTGAACTGAGTTCCCCCTGTGTTAAATGTGTTAAATGTGCAGTGCTTTCCATGTTCCTGAAGAACTGGCAGGATACTTTTAAGAGCAGCCACCTTCTTAAAAGGCAGCACCACCCTACCTCCCCAACATCCTCGATCCACATGACACATGATCTCATCACCCAAGTATCTGAGCCTTTCCTTCTGCCACCTTAGTTATGGCTCTGGCGTTATAGACCCAAATTTCTTCTACTAGAGAAAACCCTAAGGCAGGGTGTGGAATCAGTATCCTGGATTCAAAGCACGGCAGAATGGGAGCACGTCCAGAATCTAGGGTCTGTGCCAACTGCAGGTTCTGCACAGAGCAGCTGAACAACTGAACACTGAGCAGTTCCTCTGAGCTCCCTGGACAGGTCCAGAGGACTCACGGATCTTCATGAGTGAGCAGCTAAGGTTGAATTTGAATGTGTGTATGTTTCGAGGGGGAGGGGCAGCATATGATCTATGTATTTTATTGATTTCTTAAGTAAAATACATGTCCAAAACTGGCGAAGAAAAAAAGAGGCTTTATCAAAATAGAGAGCTTCTGTGAAGTAAAGTCCACAATCAGCTCAGAGAAGAACCCAGCCAATGAAATAGGAGGAAGACTTTGCCAATATAATAATTGATAAGAAGTTAATATTCAGACTATACATACAAATAATGCCTCTAATTCAAAGTAAGAAAAATGAACAAAGAAATCAAGCAGATATTTCTTTCATAAATGGCCATGAATTCTTTAAGAAAAAAATGCTTAACATGACAAATATCAGAAAAGTACAAATAAAATTCACAGTAAGATGCCAACTTACATCCATAGGATATATATTATTAAAACATTTGAAAATAACAAATGCTACCAAGGATTTGGAGAGGTTGAGATGTATGGATTGTTGGTCGAAAAGTCAAACAGTGTGGCCGGTATCACAATATAATAGTTTCTCAAAACATTGAAAATGGAATTAGCACATAATTCAGCAATTCCACTTCTGGGTATATTCTCAAAGGAATTGGAAGCAAGATTTCAACAGGAATTTTAAACCCACATTCTCACCAGAATTATTCAAAACAGCTGCAGATGGAAGCGACTCAAGTCCCCCAACACTTGAATAGATTGTAGAAAATGTAAGATGCAATGGGATATTATTTCACAAGGAAGAATAGTTTTATACATGTTGTAGTGGATGAGACTTTATGACATTATTCCCAGTCAATAAGTCAGATACAATTAGGGCAAATACTGTACACTACCCTCTACATGAGTTACCAGGCAGCGTCACACTCAAAGCCCAGAGGAGGAAGAAGCAAATGAATAGGTATTTCAGACTGCAGTGTTCCATCTGTGTGAGATGAAGACACATCACAAAGCACTGTGAATGCATGTGACATGGTCAAACTCTATACTTAGGAATTTTTAAGATACTAAGTTTGATATGACATACATCTTACAATCTAAAAAAAGTGTTTAAAAACAAAAACAGAGGACCAGCATGATATCTCAACAGGTAGAGCCACCTGTCACCAGCTTAATGTACAATCCTTCCACCCACATGATAGAGAGGACTAGATCTCAAATTGTCCTCAGACATGTGCATACATACCCTCACATACACATACACGCACACACTTATACACATGCACACAAAAATGAAATAGTTTTTATGTTTATATTTTAAAAATGAATTTTATTCTATATACTCTTGAGAATCTATGTAATAGCCTAAAAGAATAGATTAAGAACAACTGAATTTAGGTCACACTTTCACAACTGAAGCAATTCAATGGATTGGGTTTGCACCAGAATTTCTTAGAGGTGCTTCTAAAGATGTGGTCAGAAGTAGTGGCCTGACTTTGGATCTCAATGAACAGACAGTGTACATGGCACACGCTTTGTTGTGGAGCCAAGGCCCTGTCCTCTGGTTAAACAATAAGATAAAAGACAATTTGATATGGACTGTACATATGATCCCCAAACCATGTTAATGTAAACCCCACTTCCATTCCTTGGTTTGTGTTTTCCCAAAATGAGTTTTATGTTATTTTTCCAAGTCCATCTGTTATTTATTCATTCTGTTAACTCAAGCAATTTAGTACACAATGAAGAACACATGAACAATTAATAACAACCTTGTGCAAACACTTATCTTTTCATCTTTATTGATGTGCAAGCACACCTCTCCATAGTGTAATTAGCTGCTGCCTACCTCCTTCTTTTCTTCCTTATCTGTCTAACATCATCCACCATCTTCAAGCATCAACATGTCATGTAAAATAGCTATGTTGCTACAAAGCGTCAACATGATATAATTTATAGCATCATTCATGAATAATCTCCAGTCTTGAAACACCATGCAAGGACCAGAAGACTTAAAGGAGAACCTGTGTGCTAAACATATCCTTTTCCAAAAGTACCAGATCTAATTTGATGGAGTTGGGAGCCCAGGCAGCATTAACCTCCTTGGTTGAGAGGATTCTGAACCAATAAATAAGTTAGACAATGATGAATGTGGAGAATGATGGTCCTACAAAAGAGAGACCTAAAAGCTGCCAAGTTATTAACCAAGAAGCAAAGGTAGATTTGTCACAAGTGAAGGGGTAAAACAGCTAAGCAGAGAACATGGAGCCATCCTGCAAAATGCACACATATTCAGCAGGAGAGTTCATGAAAGCATCATTCTGAGTTCTGACTCTACCAGCAACGGTTGCCACTGATTTCAAGAGGATGAGTCACCTCTGTCAATCTTCCTTCTTCATAATCCTTCTAGTGGCATAACCGAAGAATGTGGCAAAACAGCTTAAGAAAGGAAAAATTTATTTTGCTGATGGTTTCATGGGGCCAAGTTCCTGATCTCTTGGCCCTATGTGCTTGGGAAAAATATCATGGCAGTGGGTGCAGGTGATAGAAGGTTCTCACCTCAGGCTAGATAGAAAGCAAAGAAAAATAGCAAGTTAAGAACAAGAGACAAAAATTTCTTCCAAAGACCCACCCCAAATAACCTAGTTTATTGGACTAGGTCCCACCTCCAAAAGTTTCCAGAAACTCCTAAAATATCATTAACAGCTGAATGACAATCAAGCATTCAATATGAGTCTGAGGTTGTATGCATTACATACTCAAATCCTAATATCTGAATCAAATAACTTATAGGGATGCTTATACAATATCTGAGGTTTTCTAGTTAGCTTCAGTTGTCAGCCTTACACAACCCAGAGTCATTTGAAAGAATCTAAATTGGGGGGTTGTCCAGATCAGATTGTCTTGTGGTCTTGTCTGTGAGGAATTGTGTTGATGTGATGATGTGGGAGGGTCCTACCCACTGTGGGCAGTGCAATCCACTTGTCAGTGGTCCTGAGAAGGTAGCTGAACATGAGAAACCAGGAAGCTACATTCCTCACAGTACCAACTTTAGTTCCCACTTGAGTCCTTGGCCTGACTTTCAGTTTCAGTAATGGGCTTTGGCTGCAGAAAACGCTGAATCAAACCCTGGCCTCCTCAGGTTGATTTTGGTCATGGTATTTTGTCACCAAAATAGAAGAAAAACTAGAACATGAAAACCCTCACCAAGAGTTCAAAATCACGGTTCTAAAACAAGCGGCAGAGGCAGAAGGATCACAAACTTGAAGCCTGTCTGGGCCACGTGAGATTCTGTCTCAAGAACAAAGGAGAAAAAAGAAAAGATAAAGGAAAATAGGATCAAATGGAAAAGAACAGAAAAGCAGGGAGAGGAGAGAAGGGAGGGGAAGGGAGGGGAAGGGAGGGGAGGGGAAGGGAGGGGAGGGGAGGGAAGGGGAGGGGTGGGGAGGGGAGGGGAGGGAAGGGGAGAGGAGAGGAGGGAAGGGGAGAGGAGAGGAGAGGTGAAGGGAGGGGAGGGGAGGGGAGGGAAGAGGCAGAACAGGGCAAGGTACTACAGATAGAAAATGAAGATTGGCATTGTTTTTACTTCTTAACCACTCTCAATGTAGAGATTCTTTACAAACTGTCTGCTTCTTATCAGTCTTCTGCGACTGGATGGCCAAGTTCACGCAATGAGCTGCCAGTTGGTCCCTTCTACAAGATGTCAATTGTTCTATAAAAGCATTGCTTGGGTTGCCTTCGAAGACTTTATGAAAGTATGACACTCCTTCCTCCTGCTTTAAAACCAGGCTGCCCCCAGCTGCAAAAGAAAGGATGTCAGGCTGCAAAGACCTGATCATTCAGCATTAATAACATTATCCCTGATACCCTTGCTCTGAAACCAGGAGTCTCAGAAACTGTCAGAGTGAAATGCGTCCTTCATTAGGTATCTATTGACAAAGGAAAATACCAAAGTCCACCCTTGACATTACAGATTTCCAGTGAATGGCAAACATTTCCAAAGTTGTTAACAAGGAGCAGGCTTAGCCAAGCGTGAATGCAAACTCTGTGATCTGAGGAAGGCAAATGGCATGAAGGCAGCAGGGCACTCAGATTTCACTACTCAGCACACCGTGACCCACTGCCGGCCATAGGACTCTGGTGCACCCTCAAGGGATGTGGCTACCCAACACCTCTTTTCCCCCCAAATTAGTCTCTTCCCAAGAAAATATATTCTATGGCTAACTTTATGGAAGCCTACAAAGTGGACCAGCTTACTTGGTGGCACTGGAAGTTATAAGACTATCCACTTTTATTAAGGATGAAGGGAAGAGGTCCTGAGTTAATGTTTGCCAGCTCTGGCATCCTGGAAACATTTTGCTTCTCCAAGTAGGTGGTAGAAATATACCTGTATTAACTTAATTCCACTTCATGAGATGGTCAGTTTGATTTGTGTATTTTCCTGTAATCATTATACTTCAATGAATTTTCAATGTATTCTCCACACCTTAGGTTTTCTGTATAATAGGATGGCATGACATCTTAAGATGCTTTTCTGGCTATAGCGAAACTGACTCTCCTGGAGCTCATCTATTCTCAAAGACAGTGAGGTCCCCGTCTGGTGAGGGGGTCACAGGCACTAAATAGCAGAAGCCATGCCTTCTCCTGCTGGCCTGTGCACCTTAGAAGACTTCATTCTCCTTAGCTGTTCCCCACACTCACATCCCAACCAGAAGCCTGAGAAGGAGGGGATTTCCCAGTACCATGAAATTTACACACACACACACACACACACACACACACACACACACACACACACACGGGGGGGGGGGAGAGAGAGAAGAGAGAGAGAGAGAGAGAGAGAGAGAGAGAGAGAGAGAGAGAGAGAGAGAGAGAAACAAAAACAGAAACAGAAACAGAAACAGAGATGGGGGAGAACAAACTAGCGACTGTTGACTTTAGCAGGAAGCCACCTCAGTAATGACTCCTGGAGTTCTGATTTCTTAATATACTTGGAAACTTTTACCTCCAAAACAGTCACAAAAAACGCAGAGCTCAATGAGCCTGGCACTGATTCCCTAGTGACATCAGGGTGAGTCCTGATCATCCAGAAATTATGCATGTAATTCCTAGTTTATATCTTCCAGCAATCATCTGACATCTTATCCTCGGTAACACAGTTTCCAAAGTCTGAAATCAGCTATCTTCAAGATATGCTTGGCATGAAATCCAGCCTCTGACTTTTCCAAAACCCAGTGCTGATGTAATGACACTTACCCAATAATGACAACCTTCATAACCAGCTCTGGGAGTACCATGCAGTGAACCACCCATTAAGTGGGTTCTTACTCTTTTAATCCTTCCAAATGGCCCGTGGGATAAATACTATCACCATTCCATGTTTAACAGCTTGCCCGAGGTCACCTGTCCCTCAAGTGGAAGAGAGCTGATGTGACTGCAAACATGCCTGTCCCCTGACCTTCACAGTTTTTCCACACCCCTGCCCTTTTCAGCTTAGCTTCCTACAGACTTACATTAGACAACCCAGGCCCAGGAATTCAGCATTCATCTTTATTACTACGTTAAAACGAAAGCACCAAAGTCCATTTTAAAGTTATATTTATACCCAGGTTGAGTGAAGAACACTCAAGTTATCTTCCACTATATAATCAGTGAATGGTGGTCCGTGTTTAACTGTAAATAGGAAGGATTATAAAAGTTAGAATATGTCTTCTGGTTTAAAAAATAAGATCAAAACAGTAATGAGCTGCCAAGTTTAAAAGGCATTACTATTTGGATAGGGGGAAAAAAGCAAAGTCTTTTTCTGCAAATATGTGGTGAAATTAGCACTTTTATATGTTACAAGTGTGAGTGTCAAGCATTGGAGATTTCCTTCCCTCCACGGAGTCTTGCTAGGACCATCAACCACATGTCCATCCATCTGCTACAAAAGTAAACTCAAGGTCACAGGGCCCACGAGGGCACAGAGGTGCTGGAGAGAGACAAGTCTTTACGGCCATGGGTGGCTATAGAGAAACAAAGGTGTTGGGTTTGTTGAGAGAAATTAATGGCTCAAGGAGTGATGCTTCCAGTTTCAGGTAACAACAACACAGAGTCTTCCGTTGGCTCCCGGGAACTAGAAGGGAAAACAGGATTGCTTTTCTTTTAATTTCGGAGCTAAGGGCTCTCAGTAGATGGCTCAGTGGGTAAGAGTCCAGGCTCAGACTCTCACCTTTGGGTTAGCATTCTCCAAGTGTGAGGGGCAGAACCCATGACCAGAGAGAGCTTCATCTGCCTGTGCATTCAGGCGCATGTCATGTCAGCTGCATTCCCTGGTGAAAAGCTGGTCCCTCCAGAGCAGAGAAAAAGACTTCCTTCCAGGTTTATTCTTCAGCTCATGCCAGTGAGGTAGTGCCTTGTGTCATCTAAGGGTCTCATTTTTAAACAGTGAAAACCACCGAAGTCCCAAGACGCTATTGCAGATGGTTGGCAAGCAGTCAGACAAATGTGCATGAAATAATTGAAGTAGCATACTGTTTTCTGGATAGCGTCTGAACAATTTGCGAGCACAGATTCAGCATCCTGTTCCATCCTTTTGGTGGCAACACACGCACAATGTGCCTTAAACCCTGGCTGTTGCCCAGTAGTCGAGACTTGCCTCGCTTGTGTGAGGCCCTAACTTCCATCTCCAGCATACCAGGAAAGACAAAGCAAAGCAAACAGCCTGAATTGATAGAGGCATCAAACCAGTGCAAATCTGATATGGTCTTCACCAAAAGGGAAATTTTCAGTCTCACATCGATGATGATGATCAAAGAACTTAGACTTTAACACCCAGCCTGAGAAACAATTGTTAAGTCCCTATTATACTATTAAATTTTCACCTCTAAATGAAATAATTGAAAACAAGTGATAGGAATAAAGAGAGGCTATTTTTTTGCATGTGTTTGAAGCCTGACATAGAAGAGAAGGCAGCATCACAGAGTCCAACCCAAGCTCCTGCCAAATGGCTACGTGGAGAATATGGGATGCGGGTAGTGGGCACCTACATTGGAGCGGATGGTGTAGCTCACTAAAGGAGAAGCAAAGTCCCTCACCACACCTGTAGGAGCATCATTTCTAAAATTGTTTAAGAAGGGAAATACTCGACATGCCATAATCTCATCTTGAGAAACGTTTGAAATGCCTTGTATAGAAGGCAGTTGGAATCCAGCAAGAAGATCAGTTTTAACATAATTACATTAATTATAATAATTATTATATTAATGAATACTATAACTCTGATGAGTTCTACTCACTTTCAGCATGTTGGAGAGACTATTTTCTTTCCAGAAATATACTATGTACCCAGAAAACATATCAAACTAAATCTTAGACTTCAGCACCTATGGCTACTTTTACTAAGCAAGACTGGTATGCTTGGAACTGCTCCCCAGCAACAGAACATCCTCTTCTAAGCAAATCTGCATTGGGATTTCAGTCATGTTGTATCTACCAACAGCAACTGAAAATGACTGTCTCTGAGATGATCTCCTACATGGCTCTCTCTCTCTCCTTCTCCTCCCCCCCCCCTTTCCTCCTGCTCCCTTTCTCCTTATCCTTTTATGTAAAAACAAAATTTTTAAAAAACAGGCATTACCAGAAGGACACTCCCTTTCTGGGTGAAATAATTTTCCTGAGGTAAATTGTCAATAACTTATCAAAATAAAACAAAAAAAATGGCCAGTCTTGCACCAGGCACACAAAAGCCTCTCCCTTCACACACTTCAGAGTGAGTTTCTCAGGCCCCCATCCTGTCTCTAATCCAACCCCACTGTCACCGGATGAAGCCCACCATCAGCCTTGTGATTTCTTCCGAGGCCCTCACACAAAGATCTCTCATCAAACTTGTCAACCTAAAGAGAAAAAAAAAGTGCAAAGGTACAGTTCAGTCTCTGGATCTCATCCAAGTGTATTAGAGGACTAACCATCAGGGAGATGTGGGCAAATGCTTCTTACTCAATCGTGGTCTCAAAAAGACACCACACGTTTGTTTACACTTACCACACCTCGCTTACCTCAAAACCATGCATATTGTTTGAAAAACGGGTGTGTGGCTTTAGAATGCAGACAAATTTCATCAGCAATGAATGATTTGCCCCAACCTTCCCAAGCACGGAAGTTCAATAGTGGTTCTCATGAAGGCACATGCAAGACAGAAAGCCACACCACGAAAAGAATTACAAGACTGAGCAACCCAGCAACAACAATTTCATTCCCAAGCTGCCTTCAACATCCCATACTTTATATATATATAAAACACTGTTCTTGATAAACCAACCCATTGTCTTCTCTTCTGGAAATAATTGCCCTCTCCCAGAACTAAAGGGCAGACACAGTTTAGACGCCCACAGCCTACAATGCTAACACTGGATTTTCAATTTCTGGTTCGTAGCTATTGAAATAATGCCTTTCTGCTTCTTTGTAACTCTTCTCTTCTGAAAGTGGAATCCACTTCATCTCATCAGTACAATGGGACATTAAAGATAATTGTATTGAACATTAAGTGAGAAGATTTAGTGGGTCAGGTGCTTACAATACAGGCATGAAGACCTGAGTTCAGACCTGAGGGCAGTGGATGCTTATAATCCCAGTGCTGAAGACACAGACAGAAGAGAATGCTGGGACTTGCTGGCCAGCCACATCAGCAAGCTTCAAGGTCAGTCAGGGAGCCTGCCTCAAGGAATAAAGTGGGAAGTGACACAGAAAAATGCCATACATACTTTTCTGTCTAAATACTCGGGCACACACACATCCACAAGCACGCACATGCATGCACATGCACACACACACATGCGTGCACATACACACAGGTTCACAGGAATAAAATTACACAATAATAATAATTTTGCAAAAGTGTGATTAGAATTAATATTTCTATTTTTAAATTTTTCTGTAGTCCTTCCATAGCTAGCTGTACTATTCATGAAAAGAAAGCACATAGAAAACAAAGTCACATTAATTATATTGTTGCTGTATATCATTTTTTTATGAAAAAACTGATATCTGGAGTTTTGTAAGTGCAAATATGATTCAGTTGTCTTCAGCAAGTTTATTTCCCACTCTATGCCTTTCTTCATTTTTGTCCTATTTCATTAGAATTTCCAGGTTTCTTTTGTTTTTGAATGTTCAGGGCTCTCTCTTTGGTCCTCTTTAAGACCTCTGGAAGATATTAGTGGAATATAAAGAGATCATATATGGTGAGTTATGGTATAAATACCCTTCTGTGTGTCTGTGTATAGATCCTTGGTGGAGAAAAGCCTTAATGTGGTAAGACTATGTACCCATGAATGTGCACAGCTACGACTGTGAAGGCTTAAGTCAAAAACGAATACCTCTTCTATTCTTTTACCTGGGAGAAAGTTTTATGTATTCATTTTCCTTTCCGATGTTTCAAAACTGAATCAGTGGAAGCCCTGGAGTTCTACAAGGAAGAGATGTCCTAGCACGAGGCATTCTGCATTCCACCCCCAGAATACACTATTCTTCCAGAGACTACTTAATCTTGGAAGAAGACTTATAGCAATGATCTTGATGGGTTAGCTAGCTACAAAATAAACTTCCAGGCAGATCCCTTAAACATCCCCTCTGCTGCATGAGAAGTTTGGCTATAATACAGTCTACATATTAAGATGAAATTATTCACAAACACACCTCTACAGTGCTGAATACTGGGCTCCCAGAAGGCAAGATACTTCCTCTTCCCACCCACTCCTTATGTGAGTGCTTATCAGACAGTTAATGTGTCTTAAATATTTGTTTGGTGACTCATTTAACTATATGGATTGTTTAAACCAATGGATAAACAGAGCCATCACTGGGAGGGGGGATGTTTTATTGTTGTTTTTATTGTTCTTATTGTTGCTTTTGTTCATTAGGTGGTATTAAGGCCCAGCACCTCTAAGTCTGTTTCAGCATCTCTTCTGAGTGGACCCAACTCATTACTGCTGAGAACAAAAACAAAGGCAATGAGAAGCAGATTTCAAAAGAAACCAACTCTGATCAAAAAAATGTCACATTTTCCAGGAGACTGAAAATGCAGCCAACTTCTCTCAAGACATGTCCCTTTTGTCATTCACACACCTGTGTGGCTCTGTTCTTCCTCTTCTGTGGCTCTATTTTTCTTCCTAGCAATGTCTCTTCCCAGGTGTCTTCAAGCTCGCTGACTCCCTGTATTAGAAAACAAACTCCCCAAAGCATAGGCTTTGGCTTTGATTGACTATGAAGCCCACACTTGCAAGCACTGTCTAGAATGTGGAAAGCACTCAATACATATTCATTGAATGAATAAGTCATTATTAGTAGATATATTATCTTGGGCATATAAAAGGAACACATAGAAGCCAGTTTCTGTGTATTGAGATATTAAATGCTAAGAAAAAATTATATGCACCAAATAGTCTCAGATATTAACTGGATTCAGTGGCTACAATTATGAGCCTTTGTGCAATCATAGAAGTAATTACTAATTCATAAACCTGAGAGAATAAAACTCAAAGTAAACCTAAGGTCGCCTCTTGCCTCTTGCCCTTACTGCATTTTTGTTTGGTTTCCATATAGGTGTTCTTTGTTTGGTTTGGGGTTGTTTTCATTTTTAGAGAAAACTTTAGAGTTTGTTTTGGGGGAGATCTCTTTCTCTCTGACACTAGAGAGAGAAGATTTGCATCCAGGAAGAGATAGGGGGTGACAGATGGGACATCAGGCCTGTTCATTAGAGCATTTTCAAATGGACCAAGACAGAGGGGACTTTAAAGCATTGGGAACATCACACCAGCGAAGGGCATTTAGAACAGGGCCTTTCCACCTCAGTGCTCACGATGTTTAGATGACACTTCACAGTGTACCTCTCACACCTCATGAATCTTCTCCTTTCTCTTTGCCTCTTCCCATCTGCCAATCACAAAGTAGAACTCCACAACTTGGAAGCCTACTGGTCTCCTCATCCAGCCCATGCAACCCTCCGTCATTACTTACACACACACACACACACACACACACACACACACACACACACATACACAGTATAGCACACCTTAAAGTGTGACTGCCACATCATTGCTTTTAAACAGTCAGATGTCCTTCCAGAACATTTGAAAGACAAATTTCCTATACTCCCTGTATGGTTACACATCTTCCACATCCTGTGTCATTCCACTTTTACTTCTCACAGCCTGAAGATTTTATATTTTTCTTTTATTTTCTTTTTTCTCCCCTTTGGGTGCAGTTTTTCAATTGGCACACATTAAACACACATATCTATAAAGTAGTTATGATATCTTGGGATCGCTATGTTTATCACCTCAAACACTCATCTCTTTATTCTGTCTGGTACATGCAAAGTTCTCTTTCTTGTAATGAACCCCCAGATATTAACACAAATGATGTTGTGTTAGAGGTACCATCTGATCCTAAAACTCAGCATGTAGGTCCCAACACCTGCCAAAATGAAAACAAAAACCTAACCCATTAAAGACCTAGTCCATAGGTCCAGGAAAGTCCCCAGTTGTACTAACCTTGCTTTTTGGCTTCTGTAATTCTGCTTCTTGCTAACTGAACTGTGACAGTTGGAATGTGGTTTTTGTGCATGAATGACAAAGGGCTGTAAGGCTCAGTGTCGAATGATTTGAACCATCTCCTCATGCAGCCGCTGGCTGGCAATGCTTTCTTTTTAGCTCATGAGCATCTGTGTGGTGATCTCAGGTGAGCTTACCTCACAATGCTCCCAGTTATTTTGAAATCTGCAGTGCAGTTGATTGTGGTCAGCTGTTGTTAGCTTGTGACATTACTAGTCCTTCCCAACTGCAACCCTGGACCCATCAACCATACTTCATTTATCTTCCTCCCTCTTACTCTTCCAAGTCCTTGGCAACCCCTACTCCATTCTTGATAATGTCACCATTTACACTTATAGAATAAATATTCCCAAGTGCGGTTGCATTGAAGGCTTGCTCCTAGCTGGTGGTGCTAGTCTAATCTGATCAATGGGTTAACCTGTCTAGTTATTACAAAGTGTACTGTCAGGGGATGGGTCCTACCTGGAGAAAGTAGGTCACTGGGTCTGTGCATCTGTAGGATTTATTTTATTCTCAACTTCTTCCCCATATTTCTATCTACCATGTCTAAGCTGTTATGCTCATTACATGTTTCCTGCCATAATGTCTGCCTCACTGTGAGCCAGAAAAGACAGAACTTAGTTATCGTGGATTGACACCTCTGAAACTGTGAGCCAAAATAAGACTTTTCTTTCTTTAAGTTGTTTTGTTTCGGTATTTTATCACAGGAACAAAAAATTGAAGAACATAGCTTCCTTTAACTTGTTTTGTGGTATAATTTTGCTATCTAAAAGTTTCTTCATCTCTAATTTATCAGAAAATGTCTATATTCAATCTGAAGTTATATATATATATATATATATAATTTTTACATAATTACACAGTAGCATTGAGACAGTAACTTTTGCTTCATCAACTCCTCTTTTTGGGTTATATAACAATACACAGTATAACTATTCTGTATGCTATACACTGAATATAAAATATCCTCTATTGGCTCATGTATTTGAACATTTGGCCTGCAGCTAGTGATGTAGTTTTGGGAGCTTATGAACCCTTTGGGACATGGGTCTACAGGGAAGAAGTAGTCTACCAGGAACTAGCTTTTGGAATAAGTACAATCTTCCCAGATTTCAGTCTACCCTTCTGTTTCTTGGTCCACCCAGAATTAAACAAACCATTCCACAAGATTCTGCTTTTGTGCCCTGAGCCACCTTAAACTCCATCACAGCTTCACCAGGATCAAATGACACTGAATGTGAGTCAAAATAAGTCTCTGTATTTTAA
Organism: Micromys minutus; assembly: GCF_963924665.1. NCBI lineage: Eukaryota > Metazoa > Chordata > Mammalia > Rodentia > Muridae > Micromys > Micromys minutus. The sequence goes on along the minus strand of NC_137982.1, from coordinate 24,695,241 downwards.
GTTCCTTTGGGTTTTCCAGGCTCAAAATGTTTTATAGACACACACACACACACACACACACACACACACACACACACACACACACAGTGTCTTGTGTCACTTCATTGTTTTGGAGGTTGTGCTTTTTATTGTGTACTGTCACTATTCTCTCTGCAGTGTGACACTTTTCTCTAGCTGCCTTCAAGCTTTTCTCCTCACAAACTACATACAAGTGGTCAGTGGTTGCTGAGAGAGGGCTCCAGGGATGACCGCCTACATAGGACACATGGTACACAGATACATACAAGTGACAAGAAAATAGACTCAGAAGGTTGTTTGTATACATGTGCATATATATGTGCATATACAGATAACTATATACTAATGTGTATATATAGATAACAATAACTAAAAGAGAGACCATAGGTTTTGAAGGGGGCACAGAGGAGTTTGATGGGGAAGAAATGGGTGATAGTGCTCATGTTCAAATTTATCAATAAAAATATTATTTTAAAAAATATGTATCTTCACTCTTGGCACTCAGGACATTGACAGTGATATGCTAGAGTGTGGTTTTCTGTTTCGGAAATCACTGTGTTTCCTCAGTGTTTGAAGCTTTTCATCATCTTTAAAAATTTGAGCATTACTCCCTCCATTTTATTTTTCTGCTCTTTGTGCCCTCCTGTTGAACTCACTTTTAAACTAGATGACTTGAAATATCCTTTTGGTTATTTTTCATGAATAATTGTTACTTGAGTTTTATAGATAATATTTTTTATATTTTCCTACCTTCTACCTCACTGAGCCCTATCTAGTCATCTCCAATATTCTATGAAGTGAACTTTTCATTTCAGTTAATACACATCTTAGTTTAAGAGTTTTAAGTTTTTGTGGTGCAGAAGAAGGAGAGACAGAAGATCCAAAGATGGGGAAGCTGTGTCTAGTATAAAAACCAAGAAGATTCAGGTTGAGTAAATCTGTAATGAAAAGGAAGATGAGATGGCAAACACAGAGGAAGGCCCACCTTTAGACTCTATAGTTGGGACATTTCAGTGTTCTCTATAACATCTGACGTTTCCGTCAAACTTAAAGCATGTTTTCAACTGAGCCCTTATATGAAAACAGAGGTGGTGATGAATGTTAATTTTCAAGGCTGGAAATTTTTGTGTTAGAGAAATTGTCGGGAACTGTTTGGTACCCTTCTGTATATTCCATGTCTTTCTCATCATGTTGCATGACACGAATGGAAGCTTGGTCAGGCCAATGAGAGCAGCAAGGCACATGAGTGGACATGATACTCACTAAGGGATGCAAACCAGATGAGGAGGGAACAGAATGCACAAAGGATCCTACCACCGAGACAGTGTGGCATCCAGCAAGAGAATATTGTGCCCACAGAGAGAATGTCATGCCTACTGAGAGAGTGTTGTACCCACTGAGAAAAGGCAATGATGCGTTTGTTATATTGTGGCAGCAAAGGCCGCTGCATCATAGAGCCTGGTGTAGAGCTGGGAGCCATGAAAGGATATGAAGTTAAAAACTAAGATGGTGATGGGTTTGACTCAGTACTTGATGCTCTAGAAGACAGAGTTCAGTTTCCAGAACCCACATAAAGTGGCTCCCAACTGTCTGTCACTCCAGCTTCATGGGACTCAACATTCTCTTCTGGACTCCCCAGACACCCATATTCACTTGTGCTTTTGCATATACACACATGTCCTTAAAACCTTTTTACAAACTGAGAGTTTCAAGTTTTCTAAGGAAGAACACTTTAGGCAAGAAATGTAATAGGTATTTGTAGCTGAGCTCATATGACAAACTAAGATAGAGCCATCAGATAGACATTATAGGTCTCGGGGAAGGACTAATGCCCATGAGCTATAGACAAACTGGATTCAGAGAAAAGACTTTAGAAAGATCGTTTGAGTTTGGGTTTTACTGCTGTGTACAGGCACCATGACCAAGACAAGTTTTATAAGGATATTTAATTGGGGGCTGTTTTACAAGTTCAAAGGTTCAGTCCATTATCATCAAGGCAGGAGCATGGCAGCATCTAGGCAGGCACAGTACAGAAGAAGCTGAGAGTTCTAGATCTTCATCTGAAGGCTGCTAGAAGAAGACTGGCTTCCAGGCAGCTAGGAGGAGGGTCTTTAAGCCCATGCCCATAATGACACACTTTCTCCAAGGTCACACTTACTCCAACATGGCCACACCTCCTATTAGTTTTACTTCCTGGGCCAAACATATTCAATCTGCCACAAAGATGAAACTAAAAAAAACTTCCCAGCGGTAGGTAAAAGAAAAGAACATGATGATGGGTACCAGGAAAGAGAGTGGTACTTCTAAAGAGTTCTGAAAAAAGTAGAAATGATACATGGTAGAACAAATCCTGAAGGTCTTTTAGAAAGCAGAGATTCAGTTCTAGAGTTACGGACCTGAATATTTAGTTTCTACCACCTCACAGCTCTTTTGGCAGGAAAATGATTTGTGAAAACTCTCTGCAATTTTTCTGAAGGCCTCTGACACAGACATGGGTAGGTGGATGATAAACTTCACCTCAATGGCAATATCTAAACTGCTAAAAAAAATTTTTGTGCAATTCATATCATATATCTATCTACCTTAGAAGTTCACCAATAAACCCTAAACCTGGCTAACACAATAACTTTCAAAATGCATAGGTGAAGATATCTGTCCCAACTAAAAGTAAAAATTAGTCTTAGACCTAGTTATGATAAACTGAGTTTTCTCATGATTAAAACAGGAACATAAATAGAGAGGCTCGTCTAGATGGGACTATTGCATGTAAATGAAGCTTACACATAGTGGATAGACTCTATGCTAAAAGGGATGTGATGTTGGACTTGAACTCAATTCACCAACACATCTCAAGAAAGATCCCAAGTATCTTTTATGCCTGAAAACTACACGAGAGAAATTACAGTGATCATTAAAGAAAATAAACTAATTTCTTTATTATGAAAATCTGTCATAAAATGTCCAATCCAGACATGTTCACCTCAAATGACCCCCTGAACTAGAATGAAATTCCCCTGTAATGTTAAGTGCCCTTCACATGGACCTTTTGACAAGTATGTATCTTGATGCCTGCATCTGTTTTGGATATGAAGGTCACTCAAACCTTGTTGTGTGCTCTCAATAACAGGTACTCAGAGGGTCTGTTTTGAGCAAATTGATGTGGGTGGCAAAGGATGATAGGCAGTCACTGAAGTCCGGCAAGGAAGCTGACACTGTAGCTCTTTGGATCTGGGATCCATGACAGAATTATTGTTCATATTTTCTATTTAGTTAATAAAATGCCACAAATAATAAAATGGTTAGGCTCACTCTTAAACTGAGCTTGAAACAAGACTATCCTGAAAAATAGTCAAAGTCTTGCAGAATAGAAAAAAATGAAGAAAATCATAATTCTTCATAATGTGCCAGGGACTCCACTAGATCAAATAGCTGTTCAAGGTTTAGACACTGGGATATTGCCTGGTGGCCTCTGTGACACTAGCCTGAGTATACTTTACTTGTCATAGGCAATCTCTCTATAGCACCAAGGAAGGAACTACACTTGACACCAACAACACTGGGACCAACATTTTGAATAGTTGTAAAAATTCTAGCAGCTTTCCCAGGCACATTAATAGAGAACAACAAAAAAGCAACAAAGCGAATCTCATTTCAAGGAGGATGAAGGAATTGGTATATAAATGTACACTTTTTTTAAAGGTACATTTTAATATATTCCATTTGCAGAAATCCTTGCAGCAGAAATCTTAAAGGGAAATATACATAATGTTTTGCTTCTTAAAATGTCATGCTGATGTGCATGATAGTAGCAATAGTAAAGTCCTTCCTGCGACCCATCATATCCCAGTGATCTTCACCTTCTCTGAGTGACTCTGTACAGTTACAGTAAGTCACAGATTTCCTTTGTGAGTGGTGAAATTTTTTTTCGCATATATGGTTCCTATTTTTCTCATCATAGTAAAGATGGACAAGGATATGCTGCTCTCCTTGCTTCCCCACTTCTCTCTCTTCTCTCTGTCTCTGTCTCTGTCTGTCTGTCTCTCTATCTGTCTCTCTTTTTTCTCTCTCTCTGTCTCTATCTGTCTCTCTGTCTCTCTCTATCTGTCTCTGTGTCTCTCTGTCTCTGTCTCTCTGTCTGTCTGCCTATCTCTCTTTTTTCTCTTTCTGTCTGTCTGTTTCTCCGTCTGTCTGTCTCTGTCTCTGTCTCTTTTTCTGTCTCTCTCTCTCTTTCTCTCTCTCTCTTTCTCTCTCTCTCTTTCTCTCTCTCTGTGGCTCTCTTGCTATTCTCCTTTCTTCTGTCAGCCTCTCTAGCTTTCTCTGTAATTTCCGCTTTGTAGATTCTCCCAAGGGCATATCTCCCTTTTTATTTATAACACATTCTCGTGCTCACCCTGAGTTCCTCGCTCTCTCTGAGTCTAAGGTCTTTACCCAGGAAAGGAGAAAGCATTCCACACAGAGAGAGGAATAAGAATGGTGTTGGAAGTGAGAAGAGCGGATGTCAGCAAACCATTTGGTCATCACGTTACTCTGAAAGGCAAAACTCTATGCCATTTAGCCAGAGAAGGAACAGAATGTCAGGCTTGGGGACTGGAAGAGTTGGGGGTCACATCTTTTCAGGGCTGGCACACAGTGAGGAAAAGAATCTATTCCATTAAAGTATGAAGCCAGGACTAGAAACTCCTCAGAACCACTGATCTTCCCTATCACACTAGGGAGGCCTGGAAAAATGTATGTCTTTAAGATCTAAAAGACTTGATGAATTCTGGAGTTCAACTGTAATAACTTTCAATGAGCTAAACAACCAAAGATTAAAAGCTTATTGCTTGGGCTAGCAAGATGGCCGAGTGAGTGAGGATGCGTTCTACCACACCTGCTGGCCTGAGGACCTCCACATGTTCTCTCTCTCTCTCTCTCTCTCTCTCTCTCTCTCTCTCTCTCTCTCTCTCTCTCTCTCTCTCTCACACACACACACACACACACACACACACCACACAAATGAAACAGCTGTTGTTTCTAGACCAAAGCCACTGAAGTGATCAGTCAGTGGTCCTGAGTCACTGACACTTTCTTCCTTAATGGGCATTTCAGCCCCCTGAAGGGCTACTGGGATTCAGTGTTGTACAGTTCCTACCACACTACAGAGCTTCCATCCTGAGCTGACATGACACCCACTGGCTGGCATTATCCTTGTGACAGCAGTCACCCAAGTGCTATGTTCATAGGTGAACTGAGCCAGGCTCCTGGATTTCTGTTCATTGGAGATGATCAAGTTAAGCCTGGATCCCAGAATGGAGCAGAGACAAGCAGAGTCTTAGAGAACCACCAGGAAGAAAACCATCTAAGAAGGAAGAAAGTCTCTATTGGTGACAGTCTAGGACTGCATGGCATTTAATGTGACCATTAAAATAACAGCTAAAGAAACCAATGAGGTGCGGCTGGCAAGATGTCTCAGCAGTTAAATGTATTTTCCATGCAAGCTTTGCAGGCTGAGTTTGATCCTGGAATCCACTTAGAGATGGAAGGAGAGAACCAATCCCAAAAAGTTGCCACCTGACCTCCACATATGCTGTGGTGGGCATGTCTATACATCACACATGTATTTACGCTCGTGTGCACACATGCATGTACACAAAGATGGTTAAAACATTTTATCTTAATGAGGAGGGGGGAGAGGGAAAATAGAAAGTCATAGGGAACCAGTTCCCATAGAACCAGCACTTCAGTACCTAGACTCATTGGTCCTTAGTATCTAGAATCTCTCACTTCAGGAATATTTCACGGCCATCCTTGGTCTTCACAGCGGAAGCCTGTTTGACAGTACTGAGGCACCATAGTTCCTCCAAGAAGTCACTCCTGTAATGGGTTGACCATAAGTGACTTCCTCTCCTTTATGCCCATTGCAAATACAGCCCAAATTCCTCTCATTTGTGATCTATTTGATAGAAAGGAACAAATATCATGTATTGGTTACAGTTCTGGCTTGTTGCAATGATCAAGGTTAAAAACTATACATCTTAACTAGCATGGTGGGTTATTTTAATCATTAGAGCTCAGGGGTAGGTTTTAAGAGATTTTATCTCTTAAAGGTATATCATTTGTATCATTTTTAATTCTGTGCATATCTTCATCCTGGTGTGGGTATGTGCATGCATGTATCAGTGCCCAGATGCCAGAAGAAAGCATGCGATTCTCTAAAGCTGGAGTTATGGGTGGTTATGAGCTGCCCAATGTAGGTTCTAGGAGCCCAAATCTGGCTCTCTGCAAGTACAGCATCTGTTCCTAACTGAAACACCTCTCTAGCCCTGGATTCCAGCTTTTAAATTCTCCTTGACCTTGGCAAATGGAACCCCAACTCAGTCTCCAAATTCTTTTCTGCCAATGAAGAACCAGCACATCGGACAACCGCATTTGCCACATAATGTAAACTTGTTAGGATTGGTCAATGAGTTATGCTCTAAGGCATTCTCAATTTGGTTTTTTTTTGGGGGGGGGGTCCCTGTCTCTACATTAGCCAAAGGAAAACATACTGAAGTCTACTGGAAATGGCCAATGGAATGCTGCTCTCAAAGGGCTCCTGTATACTCCTAGTCTAAATACCTTGGCCTTCAGGGAATAGGAGAGGAAGCCCTGTCATCAGCCCTTGGCCTGATTCAGCTGAGTCCCAGAGCTGACATTATTTATGGAAACATAAGCAGTTGGTTGGATGAGTGCCCAGGGGCCTTGGCATGGTAGGTACTTAAATAAATCAAATGATGCGGAAAACCGGTATGATGCGAGACCTCCATTTGAACTGCCAGCCTCCCCCAGTCCCACTGGCAATGTAAAGGTCAGGGAGGACCTTATAAGGGAGAGAAGAGCCGGGGTAGTAAGGTGTCCAGCTCAGCATGCTGTATGCCCAGTGACATGGAGTCCTTGTAATGTCACAGCGGGGGACAGAGAGAAGCCATCACATTCACAGAGTACGAGGACTGCTGCTGAGGTGACTGATCTGTGGTAAAAACTGAATGGGTTTCTCAAATCAAGGACATCTCCCAGGGCTTTGCTCTGAAGATTTCCTAAAGCATACTTGCATTTTTAATCAGATTCAGGGTTTTTTTTTTTTTTTTTTTTTTTTTGCTATTTCTATCATTTTACTAAACAGCTTTACCCCTGTGGCTTTGTTTTAAAAATCTAGCCCATCTTGTAATCTCAGGCATTTCTCAGAAACTTACCCTTGGGTAAGATAAATCTTACATGCATGTTAAGGAAGTGCAGCTCTGCTACCTAGAAAAGTCAGGATAAAGAAAAAAAAAAGATATAATTGAATATTGACCAAATAAAAACCGTCTTGTTCATTCCTTATTTTAATATTCTTTCTTCAAGCAAATTCAAGAGGTCTAGCAGTCTAGCCTCTGCTTCATAGACTGATGGCTCAGCGAGATCGGCAGGAAATTAGAAATGCAACATTAGGATATTTGGAACATAATTTTTGAAACCAGATTCACATCTGTCTGCTGGTTCAGTGAGGATGCTATGAGAGACCAATCAATGAATAGTACATCAATTATCACAGCAGCTACAAAATGCTGGAGTTACAGCTCAAAAGCATTCAGGGTGGACTTCACTTCCCCATGCTGTTATACACATTAAAAATTGCCACACACTCTAATCTCTATCCCAGACATGGTGGCCTGGGTTTGGAGTCTCCTGCTTCGCTCTGTCTCTGGGTGTTGATTTGAAAACAACAGTTCACGAAAAGGTTAATCCCTAAGGAAACACAGGCAAGCCAGCTGTCTCCTCTCTCACCTTCTTTTTATCTCTATGGAGTTTCTTCTTTTATAAATATAATTCTACCATCTAGAACAGTGGGACAAAGAGTATCTCCTACCAGACCTTCCCTTCAGGGTTTCAAGACATCATTGATAGCTGGCAAACTAGGGTCATACTTATTGAAATTCAAGAGCTATTAAAAAATGATATTGGGGAGGGTTGGGTTTTGAAAATGAGGAGAGACCACAACAAAATGGTATCCCATTTTTGCTACATTTAACTTTAAGAAGACCTGCAAAGGGATGTTCTCACATATGGTTTACGGTGCTAACTATTTGCTGTAGTCAGCCCACTCATCCATCTGTGGTCACTGCTAAGGTAAATGTCCTGCCTCTAGCCCATGCAAGTGAGAGACATGTGCATGGTGGTTTGAATAGGAATGCCCCTCATACACTCATGTGTTTGAATACTTGGCCCAAAGGGAGTGGCACTATTAGAAGGTGTGGCCTTGTTGGGGTGGGTGTGGCCTGTCACTGTGGGGGTTGGTGTTGCAGTCTTCAGTCTGTGTTTCCTTGCTGCCTGCAGATCAAGGTGTAGAACTCTCAGCCCCTTATCCAGCACCATGTCTGCATGTACATTGTCATGTTTCCTGCCATCACAACACTGCAAGCCAGCTTTAATTATATGTTGTTGTTGATTTCAATAAGAGTTGTGGTGGTCATGGTGTCTCTTAATAGCAATAACCCCCTAACTAATCCATCCTTACATGCCTGGAAGCTATGATGCTCTGCTCTATGTGACCAGAATTTTTTGGGCCCAAGGAAGTATCATGGTGACCTATGTGAAGCTCAAACCTGCAGAAGCTCAAACATCAGAATGTACTGAGAAAGTTGTGCAAATTTCACAAACACAGAGAGGTCATAAGAGAAAGACTTGACTATCTCCTGAGAGCAATAGTCACCACTGGGTATCCAAAAGCACAGACAATATCAGAAAGTTAGTTTCTAGAAGGGAGAAAAATGAGAATACATCAAAAAAGATGTAATTGGAGAGTCATAAATGAAGGTATTTCAGGAGGCTGAGCCCCCAAGCTCCCTGCTTTGTAAAGGCCCAGAATTCCTGTGAGCTGTTAGGTTATCTCACCAAGATCTGGTTAGACTCACTTCTTCAGGACTGGTTCCTACCGGTCTTGACTGATAATCTCTCTCTCTTTTTTTTTAATTTCCTCTAACCATGACCTTAGTTTTCTGTTACTGTGATAAAACACCTGCCAAAAGTAACTGGGGTATATTTTGCCTTACAGCTAATAGTTTATCATGAAAGGGAAATTAGGGCAAGGACTCAAGGCAGGGACCTAGAGGCAGGAACTGTGCAGAAACCATGAAAGAATACTGTACACCGGCTTGCTCTCTAGGCTCACACTCAGCTATCGTTCTTCAACTCCCAGAACCACGTTTGAGGAGGGGCACAACCTACCACAATCTGGGCCCTCCCACATCAACCATCCATCAGAAAATGATGCCACCAACTTGCCTACAGGCAATCTGATAGAGGCATTTTCTCAACTGACTATCCATCTTCCTAGATGACTTTAGCTGGTTTCAAATTAACCAAAGGTAACCAAGTACATACATACATAAATCTAAGATGCTAGTAAGCTTGGGTTATGTTTTCTGATAGATATGCTACAGTCTCACTGTGTGGCAAAACCGAGAACAATGTAAATACACTTGAATTGACTTTTAATTGTCAAGTGCAATAGAATTGGCACCCATCAGCATCTTCATATGCAGGCAAAAGGAGGATAATTAAAACCCAGCTTTTCAAATAAGCATCATTGCAAAGGTTACAAAACACTGCAGCGTTGCCAAAGTTGGTGAAATCAATTTCCATTTTGCTGCAGTGTGTGTCGTGCAGAGACTGCTGAAGCCAACAAAATGAAAAGCATTAATAATTGGTATTAATAGCTTCTATAAATTAATTTGCTTATTTGCCTAAAAAAATCAGCCAAACAATTCATCAAATGCAAGCTATGTACAGCAGATAATAAAAAGCAGGTACTTTCTATTGTTTCTTTTTTTAATGAGGCATTGGAAAATAAAGAAATCTAAGCAGATACAAATGAAATGAAAGCCCCTTTGCTAGGAACAAAGCCAACTTAGTGGTACACAGAAGGAGATTTTGTGACTTTGGGTGTTTTGTGAATATTAAGCATGTTACGGAAAACTAAAGACTTAAAATTGAGGTAATACAAGTTCCTATTTGTTTAGTGTACTTTCTACCAAATAATTGATCCTCCCACAATGCCATAGAAACAGATGAGAAATAAGCAATAACCGCTGATAAGAAATCAAGTGGCAGTGTGGCTAAGCACCTTGTGGAAAGAATTTCAATGATTCAACTCTCTGGGTATTTATCGAAAAGCCATGGTTCACTGTCATGTTACGGAGGACAGTCACCACTGCCCTCCGATGTGACAGGAAGTGAGAGGGGCAGAGCATTAAAGAGCCTCTCCTTTCCATCTATAATCACAGCTTGTGCTTGCCCAAACTGTACTCTGTTCCTAGAGACTCACTGTAAGATCTGAAGACTATTAGCATCTCAGTCTCTTCCTTCACTCTTCCTCCCATCCTGCCTGGTCATTTTCTGTGCTTCTGATAAAAGGTGGCATCTTTATTTCTTCTCCTGTTGTTGTGATAAAATACTGACAAAAGCAACCAAGAGGAAACAAGGTTATTTTACCTCACAGTTCAAGGTACAGTCCATCATGATGGGGAAATCAAGGCAGCTGGAGCTTGCAGCACCTGGCTAAATCAAGGCCACAAACAGGGAGCAGAGAACAATATATACACACTGCTGTTAGTCTCCTTTCTCTGTTTATATGGTACAGGTCCCTGGTTAGGGAATGGTGCCGCCCTCAGTGGGACAGTCCTCCCACATTGATTAAAATAATCAATGCAATCTTGCACAGCTATGCCTAGAGGCCCATCTCCTAGGTGACTCTAGCTTCATTTTCTTTTTCTGGCTAAGATTAAAAAGGACATCCTTGAGAGCATGTCCAGACAGCTGACAAAAACACATTCCCAGTTCATTACAGAAGCCTGTTCTGGATTTGTTAGTTAAATTAAGGTCACATGCATAACATTCAGAACCTACTCTTTGACTCAGTGTTGATTTCATACTAGACTTGGAAATAGCGTAAATTATCTACTTGACAACACTACCCATCACAGGTACTTTCTAGCTGCTCCAGATCAAGTTTGAATACATAAAAGACAATAATTACTCAGTCTTAAAGATTGATCATGATAATGCAGGAATTGTGACCGTGTGGGGACAAGATGGAGAAGGGGAAGAACTTGGTGCTCAAGTGGTATGGCACATGAAGCCAATTTTGTCGTGTTGAAGTTATTCCCACTGACTGCACGATGCCGTAGCATCCCCTCATCTTCCGTTCAAGAGAACTGCAAGCAATAACCACCGGGTTCCTACTATGGGCCAGGCATATAGGATGGCATCGCAAAGTCCTTCAAAGCTTGGCTGCTTGTAAATCCTCGGAACAAAGCTGCAACAGCTAGAGTTCCTCATTATGTCGGCCTGGCCTCTTATATTTAGAGCTTTCCAGACAGCACACATCAGGGTGCCCTTTCCCTGTGCTGTTTCCCCACTCGGCCATGCCAGTCTTCTATGACACTTCCCCTCAAGGCAATGCAGGATTCTCTCAGCTGCAGAAGTAAATGCTTATTAAGATTCTGCATGTGTGTCCTGGGAACTGCATGCCGCACGTTCCGGGGCTGTCTTTGCATCGTTAGCACAAACGCTTACCCACAGCTGACAAGAGACATCAAACTACCATAGGTAACTGCATTTCCAGAGCAGTAGATAATGACACTGGAAAGACTTGGCCTTGGCCCTTGCCTCACTCAGAAACAGAGAAATAGAATTGTACTTTCCCTCCCCAACAATGAGATGAGAAAGTTTGGTCTTAAACTATCTGACTCTTCTCCCACCCTACCCTAACTAATGAACTCCTAAATTTTTAAAGTGTGCTTTTTTACTTCATGATCTTGTTTAAGCTTGAATTATATTTCCACTTAAACTCTCTGTTTCTTATGAAACTTTGCAATAAAAAGAATACACAGATGCCATGTCCAATGATCCAATTAATCTATTACATCAGTCAAACAACTACAGGCTGCCCCCCAGTGAAGCAGTGACACTTGCAATTATGATAAAAATCTTTCTTGCCTTTCTTCAAATAAAATTCTAAAAGTACAGGCTCTGAAACAGCCAAGAAAACATCCTCTCAAAGCACTGGTGGACATTTAGACTTACATGGAATTGCAAGGAAAGGCCCACTGAACCAATATGGATTTACTTAACTTAGACAAAATCCTGCATTGTTCCTATAATGTGCCCCTCCGCTTAGCCACAGCTTAATTTTCCTCTGCTGAGGTCGGAAAGGACATCCTTGAGGCCATGTGCAGACAGTGGACAAAGTCCATTAAGAAATCCTGGTCTGAATTCATTAGTTAAATCAAGGATACATCCATAACATTCAGGACTAACTCTCTAACTAAATATTGATTTCATACTAGATTTAGAAATTTGTTGAAAGAGCAAAAAGAAATTTCTGGGATGCCAAAGGGCATACAGGAGAAGAACAAAGAAGCAATTTAATTCCTTCCTGTGGATTACAGGGGGCCTTTAAGTCCTGCTCACTGGTTGAAAATCAGCACCAGCTAGTCAACAAAAAATGAGAAGGAAAAGAATGTATTTGAGTCTTCTGCTTTTAAAGCGCAGCGCCTACATTACACCTTTACCTCAGCATGATGGATGAAGTCCCCTGTCTTGGAGTCCTGAAAGTTTCTGATTCACTCGCTCAGCATTCAGTAAGAACTCAGGACGAGATGTGTATTCGAGAAATGTCTTCTGCACCTCTGTGCTTTTGCAGGGCTTCCCAGTTGTATGGCTTGAATGAGGCAGTGTGGCCTCCAAAAAGCATGATCCAGAAAACGGGCCAAAGAAAGGTCCTCTCATGGAGTAATTTGGGAAGTGCTGCATACACTCTCGTTCCCCTTGCAAAGTAACAATACACACTGATCAAACAGTGCTTGAAGTAAATTGCACTCTGCAGGGACAGCCTCTGCCCCACCTTCAGCTGTGTGCAGGCAAGTCTGAATGGCTTTGGTAGGCTCCTCTTTCCATCTCTAGCATGCCAGTATTGCCTCAGCCATCTTGACATTTGCCTCTGTACACAACAACCTCTCTACATGGGGACCAACAGATGTTTATAGCTCCCCACCCAGCTCTGCTTCTTTCTGCTTCCTTTATTGTTTCCTGATTGGTTCAGGTGTCTTCCCTCCAAAATGTACAACGTATTCTTTAGGGAACACTAACTGCTCGTTGGCTATTCTAGCCTGCCTAATTACTTGTGTTCTACTGGGACCTAAGTGTAAATTTGCATCTGGCAGTTTCCCAGATACTAAGTAGACGGTATGACCTATGTGTGGTATCCACTTACCAAAAGACATGAAGAACATGATCGATCAAAAAAAAAATTGGACATACTGCATCAAGGTCATCTTCAAACCTAAGTTTCTCCTGGACTTCCTGATATGTGAAACAAGAAATTCATTTTTGCCAATTTGATTGAGGTTCTCTGAACCCATCATTGAAGTCATCCAATGGACACAGCCACTTAAATACAAAGACCCCATGTATGCCTAGGAACTCTCTGAAACCTTATGGGAATTTATCTCCAGGAAGTGCTTGCCCCATGTTTCCCAGCCTTTTTGAAAGACATTAGCACTGTATCTTTTTTAAAACCTTCCTTCAGCCTCTGTGCATGAGCTTGCCTTCCCACTTGATTCACACCGTGCCTCTCCACCTCCATGACTACCAGGGCCCACAGGTGATGTCTAGAGTTACTGTCATTTACTTGCCTGAAGGTTCTGCACACTGCCTCTTTAGTGCTATCCCAGCTCTCAGGCCTCTCGGGAGCACTTTCAACATAGTAATCCTGCCCTGTCAGCATCTGGCAGGTTCTTCCAAGCCTCTCCACTAGAGCTGATTTTCATGAACTGAAAAGGTCCTTTGCAGGGTTTAAGCAGGATGTGATGTCTTTGGACAGGAATTTCACAGCCTGTGCAGAGATCCTATGGCTCTCAACTCAAACCATGCTGACCTCACACCTGTGTCCTCCTGAAGTCATCTCAGATTCCAGCCTTAGCATCTCATAAAACACAAGCCAGACAATGAGGAAGAAGGCTGGAGAGGAGAATTATGGAGATTCTGTGTGAATGGGAAGTGTGTGAATGATTCTGAGCTGTGTCATGGGCAGTCGTGGGACTGAACCTAGGCACACTCAAATTGCAACAGCCATTTGTTTGCTAGCTTCTTTAACCCTGCCCCCACATTGGTTTTTCCTCTTCTGACATGGTTTATATCCTGATGTTCAGAACAGTCAACAACAAATAGGCAGAAAACATCCAAGACCCAAAGACCATAATATATTTCTGCTTGTTAATAATCTACCAGTAACAAAATTTTGGCTTAAGCATGAACTCATTTCTTACATGTGAGATACATCTTTCCACGATATAGCTTACCTCTCAAGTCCGTGTTCCTCAGCAGTTCTCAGTTTATGCTTTGTTCTGTAAGCACGTCCTTTCTTCCCCTTTCTTATGAACTGTTTTACCCAGGGACTGAATGCTGTAATGCAGACTTCATGAACCATAGTGCCTGAAATGTCTTGCCAATTTCACTCAGATTTGAATTTAAAAAAAAAAAATTTAGGCAATGCTGGGAGCAGAGGGTGTTGCCAAACACCCACATTCCTGTTTTTCTTAAAACAAACAACCAAACAAATAAAAACCTAAACAATGATGGTACATGCTTTTAATCCCAGCAATTCAGCAGCAGAGGCAGGTGGATCTCTTCATCAACAGAGTGAGTCCCAGGACAGTCAAGACTACATGGACCCATCCAAAAAAAAACCTAAACCAACCAAATAAAGAAACAAGGAAACAAGTGAAACCTTACTAGTGGGTTGGAATTCAACACTTATTCTAGAATACAGAGCTACATTTAACATGGAATTTGACAGCCTATTCCTTTAAACACACTTATGCTTATAGATAACCCCATAACTCCTTTGTAACAGCAAATCTACACATTTCCCTTTCTTTCTAGCTCATTACTCCTATTGTCATTGAACATTTAAAACCAAAATGTTTTCTTTTTTTTTTTGATAACTAAGAAAAATTAAATTAATCTGAAGATTCAGATACCTGATAACTTCACATCCTTATGAAATGGATTTAAAAAAAATCCATGTGACAGACTCCAATGACTGGATTTACTTTTTAAATTCTAACATTCAAAGTACATTGGGACAGACTACAGAGACGACTTCATAGGCGTAGAAGGCTGAATTGTAGGGTAACTCATTGGTTAAACCTGGTAACAGTAATTCAGCCTCTGGTTCACAGGTTGAAGAAATGACCCAACTCCTGTAAACTGCCCTCTACCTTTACATATATGCTGTACAATGTGCATATGATGGACTGCATCTTCAAAACTATGATCCAAAATAACTCTCTGTTTAGTAAAAGAGATGGGCAAACACACAGGCACATTGGGACACACACACACACACACACACACACACACACACACACACACAGGGAAAGAAACAAAAAGAGAGAGAAGAGAGGTTGCTTCATTAATATAGATACCAGAAACAAAATCAAAAGAAAAAAATTACAGTGCACTAAATATTATAAATTTTTAGACAATATAGCAATTGCATGGTCAAAAGAAGTACCAGTATATGGGAAAACACTGGGGAAGAAAGAGACATAGAAAGCTGTGGTTGATGTCTATATGTAGGTGAGAGCAGGCACAAGATAAGGCAAGGGTGTTGAAAAGATAGGCAAGGGCAGAGTTTTGGAAAGTTGGGGGAGATAGGAAACAAAGAAGGAAGAAGAGAAGATGGAGGATGACCACCCCTGTGTAATTTTAAATAGCTACAGGTAGCTAGGAATATCTTACAAGGGATGAATTTGTACTGACTATGACTTGCCCCATGCTCTAGCAGGGGTGTGACTTTGCCAACTGCAAATAGTTTCTAAAATTGTGTGATGTTTGGAATTCTGGGGAATTCTCAAAGGGTATATAAATGCTAGAGCTCTGAAAAGCAGGATGGGTTGTTGGTTGTTTGTAGTTTGATAAACAGTTATATGCAAAGAAGAAAGAAGAAATTAGATATGGGAAAGATAAAACTTGCCCCCAGGGAACTAGACACCTCTAATCAGCAGGAGGTAGTCTAAGGATAACGATGCCCCCTTTTCCTTCTATCCCTTTTTGCCTTCTACCTAGTGTTACAGGGTTAAAAGAGTTGGAAAACAGTGGAGAATGGTGAAAGAAAAATAACCTCACAGAATAGCAAGTTGCTGACTATAATAGACCCTACAAATCCCACAACTTTCTCTTTAGTTAGTCTTAACTTCTCATAGGTTAGGTGTCAGAAAGCTTTTCCTGTACAAGATTCTTGCCAAAGGCTACACCATCTCTTGTGCCCCAACCTATCCAGGATTGAAAGCAGATAAGTGTATGCAGAAACTAATAGGGGTGACTGTGTTCTAATCAAATTTTATTAACAAAAGGAGGTGGTGGGATGGATTGGACTTGTAAACCATAGTTAGCTAACCTATGTCATAGGTGAGGCCAAGCAAGGACAGCATTACTAGTGGGTTCTAACAAAGTAGCCTTTCCAGTGGCCCATTTTGGGGGCAGGGAAACATTCCTTTTCAACACATAAAAGAGCAGAAGTGGGAGAGAAAGAAATCAAGATTCTAGAAATGGTGAAGAGATGTTCATTTGACATTCTGAAGCTGTGCCATAGACGGGAAAAGACAACAAAACCATCCATTTCATTACATATTTAGAGTTCTTCTGCTGGACTCGGCATCCAGAGTAGGCAACTGGACTGGAGAAGAGAGCTCTTCTATATCTTGTGAGTCTTGGTAGGTTGCTGCTGAGGGTGGGCATGATACAGTGACATGTAACCCCCTTGGTCAGGGAAGTTTCCTGACTTTCTCAATGCCCTCTTTGTATTTAGTCTCCCTGAAGTGTCTCGTCTCCAACCCCCACCCCTGCAAAGAGGAAAACCAAACAAAAAATAAGTCACATCAGCAAAAAAATTTTATTCTTTCAGACAGCATCTATCACCCATGGTGCCTGAAGACACAAATTTAGTCACACTGGTATAAATGTGCTTCATTAGAGGCCTCCACATCGTCGAAAAACACACGGCATGCATTACACTACAGAACACAAAGGTTTGCTCCCCAGCCCAACCCTCTCATAATTGGCAAATGGAGTCACAGAATTTTAACTGAAAATTTACCTCCTACAGCTGCCTTTTTCACTGACTAGGTGGTTCGTGGGTACTATTGTTTGGATCTTGACTGTTACAGGGTTAAAGTTTTGGTTCTCAGCCCACTGGTGCCATTAAGGAGGTGGTTGGACCTTTAGGAAATGTGGCCTAGTTGGAGGATTGAGGATGTTGGGACATGACCTTGAGGGGTACTATAGAATCTTACATGCATGCTGTCTCTCCCTCCCCTGCTCCCTTTCCTCTTTTCTTCCTTTCCCTTTGTTATAAAGAATTATGTATATGGGTGTTTTATGTCTGCCCCTCATGTCTGCAGTACTTGAGGCCAGAAGAGAGCATTAGATCTCCTGGCACTGGAGTTATCAGTTGTGAGCAGCTACTTGAGTGCTGAGAATCAAACCTGGGTCCTCCAAAAGATCAGTCACTGCCTTTAACTGCTGAGGCATCTCTCCAGCCCATCCTCTCCCCTTTTCAAGTTTCTATTATGAGTGGCTACTCACTCTCTAATGCAGGCCCCAAACCAGTATATACTGCAATCGCCAAAACTGTGAGCTCAAACAAACCATTCATCTTTATAAATGGGTCATCTCAGGTACTTGTTACAGTAATAGAGCATTAACATGGTAGAGACTGCTTTCCAGTAGGCAGAAGGGTTATATTTCAGAGGTACTCTGAGCTAGCCATAGAAATCAGAGAGTCTGACCCAGCAGCCTCTGAGGGAGTCCATAAAGTCACAAAGTCTTTCCAGGTGAAGGCCTGGTCAGGCCAGGGCTCATGACGCTACTGTTGCCATTAACAATACTGGTCATATCTCCTATAGAACTGACAGAATGCAGCATCCCTAGACCAGGACACTTCAAGTTAGATAATCCTCTTGGTTCCTACCAAGTTTTCATGCCCAATGTCGTGACCTCATGCAGGAGCATTTCAGCAAAGCAAGCTTTTGCCTTCTACTTTGCAGTTTAATGTATCTTCTTTATCAAGTGCAAGATGGACCTTTGCTCCAGAGTTCGCTGGTCCACTGTTTCTGTGCTTTACATTGCTGGTCTCTGCTTCTCTTGGGAACAGCAACATCATAGCAAGGGAAGCATGAAAAGCCAGGCCAGCACTGGGAGGTAGGGTCTGGGGACACTGCTTCCAGATGTCCTCTGCGCATGCATTACAGCGAAGACTGCATTTGTGTGGTTGGTGGGCAACTCTACATTGCAGATCATTCCTTCACAGCAAGACCTACACTCCTGTACAGGAGGGAAGAGAAATAGGCATGAAGAGCAGGAAGGAGAAAGAAACAAAAACCAAAACCAAAAAGAAAGACAGGTACTGTAGTTGATGGTCCAGTCTGTGCATTGCCCCAGTCTTGGGGTACTCTTCCCTGCTGAGAAAAGACTACTATAAAAGTCCTCATCCTAACTCTTGAGGCATCTGTGTCAACCTAGCAAAAGCAGGCAACAAAGGGAAACTGAGTTAGACTGCCCAGTTGCCAGATCTTGACATATTTATTTGAAAACAATGAAACCCAAGTGAAAAGTCAGGAACCTTCTGGACTTTCTGGTTCTCTTTAGTATTATTTGTTAGCTGAAAACTGTGACTTGCCATTGTCTGAACCCTCACCTGAGTCCCAGTGATAAGTTATGACTGCAGTGATAAGTTGCTAAAATAAAAAATAAAAATAAAATAAAGTCTCCATTCTTAAGAGTGCTTTCAGTGACCACAATAGTGATGCATGCCTAGCTTAAAGCCATGACTTCGTGAACTGGCCACTCACACACGTTTCCAGGCCAATGAGGCAGCAGAAAGACAGCAACTCCAAGCATGGCCATGAATGGCTGTCCAGCCAGCTACCCATCAGATTTACCCAGAGAAAAGTTTTTATTTTCCTTTTCAAATCTTGCTATGCAGCCCAAGCTGGCTTTATACTCACAATCCTCCTGCCTCAGACTCTAAGAGTACTGGGATTCTAGGAGTGAGCCACCGTGCTCACCCTGAGTACTTTCTAGAGATCTTGATTCCCTAGACCTCCATGTGAAGTTTCATCTCAATCAGTCTAAAATGCTCCCTTCCAGCCTTGCCAGCTCACCTCACCATTGCTGCCCATGTGGCCTTTGCATGATCAGAGCCAACAGCCACTAAGTCAGAGTCAGTGACTTACATGCTACATTGAATTTCAATATCTCATGAAACAAATTTTCAAATCGTTTCCCCTCAAACTTTAGGATCTCTGAATATAAGAGTACATTTGGGGGGCATGATAAAATGAGAATATTAAAGGGATAAATTGATCCAATACATACCTAAATTTATCTTATTCTCTTAGACTCTTTTCTCCTCTAAGCAGAGACGCAGAGGGAGATAAAATTTCATTTGCAAGAGCTGTTCCTGATTTCTCCTTTCTACCTTCTAGTTACTCTAGGATGGGATTGTGGGGATTTTTGACTATGAACAGAACATACATTATCTAGACTCCAATGCATCTTACTTTCTGAAGACTGGGTTGGTTATTCATAAGCTACCAGCATGGGCTTCAGACTATTTGTGCAAGTTCTGAAGCCCAGAGTTTAGCTCTAGCCATTATTTCTTTTTGAAGACAGAATATCCTCAACTGTCTGCTCTCTTCATTGGCACTGTAGTAGTCTTTTTTGTCAGAGTACAAACAAAACTAACATATTGCTTCTCCTTCTTAGTTTCCCCACGATGCATAACTTACCACCATCACCATGAAACCTGGGAAAGTAACTCCATGCACACATAATCTTTACCGTGTGTTCTGAATCTCGGCTGTGTCGGCAGCCAACAAAATGACATTCATTTTTAGAGGCACACTTTTTAGTGATGGATGTACTTCTTCCGTGGCTGGTGAAGTGATGAACTGTCAAACAATACTGTGTGTCTAGGAAAATTTAACAAGAATAAAAACAATTTTATTTTCCATATTGCAAAGGAGATCCCTTGACCATAATGCCAGAAGAGAGTAAAAATCAGAATAATCTTAAGGCTCATAGGTGAGAAACATAATAGCAGTGAATTCTAGAGTTTGTGAGTAGTATTTCTGCCAAGACATCAGCTTCCAAAGTACACATGTGTTTTGAAAATGAATATAAATGGGTATCCAGTTCCTTTGGCATTAGCTGAAGCTGAGAAAAATGTGCAGAATTTTCATAAATCCTTGGGTTTGGTAACTGAATATGCAAGTGTTTATGACTCTGGCCTGCCCTTTCTTCCTCTAAAGCACGTGTTCAGGAACTCTAAATTAACATGAAGCTTGTGAGCACAAAGACACAACATGTCTGGGAACGTGGAGTCTCACTTATCATTTGCTTCTTACAGGCTAGATGCAAATGGATTCCAGCTATGTACCAGGTCACCCTTCTTCCTCATCTTGTTTATTCAGATTCGAAACCTTCTAGCATGTTCGACTGTTCCTTGTCAATGTACTCCACTTTCCCTGGCCTCTTCAGTTCCTGTCTTCCTATTTCCCTCTGCTGTATAGTTAGCTCATTTCTACATAGTTACCCGAATTGCTTTAACCATCCATTTTATGACTTAGCTTTCTTGTCAGAAAGTGGTCCATAGGGCATCAGAGTATATTCTGTTTTAGTCCCATGTCTCCTGTTGCTACCAGAGACCATGGAAATTTGTGTTAAGTTTTTCATCATGGATTCCAATAGCAGCTGACTGGGTGAAAATGGACCAAGATTGAAAACACAGAGTTCTGGTCTCAAGTAAGTCTTGTTCAATCCTTTAAGAACATTGTGATTTTTAAATAAAATGTTAGTACATACAGAGGAATTTTGATAACTTTAGTAATATTTACAATGGCAAACACATTCATACTGTAGAGGTACTCATATCTTCCAACTTCATTCATTCAATCCTCACCATGAACCTTTGGAAGGCCATAAACCAATTAACATTCTTTGTTGTTGTTGTTGTTGCTTTAGACAGCATCTCATTATGTAGTCCAGGCTTTTTCAAGCTCTCTACGTAGACCAGATTGACCTAGAACTTACACGTGTCTCACACATGTCAGGGTTAAAGGTGTGCGCCACCATCATGTTCACAGTCAAATGGGCAGAAAGGTTACATAGGTGTAAGGTAGAATGCCAACAAAGGAAGATACCGAGGCCTTGTGTCCTTAATCAGTTCACTTGGCTGCTACCATGGATACCCGTCCTTCAACAAGACAAAAGTAGCTGACATCGGAGTCTAAAGGAAAGGGAGCCATTACATGTTGTCATGTTGTGTTACATAGACAGCCTTTTAACCATCCTGGAACCACAGGTGAGGCTTTATGGAGAAACAGAACCCTGAGGTAGATCAACAGCTCCAGGCTTACTTGCTGTACATGAATGGTTGACTATCATTTCCCAAAATAATGGTAAAGTGAAAAATAAGAAATGACACCTCAGTTATAATTCCAGATGGTTGATGTCTTTGAGACTTCACTAGTGGGTGATCAAAAAAATATAAATAAATAAAGAGCTCTTATGCTATTCTGGAAGGTGGAGTCATTCTACACTGATTCCTATAAGGGCCAGCTTCTCAGGTGGGCATGGCAGAGTCTAAACTGCTTTTGCTGTTGCTGATATACTGTTTGGGGGTGGAAAGCTACCCTCTACTGCTTTTGCTTATCTGTGGTTCAAAGGAGATGCTATTTGGGCTGGAAAAATAGTTCAGCGCTTCTTGCTCTTCTAAGGGAGCTGGGCTTAATTCCCAGAACCCACATGGAAGCTAACAAACATTATTAACTCCAGTTGCAGAGGTTCCAATGCTCTTCTAGTCTCCTTGAGCTAGACATGCATGTGGAGCACAGACATACAAAGGAGCAAAAATATACATAATATAAATTAATCTTTAAACAATTTTTAAAATAAACAAAAGAGATGATATTCTAAAACCCAGAAGTAGATAAAAGGCTTTGGTAGATATACCACAAATTAGAGCATTATGCACAGACCTTGAGAGGCAATTCAAAGAATCCTATGATCCATAAAGGGGAGGCCACTGAAGGCAAACTTTAAAGCTATTCTCACCAGTCTACTTGGTTTCCAGCAGAAATTTAAAGCTAATAGTTAAAGAATTGTATTGACCATCTGAAATAAGTTAGGAGAGACAGTTATCAACCAACCTTAAAACTTAAAAATAATTGTAACTAGTTTCTTTCTGAGTGGATTTAAAGTCTACTCTACAAGATGGAACACATGCCTAGTACTATTAATTGGGCTAAAGCCCAGTGGTCCTAAGCTCTAGGAGAGAACCTTTTGCTATTTTCTGCTAAATGGACATATAATAAGTTAACCCTAACTTCTTACCTTTATACCCATAGATTAGTACATCTATGAACCATCATCAAAAAATTGCATTTTACAGAGCAGAGCAATTACTAGAGAGCCACATCTGGTCAGTGTGCAGAAGATAAGAATGTGGAATGCTCGGTGATAAAGGGGACATCCGTATCACAGCTCCTATTCCCAAGGCTCAGGGGTCATCATGGAGAATGAGGAGACAGAAAGATTTTAAGAGCCAAGAACAGTCAATATCTGCAGTGAAACAGTTCTCTCTGGCCATGACAAGGCAGAGCCATTTGCACAGGAACTCACAGTGGCTATGACTACACACAGAAGACCTGCACAAGCTCCAGCCAAACAAAATCCTAGAACAGGCAAGGGAGGGACTCATGACTTTCTACTCCAAATGAGGAACTATTGTCAATTGTGGCTGCTTGGGTTTTTTCAGAATGTGGCCTCTGAGAGGATACTTACAATCCAACAGATGGCCTTCACCCATCCCCCACTAACTAGAATCAGTGGGCATAAAAAAAAATCCAAAAGCTTAAAATCAAGGGAAAACTGGTATTTGTAGGGGAGGGAGATAAGGAAGAAGCTGGAAGAAAATGAAAGGGATAGGATTTTATTAAAATTAGTTATATGCATGTATAAAGTTCTAAATAAAAAATTCTTCAAAACACTAAAATAAATTTTGTGGACACATGAAAGAAGTGGCACACAATCACACTTGTTCAGACATGTAACAATATCAGAGCACTCTACTGAAATGTAAAAGGACTTCAAGAAAAAAAAGATTCTAATAATTTCTTCTTCTAGAATAAAAAGATAATAAAAGACATTGACCATATGGCTGCTATAGGCAGGAACAATGAACTTAGCAGTGATTCTCAGTAATATATCCAGTTGGATTTTTTTAAGGGGGTTGAGGTTTCCTATATCTGCAAAAAATTAGGCCATTCTCCTACTACAAATACTGCAATAGAAACTCCCAAAGATCCATGGTAATATACTCATACCAGCAATTTCTAATTCTGGGAGTCTGTTCTGCTATTTGTTTTTCTTAGGCCATTGCATCTGACAAGCTAAAATCAGAACGGCCCAGTCTCATTATAGCTCCCTCAGTTCCAAAGTCCTAGCAGCATATTCTCTGTTTTTACTTCCAACTTTGTATGAAAACATTCAGTTTCTTCACAACTCTATTTTTACCACCTGCAGGAGCTGCCATCATCCAAAACAAAGCTATGACAGTGCCCACTTGAGGTATTCTTTGACTCTTGTGTCTAGTGTCCAACAGCAATGTTTCAGATCACAATCCACATCATGTGTTCTGACTTTACAGTTGAGATTTCTTTTCCAGGCACACTTTTCCTTCAGACTTCCTTCTCTTGCCCATGCAGATCTTTGTTTTAATGTCTACTGAGAAAAGATTCTCCATGGCTACCTAGTCAAAGGTATCTATCCATCTTTCACCAAGTATTTACTGAGTGCATATTAGGAACCAGACACTGGATTGGGCACTGGAGATGTGTCAGTAAACTACCAGGGATAATCTGATGTTTGTTAGGGGGGTGAATGGGCTTCCTTAGCAACAATAAATCTCTAGCGTAGAGTACAAAACCCTTTCTTTGCTTTAAGCCAGTAAGTATGACTTTCCTAGGGTATCATCAAGCATCAAACATTTCTGGAATTGTTTAGATGCTTTAGTCAACACTGTGGTTTCGGTCTTCTTGATAAACACCTTTTAAGAAATCTTTTTTCATGATGCATACAACTGCATGTTAAGTGTGCGTGTGTGCGTGTGCGTGTGCGTGTGCGTGTGCGTGTGTGTGTGTGTGTGTGTGTGTGTGTGTGTGTTACCCATCCCCAGTTCTCTCAGGATACTCTGGCATCTGGATAGTCTTTTACAAGAGATCCAGGACCCCATTAGGATCCCATTGGCCTGTGTTGGCATACTAATCTATCATGTGAGACATACCCCTCCAGCTAAGAGAAGGATCTAAATAAGTGAAATCACAGAAGAATCTGGAAGAGTCTTCCGAGCTCATACTTACCCTGTGGACACCACTTGTCTTCCGCCCATCGGTTACAGCTGTAATTATCCCCTGCGTTTTCGCAAGTAAAACACTTGAAACTGTTCGGGAATGGTGTGGCTTTTTAAAAAAAAGAAAATGAAGTAAAGTCAAAAAGGCCAAAATTTTTTCCAACATCAATAGCACAAGATTCTCAGCTTTTTTAGATGAAATAAAACATGCGAGACATCTTTAGATGTCTGTGTCACCAAATGAAATGGCTCCATAAGCAATTTTAAAAGATCCGTGGTATAATTAATTCTATTAGCATTTAGTCTTCTGAACTAAGAGGGACAGTAGGCAGGAATGGAAGTGGAGGAGCTATCAGATACATCTTTGGAACATCCTGAAGAATACATAAAATAAAAAAGTGAGGAGCAGCATTGATGTACACCTCCCGTGGGGCGGGGATGACGACGGCCCCCATCCTGGCTGTGCATCACCAGCACCCGGGAAGCATTTTAAAAGAGAAGAGGAAAAAGGAAAGAAAGAAAACCATGTCCCACGTCTCACTCTCTACATTACTATTGACTACTGCATTGGTGACAAAACTTTGATGCAACATCAATTGTGCATAAAGGTAAAGAAGACCCGGGCCACACCCTCTTCCCAATCTCAAACACTCTGCTGAGTCTTCAAAAAGTGTTAAATGGCCCTTTGGAAGAATGGCTGTATCGTTTATGCAGGAAATTTCCATAGCCAATGATCTCTGATGAAGAAATCACCAGAGATCCCTGAACTTCCTCTGCTATGCCATGGTCCGAGACAGTGCTCAGAGGTGGCTTATTTACACGTGTGTTCTTAAAGGAGAAGCCCTGTAAGACTGGAGCAGGAGGCCGACCCATTCTAAAGAGGAGAGAAGCGTTCCTTCACAGCACCCTCACCCCAGCAGTGGTTAGGCCTGGCTCTCTCACTCTGGGTAAAGCCAACCATTCCAGAACGGTGCGGTAGATGGGAAGGGGACACAGAACGATTATAGAATAAGGACCACAACCCCAACTTACGATCAAGAGGGGGCCTCACATTGTAGAAGTTGATGTTCTTAGCAAACACCCAGTTTTCTGAGATGATCAAGATCTGAAGGATGGTCACAGCTAGAATGTGGCATAGGAGCAGCATTCTGTCCTCCCTGATTGGGCAGGTCAAAGCCCTGTATCTGCCATGAAAACACAGACTGAATCAGCTCATTCTGTTTTTATATAACAACAAGAGGTATGTTCTCCATTATTCAACCTGTCAAAAAGGATCAGTGCCACACATATCATTCGGATCAAAGATAAGTAATTACTGCCTTCTGCTGGCCTGATAAAACCTCAACAGCACACTCGGTGTTCTCTGTCCAGGAACACGAGCGCTGGCCTAGCTACACCAGGTTCCTTCTTTGTCTGGGGATTGCTAGCTGATGCTCTGCTTAATGATTAGATTGTTTTTTCGTCAGTTGACCCTGGTTCCTGGTTTATTTACCCGGAGTCCCTAAACCACTCCTTTGTGAAATCCTTTCTCTGAGTAAACAGAAGTATTTGATCAATCTTGCAGCTCCATCGAATCCTCAGAGGAAGCGTGAAAGCAAAGCTAGTGGAGCAAATAGTGACTAAGGCGCAGGGAGTCTGGACTACAGTCTGTGCTGATCCTGGGGCTTATAGACGTAGAGTAGAGCATGGAGTAGCACTTGAGGTACTGGCTCCACCCACACCTGTCACACTGGGTGCAAGGACACACCACCGGAATGCTCCAGAGGAAGCAGTAAAAGTTGAGTGCTGGAAGCAATATAATGATACTCCTGGTCCACAAACATTATTGACTGTGTTCATAAGGGACTGAAACTCAAAGGAATGACCGAAATGCACACAGTGCTGAGTAAAGGGCAGGACCTTTAGGGACCCATAGAACCCACATCCTCGTGGGAGTAGCCAAATCTGCAGTCTCATCACTGACAGCTTGTCTGGCCAGAGAAAGGTGAGTGTGGGCTGCAGAAGACAATGTGCAAACTTGGAGTCCAAAGGTTCAGGCGCTGGATCTGCTGTTTATTAGCTTCCTGACCTTGGGCAAGCTCTTTAAACTCTATTAACCTCAATTTCCTCATCTGTAAAATGGCTTAATAATACCCACACTGCCCACACATTTGGATAATTGTGAGCATCAAATACAGGTTCAGATAGGATCACATAGGCATGTGTGAATAAAACATACATAATAAGAGTTCTGCAGAAATACTAGAGTTCAATAGAATTGGCCAGACTCATTTTCTTCTTGCTGAATCAACTATCTCAGTGGCTTAGGGACATTTTCAAAGACAAGTGGTTTGATATCCACATATACATACATCACATTAACCTTTTGAAGCCAAGGTACTAGTGTGTGGACTCCATAAGTCTGTTCCTTGTGGTTTTTGCATGTGAGTAATACGCAAGCAAAGGTACTGAGCTGAGTACCAGACAAAATGCAGTGGCAACACCTTCCTTTCCTACAAAGGACCTTTGTAAAGACAAGCCTGAGTTACTAAGAACACAGTGAAAGAAAGTACACTGGTAAAGAATTTCTAAGAAAATGAACGATAAGGCTAAACTTTCTTGATTTTGTTTTATTTACATCAGCACATAGACCCAGAAATACTTAATATATTTTTCTAGTCCACTTTAATAACCCAAACTGAAATTTTAGACGTTATGCTTACAAATTTCATTACTAAAGGTCTTTCTGAAGAAGTAGCCAACTTCATTATCGAATCGACTGGTTATACTGGAAAACAACTCTGCTTTGCCTACTCACACATTTAAAGTGCTCCATCCCACAATGAATCAACAGTCAAAGGTTGGAACCAAGCCTCTGAAGAGGACACTTTATAATGGGGAGATGAGTTCTTTCCCTCTCAAACTCCAGAGAGACTGTGTTCTAACAGCAATCTGCATTGTGTAAGAAGGGCAGCCTCCTAAGACCATAGATTTCAGATGCCCATTGTCTATACGTAGATTCTCGTTCATCACTGAAGCTGTGGGGGCTTCCCAAGCCCAGAGTCTTCTCTATAGCATTGTCATAACAAATAGCAGTTTTAAAGTGAGGTTTCCATGACTTCATGCCCATGAAGGCAGAAGGTGAGTGCTGAGCCACAGTGGAAGCTATGTTCACTAGCTGCTTTCTATTGGGTGGTAAACAGCATTCGCTCAAACGCCTGTTCCAGACCCAATCCTGTGATGAATTCAAGTTCATTGACCTCTCAATCACTCAGATACTGAGCTATGAAATGTGAGTGCTAATGTTTTCTTGCAGAAATAAAATGTGTAGGAATAAAACGTGTAGGAATAAATTTGGCTAAAGTACATACAACATTTGAATTATTTAGTTAGTTATGTGCCTGGATTTTGGATATTTCTTGTGAGCACTTACTGTGTGGTGAAAAAGCTCCCAGTTTAAAATGATGACTCAAAATCCCTGGTTTTCCTACAGTAATTTCCCTTTGGAACCAAAGCTTATTCATTCATTCTACGTGTCATTAT
Source organism: Micromys minutus (assembly GCF_963924665.1). Classification (NCBI taxonomy): domain Eukaryota; kingdom Metazoa; phylum Chordata; class Mammalia; order Rodentia; family Muridae; genus Micromys; species Micromys minutus. Next base: position 24,667,226 of record NC_137982.1, on the reverse strand, counting down.
TGATGTCCTCTATAAGTCATACGTTATTATTCTCCCCCCCCCACCCCCAGTAATGCCCTTTCATGAAAACTGCATCTTACAGGGAAAGGGCAATGCGAGGGAGTGTGTCATTTCAAATTATACAGTTACAAATGCCACAAAGGCAAAGCAATAAGGTGATACCTTAGTAGGAAGGTAGGGGCTACAGCACCTATGAGAGCCTGAGCACACCTCTCTGAGTAAGTGACAGTTGAGCAGATGGATTAAATGACAAGAAGACACAAGCTAAACCCACAATCTAAAGAAAAGCAACCTAGATCCTATGGAAGGAACTCCCAAAAACCGGTCTGGACAGATGGCTCAGTACGTAAGAGCACCTACTTGCTGCACATGAGGGCGTGAGTTCAAATCCATATGAAAAGTCAGGTACCCCACAAGTACCAGATATACTCCACACACATGCCTGTAACCTGGTGTTGTGTAAGTGAAGAGAGAAAGAATGACTAAGTTTGCTGGCTGTTGGTCTCGTGTGGACGAGAAATGATGATATAGTAGGACACCAATTCCCTTATCTGGCTTCTGCACTACATGCAGAAACGAGCACCCATGCACACACAGGTATGAACACCCATGCACACACAGGCATGAGCACCCATGCACACACAGGTATGAACACCCATGCACACACAGGTATGAACACCCATGCACACACAGGTATGGGCACCCATGCACACACAGGCATGGGCACCCATGCACACACAGGCATGAGCACCCATGCACACACCTCATATACTTCCATGTACACAAACACACACACACACACACACACACACAAACACACACACACACACACACACACACACAAGGGTAGTAGCAGGTGTACTCCGAGCATTCAGTGTATTGGTTTGGAAATAGACAGCTAGTGCATGAAACCATATTCCATAAGCACTTACCATAAAGATTTGGATCCAGGAAAACCAAGAAGTTGAACAAAACCACAAATGTTTTGTGTCTGTAGAGACATTCCCAAATCCCTAGTCTTGTTTGTTGTTCCCGGAAGAAAAGGAACGCCAGTGATGGTGAAGGCAGAGGAAGGTGGAGTTCAGATCCAGCAAAGGCTCTCGGAAGTGCTCGATGACGGCCATCTCTAGCAGTGTGTGAAGAGCCAAGCAGGGCAGTATGTGTCTATAATTTCAGCTTGGGAAGGTGGAGACAGGGGGATCCCTGAAGCTAACTAGTCAGTCACCCTAGCAACCACTGACATCCAGGTTCATGAAAAATCCTATCTTAAGTAAGGTAGAACGTGACAGAGAAACTTGTTTTCTGGCCTTTACAAGCACACTTGTGCACACGTATATACCCCCCCCCACACACACACAAACTAACAAAGCCCTAAATGAACAGTCTAAGCATAAGGCTTGCTTTCTGGGTTCTCCATGCTCTAGAGTAGCACTGTAGAAGCTGGGTTATTACCATTGTGCAACTGGGGAAACTGAGGCTCAGCGGCAGGAGACTGGTACTGATAAAGTAAGTTGCCCTTCAAAAATTTGCAGATGGCACCTTGTGACTACTAGGAACAAAGAACAAAGAGGGGTTGAGCTCCATAGAGCTATGTCTACACAGCCCAAGTAGATTTTCATTTCTACTTCAAAGAGAAACAGCAATAATTATCTAGCAATAATCTCCCAAATAGAACGGTTGCCTGTCAAGTGAGGAACAAACTCCATAAAAGTGTCTTCTATTTCCTGAGCAGGTTCTATAATGTATCACCACACACCAACTCCTGAACAACGGTGTCTGGATCTTTTCCTGTATACGTGCTTGTGTTAGCACGACTGTTTGGTTTGTCATAGGCAGGATGACATTAGGATAGTGAACAAGGATGCAATAGAGCATCCTGGGGTTACTGTGCGTTGAGAATCATTGCGCAGAGCCTCTAATACAAAATGCATCCGTGCAGACGTTGCTGAGCAGACGCTCCTTGCTGTCTCTGTCACAGGCAAGGTTACAAGGGAGCTGGAGGGAGTGGGGTCTCTAGTCTGTGTTAAAGTGAACCAGGCTATTTTCTCCACTCTCATTGCACAGACTAATGCTGCTTCCTCATGGAGGACGAGGGGTAGCCCGTGAGGTCCCCAAAGTCACTGGTAAAACTGAGTGTGTCGATAGGTCTTGCTGGACGGAGGAGCTCAAACTGTTCTGAGACCCACCTAATGGTGAGAAATGCAGCACAGTGCTTCAGAATATAGCTGTGATGATTTTGCTTCCTGTGAGAATGTTCTTTTATTCTGACACTAAGACAAAAGTCCCACTGTACACTATGGGATATATGACTACGACCCTCACACTCAGTGGAAGCTCTAGACGTCTTTCTCCAAGAGAGCTTACTGCTCTCATCCGTGTTTCCCAGAGACAGGCTTGGGTAGAAGCCCCATGTGTACGGCGCTGGCCTTCCCTGTGTTTTCAGTCCCTTCCTTAGACGAAACAGTAACTTGCTCAAAATGCAAACAGTTTCTTTGCCAGGAGAGTGGAGGGATTTCTTTTGTAAAGACATAGGAAACAGCTCTCAGGCATCCCAGAGAATGGCACATAGCCAGATTTGTAAGTTAAGGAACCCCCTCCTGAGACTGGCCCACACCTGCCCAGAATAGAAGACTTGATTCATAGGAGAGCATGTGGTTCAGAAAAAAACAGGACAACTTCCCAGGCCCCGGGTGTTCTTACTCATGCCATCGTCTTCTGAAAAGCTGACAGCTTTTGAGGCAATAAAAAAGATCCTTATTTAAAAAAAAAAAAGTCCCTCGATGTATGCTCAGCACACACCACATACTCAGTAAATATGTTTGGAGCAGAACCAACATCATTATCTCTGACCTGGACAGAGCACCTTTCATAGTGACTCAAACTAAGGCATCTGTACTAAGGGGCTGGCAGGGCATCCAAGGCAGTTAAATGACAGACTCCCAAGAGAAACCCAAAGACCAAAATGCACATACTGCATTTCTTACGGGGTTCCTAAGACATGAGTCAGCTAGCACGAGAGTACCTTCAGCTGCTAATGAAATAAACAGATAATTGAAGGGAAGCAGCCCATCTAAGTCCAGCATCCCTGTTCACACTCACATGCACACCTCCCTGCAGGCACCACTCACACTTAATAAGCCCGGCTTCCCTTGCAAAAAGGACTTAAGGCCAAGTGGAAATTCAAAATGGGTGCTGAAATTTTACTGAATAGGATATGGGTTGCTTCTGGCTGGGAAACCAAGGTGGTGAAAAGAGATGTTCATGGTCCTATTAAATTGTGGAAAAATGTCATGGGATGTGCATTATGCCCACTTTCCTGCAGAGAAGCTAGGTGCCAAGCCTTGCCTGCGCTTGGGAGTCAGTTTCTAGGCCTTCAGTTTTCAGCTTCTTTGATGGTTTGCTCTCTATGTGACATACAATTTGTGAAGGGCATCTGCTTCTCCACATCTTGAAAGTTCATAATTTGAAGTCGCACCTTTACAGCATCCTGAGTGCTGAGTTTCAAAACAGTAAACAAGAAAGAGCAAATTCTCAAGTTCCCACAAATTACTAGTAGGAAAAAAACAATATGAGCCACTGGAGATGAGGTTGGCAGTCTTCAAAGGAAAGAAAAACAACGGCCTTAGCTTCAAAAAGACCTAGAATCAAATTCCAGATCCTTATTTATTAATCAGGCAATCACAGGGCTGAGAAGTATTGTCCCCATTAGTAATAAAGAAAGTGGGCTGAGGTTATGCTGGTAACTTAGGTTGTGGTACAAATTGAGACTATTAGTATATAAAGTACTTTTTATTTAACCTTAAGAATCTTAAGTTCCAAATTTACCCTCTTCCCCTCTCTCCCATTTCTATACACATAATTACCAGCAGACTAAAGATCAGATCAAGGGATACAATTGTGCGAACAGTCTGTATTTGTCCCAAGTGGAACAATGTTGAGGTCTGGGAACTAACGTCCTAGAAGAACTCAGAAATTCCTCCTATGGCAACCAATGGGTAGGAAAAAACCGCACACCATCACACCCTCTGCTTCTAATAAAGTATGATACGGATGGAAGTAGATTAATGGAGAATTTCAGCTATGCACTAAGACTCAAAAATGTAATGTAGTATTCCTTTAATATTCTAGACTCCCATTATACTGCTTAAAAAAACAAAACAACAACAACAACAAAAAAAAAAACCAAAGTTTTCATCAAACGCAAGATCAAAACCTCACAGAAGTGACATTGCTAAGAATAAAGCTGGAAATTTGTTGAAGTCAAAGATGCGATTCTGTATCTGTGGTATGTAACCGGATCCATGATGATTCTAAAAATAGTGCTAATGAGAAAGTAATTTCATTATGCAAATCAGTTTAAATCTAATTGTGAGTCAATACATGCCCAGTAAACAGGATATCAGAGAAAGAGAGTTAGTTAGTTAGTTAGTTAGTTAGTTAGTTAGTTAGTTAGTTAATGTATACATGCATTTTGTGGGGTTACTTGATTGCTTAAAACAGGCTGTAAGCACATACCTACAACTCTGTTTAAGAGAGTGAATTACCAATTAAGCCTAGTTTGCTTTTCTGCTGTGATAAACACTGTGAACATAAACAGCTTAGAGAGGGATGGGTTTATTACATCTCAAACTTCCAGGCGACTAACCATCACTGACGGAAGCCAAGGCAGGAGCTGAAGCAGAGGAGCAATACTGAGTGACTCGATCCTCATGGCTTGTTCAGCCTGCCTTTATATATGACCCAGGACCACCTGCCCAGGGTGGCACCTACTCAGTGGGCTAGGGTCTCCCACATCAATTAATAATCCAGAAATGCTCTACAGGCTTGCCTACAGGCTAACCTAAAGAAGGCATTTTCCCCCCAGTTGATCCTGGCTTGTGTCAAGTTGACAAATGAAGCAACCAGTGCTCCAATAATCTCACTGTCTGCCATACCCGCAGTTGTCCATGGGGAGAATAGTAGGAGACCAACTGGCACTACACACTGTCTGGGGTTTTGTGTCACTCACTAGCCATTGCTCACAAAGCCCCCGTGAACTTAATTTCATTCTCAAGTCTCCACCTGAAAATATACTGTACAAGCAAGGGATGAGTCTGTAGATCTTCTGAAATGGGGGGATATTTAAAAGCCAACAATAAACTGCACGCTCTGGCAAAAGAACTTTGTGCTGACTTTTGCATAGTCACAAAATCCAGAGCAGATTATTTAAAGAACTCTCTGGAAGCTGACAAGCTTATAAAAGCAGTCCTAAGGAAAAAAAAATTCTGCATCTTGCATATATAGCAAAGTTACGGTGTGTCACTCCCCCTATAAATCGTCACAATTACTACTCGGAGCAGAAGGAAATGTACATATATAAAGATATATATGTGCATAATTTTGTATTCCCAGAGAAAACTGAAAAATTATGTACATTAAATAGCGTTTTAATTGCAACATGAAAAATGATATTTAATGGGTGCTAACGTGGTTCTCAGTCCCACAAGTGAAGCTGCTGCCTGGTGTAATGGGGAAGAACTGGCCTTTGGAGGCACCAGGTCTAGGCTGCAGTTCTGCACTATCATCTCTACTGCCTCTCACTCAATTGCTCTGAGTCTCAGTTTCCTATCAGAGAGTCCGTCTACCAAGTCAGTTAGGCTAAATGTAGAGAACTGTTGTTCTGCAGTGCGCTATCCAGCTGGCCAACGTCAGTATTGTTGCTCAGAAGCTGACGAGATAGGAGAGATAGGACTCGAACTGGGTATGTATGTTTTCAATTTTCAATTTTTATGGTTATCTGAGCATATATGAAAGCAATATTTTAAAACCTCTGAAAACTAGAACACATGGGACAACAATTTCCAGCCATCCTTGGACTGAAACATTCCATCTACTAGGGAAGCTCTTTAGGACAGGAAGTAAACAACTCAAAATAAATTTCACAAGTCCCTGAAACTGATCAGATTCACTAGGCCCCTCTCTCCCAAGAGTAAAAACTGAGGTCCACTTAAGAATTACTACCAGACAGGCCAAGCTGTCTTGAAGAACAGGACCAGGTGAGGGATCTGAAAGAGGCTTAGGCCATCTGAGCTTCCTGGAAAGAATACTTTCTACATGACAAGCTGCCTTCACTATGTTTAGCATGTTCCAGGTTCCCAGCTTTCTGAGCTGTCATCCATTCTGATGCAGGCTTTGGTGATACGGCTGTGTCTGAGTCAGGTCTCTACCTACAAGTAATTCTTCACCCATATTTCTGTAAGTTACCTCAATAAAACTTTTTGGTTCACCAGGCTGGAATTTGATAGTGCCCATACCCTGATCTGTGCTGCAAAGGCAAGCATGTCTTCCCAATGGCTCAGGTTTGGCCAACAGCAAGTGCTCATAGATAGCAAGGTGGTAGGAAAGTCTAACTGGGCATCTGTTTCTGTGACTGCCTCCACCATACCCATAGTGCATATCAGAGGCATTCCACACCTAGCACATGTCAGATCCTGGTAACCATTTTCCCCTTGTCTTCTGGGCCTGAGTTAAGATGGAAAGAGCTCTTCTCTGCTGCTAACTCTGGAGTCCGGTATTCTGCTGATGGCCCTTGTGAATTGCACCTTGTTAACTGTCTGTAATAATACCAATTGATTATGCCACCTGGTTCCTTCCAGAACTGCAACTGAATCTTGAACATCAGAAAAGACCCACTCTGGAGGTCACTGCTTTTTGATGTAGCAGAGTGACTACAGGAAAGCTACACGAAGTCTCATTACCAACGAGGAGAAGAACCAGTTACAGTCTCTGAGTTATGAGGAACCAACAACTGGATAACGCAGCAGATCAATCAGTGAGAAAATGAAAACATCTCTGAGTTCTGTATCAGAAGACAAATGGAGATGAATATTTTATAAGCGCATCCAAATACTGCAACATCAACAAAACTTAGTGGTTCCTCATCCTACCATCACGAAGTGTACCATGAAAAGGCAGAGAGAGGTGAGCAGTCAGACAGAAGACCTTAGGAAATGAGCGTGGGCTGTTACTAATATGTCAGTGAAGATCATGAAGCTCCATATGTTCAAGGATATTCCCTCTTACTGAATTATCAGATACAGATATGTGGATGTAGTTATACCCATCGGCACAGAAACAGGTCTATTTAAAAGTAGCCAATCCACGGACTACTGAAATCTCTATTGATTGAACTAAGTTCTGCTCTATAATTTCTTTTCTAAGACAATCTATTTTAAAAAAATAACACTGGATTTTCACTTGACGTTGGGTTTTTCTCTTAAATAAAGAACATCTCTCTTTAAATTAATAACCTACCTGTTATTGTTCAGATCTTAAATGTCACGGGATGAGCGTCCCCAATATAATAATGTTCAGTAATCAGACTTTGAGGAAGTAACGAATCCCAAGGGTTCTGCCCTCACAATTGGCTTAGTCCACTGATGGACTCACACCTTGATAGACAGATGGGAGGTGTAGGAAGCTGAGGGAGTGGAACATACTTGAAGACAGGGCACTCTTGAGGGTCATCTTTGGGTTCACGTCTTGTCCCTGTCCACTTCCTTTCCTCCTCTCTGTGATCTGTTTTGCTTTGATGTTGTTGGATTTTTGTTTTGTTTTGCCTGTTTGCTGTTTGGCTATTGTGAGGTCAGCAAGTTTGCTACTCGCCACTCTATTCTGCCTCTTCATGGTACAGAAACAACATATCTACTCAGCCATGGACTAGAACCACTAAAATCACCAAACAAAGGAAATCATTTCTCTGTGAAGTTGAGAAGTGGGTATTTTGCCACAGTGAGAAGCTGAGGAGCATGCGTTCTCACTCTTCTGATGTCCCCTCACCTCCCACACCCCAACCTCTCCTCCTCCAGAACAATGTTCTCGGGAGACTCATTTTCCCAAATAAAGGGAACTCCTTTACTTCACTTCCTCGTGTGTTTTAACTCACCTTCCTTACCTAAGTCTTCCTCCTCCTCTTCTTCTCCTTGCCTCTCTCATCCAAGCACACCAACTTAAAAATAGAAGAAAAAAGTTGGCTAAAAATGCACATTGAGATCTCATCCATATTCTATACCAATTTCTGGACCATAAGATTCCTTATTGGCCAGCAGGGTGCTCTTTGATTATGCCTAAAAGAGCCCTTTCCACTTTGTGCTTAAAGCACACCATGAATGTGCTTTTACAAAGAGTGGCATGCAACACAAAGCAAAAGAAGGATTCTTCTTGTTCCCTTTTTGTGAATAAAGTGTGAATGGGCACGAACATTCTCCTCATTGAAAGTGTGTAAAGATGGGACTGGTGTGAGATTTATCACAGGAAGCATTCAGAAGGTAAGAGGACTGAAGTCACATACCAGAGACCCATACTGTTTAGTGTGGTATGCCAGAGATGGAGCTCATGCAATCCCATCCACCAATGGAAAAATAGTGTATGTGGTCACAGTTCCTGGTAGCTGTCTTTCATAATGGCTACAGTCTCTCTGGCAGAGAGCACTGACCCTGACCTTCAAAGCTAACCTCTACCTCCCTCTGAAGTCACACAGCTGACCACTATAGGACAAGCGTTAGGGGGCATAGTTAACTGTGTTCTTTTGATCACCTTCCCATGTTTATTCCTTTGACTCCAAAGTAGAGTGGTTTCCATTTACCCTTTAGCATGTGGGCTTGGGCAGCAGGAGATTATCTCCTTGAATTAGCACATTCGCTATACAATATGATTCATCCCTGAAGAACTTTCCCATCTGAAACTAATTAACTCTCCACACATGACTGTGAGGCAAGCATGGTGGTCATCGCCAAGGTGTAAGGAGAAATCAGAGCTGTGAGGGTCACAGGTTGTGCCAAAGTTATTAGGGAATTGTGTCATCATACAGGAATCTGGCTCAGTCTCTCTTCCCACTCTAAGATCTAGACCAATATACCACATTTTTGCCTGTTTATTTTTTATTGAACTTTATGAAAGGTGCAGGCTGATAGGAGCAGTTCAATGAAAGACCATGTTCAGAACCTTAGTATCGTTTCTACCCTAACTCAGCAGCTGAAGTCACCTCTCAGATCTTCTTCAGGAAGATGAAGATGTGTAAGTGGGTCCATTTCGCCCTGTCCTTTGGAACTATGGCTAAGAATGACATATCTTCACCCAGCTTTCCAAGAAGCACACAGTAAGGCTCACTGTCACATCCCCGGAGCCATGGGTACAGCAGCAGAGCCTTCTTGGCACACTTGACTATGGCAGTCTCCTGCAGCACTCCCGGGTCTCCGGTTGATCCCCAAAGCATGGCATAGCATCCCCACAAATATTTCAACTCGCTCTACTGTCAGCCTTTCGGGATTTGCAGAAGAAGAACAAGGGTAGGCTAGGGTCCAGAGAGAAGCAAGCGTCAACCTTCAAGACCATGCCTTTTCTCTCTTCTTGATTCCTCATCTGCTCCAAGTCCTGAGCCTTTTACAATCACTGTTTCCCATCCTGTTGCCATAGAGCAGAGAAACTGTTCCCACTCACGATTCCTGGGAAATGTCTATGCATTTCAGGTCTATAAAATAAGATCTAACCCCTTGCCTCAGATTCGAACAAATTTTATTTTAAAGCAGCTCTTTGACATCCATTATTATTGTGCTGTTTAATGAGAGTATATTTGCATACTAAACAGATGGATAAACTTGTTTATTTTTTACACGGAGAATTAAATTTTGGGCTGGTGAAATAGTCTGTAGCTAAAGGTGCCTGCTGCCAAGATTGATGACCTAAGTTACATCTCTGGAATAAACGTGGTGGAAAAAGAGAGCTGTTTTCTGACCTCTGCGTGTGTGTCAAGGTGTGTGAGTGCCTCCCTAGATAAAATAAATACCAGAATAAAAATGTTAAAGGATTAAACTGTAGCTGAATATTTGATTCTGCAGGACAGAGGGTCTTCTACACTTTTCAGAGTTGGCTGATATTGATTTTATAGTAGTCAATGCTGAGAAGGCCACTTTGTATTAATGTGTAGCACAAAATGCAGAATTAATGTTTATGGCCATTTTAGAAATTGTTGGAAATTCTGTCCTTATCCCAAGCTAACATTTTTATGATTTTATCATAATCACAACATTTTTTATGATGTTTATCATTTTATGCCACATCAGCAACACAATTTGAAAGTTTTAAAAATCAAGTACTGTAATGCAGTAGAACCCAAAGATACACTGACATGATGCTTATGTGCTGAGAAATGATGGAAGGGAGATATTAAAATTCTTTGTTTTCCACAATTAAAACATGCTTTTTAAAGAGCATAGAACTGTGTTGAAGGAAGCAAAATAAAGTAAAATAAACAACAACAACAACAACTCATTGAAATTCAAAATATAACATATTCTGAACCTAGCTTGTTTTTCAGGCAGTTGGTACTGACTGACATCATAGGGGGTGTAGGCATGCATGCTGTCTTCTCAGAACTAAGGTAGCAGTGAAGCTGCATAGAGTGACACGGACAAGCATGCAGACACCCCTCAGATGAATTTACTTCTGATCTTGAGTTAATTTGAGGTTCTTGCACATTCAAAATCTGTCACTCACTGTACTGGCTGGTTTTGAGTCAACTTGACACAAGCTGGAGTTATCACAGAAAAAGGAGCCTCAGTTGAGAAAATGCCTCCATGAGATCCAGTTGTAAGGCATTTTCTCAACTAGTGATTAAGGCAGGAGGGCCCAGTCCATTGTGGGTGGTGCCATCCCTGGGCTGGTAGACCTGGGTTCTATAAGAAAGCAGGCTGAGCAAGAGAGTGGAAGTAAGCCAGTAAGTATCATTCCTCCATGGCCTCTGCATCAGCTCCTGCTTCCTGACCTGCTTGGGTTCCAGTCCTGACTTCCTCTGGTGATGAACAGCATGTGGAAGTGTAAGCTGAATAAACCCTTTCCTCCCCAACTTGCTTCTCGGTCATGATGCTTTGTGCAAGAATAGAAACCCTGACTAAGACACTCACTGTTGTTTTGTGATCCCACTATTGTGATCCACAGTTTAAGAAGCTGTTCAGCATAGTTTGCTTTACTGGGCCTTTCCTTGGGGAGCACACACTCTCACACACATCAGCCCCGTGCTCCTGCTTTGTCAGTTTCTAAATTACCAGCCTGAGGAGTCTGCATTGTAAGTCTTATTTTCTGCCACCTTTATACAGTGTGTAGTGAGTAGAGACTTATCCCTCCTTCTAAACAGTAGTCCCAATAATCATTAAAATACTCTAACATTTCAGTAATTTAAAGAGTACAATACTATAAGTGATAGCCGAGTAGGACAGAATAGAAAGTCCAAAAATCCTCGACTACACTGACAAGTTTAAACAGACTCTAAACAGTTAAATTGTGACAGAAGAGTGGGATAAAAAACAAAGATGGATCCATACCCAGTGTGATCTACAGAATTCAATGCCATAAAATTCCAGAACATTTATTGGCATAATAATGTTATGAAAAGCACGTCCTTTTAAAAATCCTCATATGTCCTTAACATATATTGATGTACTTATCAAGGAAATAATATGATATCTGGGATTTATGTGTTAGTATTCTTGATATGAGTTGGGCCACAGATAAGACTGGATAATATTCAAATGACTAAAGGTGGATGGATAGTGGGCGTCCCGGAGTTGTCCTACTTCTGATTCATGTATGCCTAGAATGATTTCATGATAACTTTTAAGCACCAGAAGAGAATAGGGATTGCTGTACTTAGAATGGCGAAAGATCTTTCCAATCATGGATAAAACACAGGAAATGGAAAATTAAAGTTTCAGTAATTCAACCACAGTTTTAAAAAGTTCCATATGCAAAAGATAAATAACGTAAGTAAACTCAAGTACAAGTTGACAACCCAGGAAAACAATTTTCAACTCAACTCACAGACAAGAACAAAACCAAACACCCAGGTAATTTTGAAAACAGCTACTAGCATAGTTTCCATAAGAAACTTATGAGCAATGAATAGAAAAACTGTCAAAAGACATAACTGTGTTACTGTGCATAAATAAAACGGTCATTAAACATCATTTTAAACAATTGGGCACATTTCCAAGCAGGAAAAATGCAAACCAAAATTACATTGTCAGTTTTTAGATTTTAGTCATTCTAATAGGTTAACATGCTTGCTTATTGTCTCTTCTGAGGAACCCACAAATAGTAGGCCTTTATATATGGTCCTAATGGGATCCCAGCTGTTAAAGAACAAATCACAACAGTATTCTTACATGAATTCAACCTTAACCCTAAATCCTAATTCTGGAAATCCCGTTCTGCATCCATGTACAGTGATATCCAACCATGATATTAAATACACCACTCTATGGGACACTAGATCATTGGAAAGAGCCCGGGTCCATTAAAATAAATGCATATGCAAGCACACACACACACACACACACACACACACACACACACACACACGTCACCTCTTAGAATTTAGAAGCAATGGGATGAAAGCCATTGCAAGTATCTACTAGTACATACATAAATACAAGCAATAATCATGTTTGAAAAATTAGCAAAGGTGAAGGTTTGCAGCTAGAGTGATGGTAAATTGCTAAAGAATGAGAGGGTTGAAGTAACAAGAAGACTCCTCAAAGTGCACTTCTCATTGGTCTGCTTTTTCCATCCACGAGTACTTATGGCTTATTCGAAAATACAAATAGAATGAATGATGTATTTAGCCTGACAGTTCCCAGTTACCAACCTATCATACAATTAAGCATGGCAGTTCCTTCTAGTGATCTGGTGCTTAAGGGATCAAGAGGGCAGGACCTAAGTTCCATGTCCAGTATCCGTATAAAAAGTGCCAGGCATGGTAGTGAAGGCTTATAATGCTAGTTCTGAGAAGACACAGACAGGAGGATCCCTGGAGCTCACTAGCCAGGCAGCACCTAGCCCGCTCAGTGAGATTCAGGCCAATGAGAGAGCTTGTTTCGAAAGAGGCAAATGTCCTTCTTTGTCCTCTGGTCTCCATACAGCCTTGTGTCTGTATATATACATGAATTTTAAAAAAATCCAAATAGTGGTTACTGCAAAACAGCATCTTTGTTTAGCTGTAGGGGGCATCACCTGCTGGTGGTTGTAAGGGAAACCAGCAATCGACATCCTCATTATATTCTGAAAGTTAGTCATAACATCCCCTGAATTCAGTGGGAGCCATTCACAGCTGTGTGGATTCAAAGCATTTGGTATATACATAAGGATGAGAAACTGCTAGGAAGTACCATCTTCTTTCAGAACAGGAGGGAGACACCATGCCAGCTCACTGAGTCTGACCCTTAGCATCAGATCCTGCTTTGCTACAGAGCCATAGGCACTAATGTTTTTGTTTCCAACATCTATTTCTGTCTAGTTCCCATCCCAAACCCATTTCTTGCTTATAGGGACTCATCTAAAGTGTACACAAAAGACAATTATTGTACAGTGTAAGGCTGGAAGCATAATTGCCATGAAAAGTATCTGATCCGCAAAAGATAATGAAGTGGTCACATTGTCATGTTATGTGGACAAATGGAAAACAACTGTTTTATGTATTCATTGGCCCATATTGTTTCAATATTCCTAAAAATGTAGGAAGTGGAGGTAGCCCCAAGTGAATGTATAAAGTAGATGAGTTCCTGAGTCAAATGTGAATTCCTGACAAGGACCAATCCCTCAGGTCTCTGGGAGTTAGCAAAGCCTTCCATGTGGCCCACAACAAGTGTTCCATTGACCAGTGAATGCAAAAATTAGCAAGTGCAGAACCCAAAATGCTGTGAGGCAACCAAGGTAATGGAAGCAGATTTAGCTTGTTAAGAAAGATCTCCTACCAAGGCCAACTAACCTGCCCTTCCCCTATACATACCAAACATTCAAAGTTTGGGTTGCTGTGGTTGGTGTCCTCGGTCAGAGTGAGTATGGCCCTCTTCCCCGGCTTTCTGGTATGTGTGTCTGTCCTTTCCTGATACTTTCATCACCTAAGTCAGGCTTCCAGGACTAAGCCATATTGGCCATAACATAGAAGAGTGATTTATCTTTGGCTCTTTGAAATAATGGAAATAATGCACTATCTCCTCTGAGTATAATTGAGGTTCTCGGTCCACTTCTGCAAGCAAGAGGAGGCCTAAAATCCCTCATCTGACCTTTAGCAAACAGACTCTACATCCAAAACCTGCCCCAAAGAAAAAAGATGCAGTGGGTTCTTTGGACACACATGGTAGGGGTGAAAAGATCTCTTCTCAGCTTAGTGAACAAGTTAGATAGGTTTCCATTACTTCAGCTCTCCCTCAGCATGAGTGTATAACATTGGCCAAGTTACTGTATCTTAGTTTCCTACTTGCAAAAATGGCATAATTAAAAAAAAAAAAAAAAAAAAAAAAAACAGTGATCTCAAGTGAGGGAGTTAATTTTTTCCCAAGCACTTAGAATTATGTCTGGGAGATGAGAAGAACTCACTAAATGCTAGTTCCTCATGTGAAGCATTTGGAAGTGACTCTGTGGAAGACTGTCTGAAGCCAGCCATCCAGGATTACCTCCTGCAAAGTTCGGGAATGCATTCTCTGTCACCATTCTCCTTAGGCTAATTAGCTGTGGTACGAAATGGAAATTACTGAATTTCATAACTTTAACTTAACCAGTGTTGAGTGATTTACACAATCCTGCAGCTAGGAGGTCCCAGAACCACATTCCTTTCTTTAGCAAATCTGCAGTCTTCCTGCAAAGACATTTGCTCATCTCATCTTGTCTGAGTACTAACTTCAGACTGGGGCTAGGTGGAGCGTGTCCATCCATCTCCCTGTCTCGGTACAAAGGTTTGTGGTAAGGAGAGAAGGTCAATCCAACCTGCCCACAGAGGCACAAGATGGATTAGGGATTAGGCCAAGTAGGGTCTGCTTGCAGATCCAACCAGTCCCTATTCTCTACCATGCATGGGGTATCAAACTCATGGCCCAGAAGGACATGGGAGAAAGCAGTGACCGCAGGCAGTGATTTCAGTGTGGGCCTACTGCCCTCCTCCTGGATCTTTGCTTCACAGACAGTAACTGGAATGCTGTCAACAAGAAAACACAGTCCCAGGGCAAGACATCCCTAGGTCATCTGCTGTTAGGGAAGAAAGCAGAACCAATGTTTTACCCCAGTGAGAAATAGGCAGTTATGTGTTGTGTTAAATATTAACAAAAGGAAAGGGCAGTATACCATGCTAGTGCCAGCTACTCTCTGGCCCCAGTGGTCTCTCTGCCTCCATGGCTAGCCCCACGCAGTGACTGCTCTCTTGTTGCAGACTCTGCTCACATCCACCCCCTATGGTTATTGTTACAATTCCCAGTAACCTGGTCAAATCAAAACTCTAGAGGCTTATAATTTATAAATCAGATTTATATCAGCAAATTCTCACCCCACATGATAAACTCAAAGCCAGTTGATACTGATAAAAACTGCCTACCTAGATAAGACAAATGGTCATGTAATTATCAGTCCTTTATAAGATATTCATAGCTACCTGGGGCTATTTAAAACCACACAGATTTGGGCTGTCTTTCTCTTCCTTCATCTTCTTCTTTTCTCTCACTTTGTACTCTCTGACCCATCTCTAAAATTCTTAGCCCACCTTTCTTTTTTCACTGCCCAATCACAGCCCTTGCCTTATCTTGTGCCCACCCTCACTTGCATATAGACATCAATCCACAGTAATGCTTTTCAGGTTAGAAGTTTTAAATTCTACCTCTGCTTGCTTCAGACAGTCTCTCCTGTTTCCTCCTTCGAAACGCACATTTTAGTTTATTTCATAGAACAATCTAATTTGTGCCTGTACTTGCTCTGCACATATTTATTCTGATATTAATATTACTATTATAAATATTAATAAAGTAATATTTAGCAGACAGCTACTATGTGCTGGACACCACTGTATCCACAGCTGTGGTATCTTTTCCTAAAACCAAGTGCCTGTCTTCCCCAGATCTTACTTTGTGATATTTTGCTTGTGATTGGTTCTACTCACCTCATGTAGAGTAACTTCCATTTTAAGCTAGCATTCATTAAGGCCTTGTAAGGGTCAGACACCCAACACAATGGATTCATGTAATAGTCACAGCATAGTCAGATGGGAGCTAATAGTATTCCTAGTTCACACATGAGGAGTCTGAAGTTCACACCTTCATTTTAATTTATTTTGAGAGACCAGGATAAATCCTGACCCCCTAACAGGTAAAGTAGAAGACCCCTAGCAAATAGAATAGAGCCAAAAATGTAGGATAGCAGGTTCAGTGACTTTTTCAGGAACTGGCTGACCATAAAGAATTTATGACCTTAAGGTCAGGGTGACTCTGTTTCAGAAACTGACTGACCATAAAAACATAAAAGTTAAATAACACATCATAAACAATCTTGAGAAATCGGATGTTCCCCCTCGAGATTCTTCACTGGTAATTTTCACCTTATAGGCAATCTTGAGAAACCAGATATTTCTCTTATGATTCTTCACTGGTATTTTTGGTGTTCTCCAATGACATACTCCCCTCCCATTGTGGTTTGTTTCCTTTAAAACCCCATCTCCCAGCCACTTTAAAACCCCATCTTCCAGAGGTCAGACTCCTCTACTCCTGCATGGGATATGAGTCTCGACCCAGTATACCGGTTAATAAAAAACCTCCTGTGATTGCAGCAAGGACAGTCTCTCCTGAGTTCTTGGCATGTCATGTTATCCCAAGACTTGACTGAGGATCTCCCCTCTGCGGGGGTCTTTCAATTTCAAAACCCTTTACTCTAGCTTGCTGTGAAGAGCAGTTTGGTTTGTGATGATCCAGTCTGTGTTTTCTTTGTTTAACATGATTCTGTATCTTTTGCACAATACCTTCTAGCATCTAGACAATGGGAATTTAAAAACAATTGTGTCAAGTTGTGAGGCTGTGGCACAGTGGGCTTAAAAAAAATGAGTCATTTGTACATAAATATTTAAATACATGCAATACACTCCGTTTAGTGCATTATTCAAATTCCAGGCTTATATAAAAAGGTTTCCAGAACTTACCAGCTGCTTCCTTTTTGTGATCTCAATGATTCTCACCCAAACAGGCCTCAAAGGAACTGTTTTCCAAATCAGCCGCTTTATACTGACACCTGGCCACTGATGTTTTTCTCTGTCAGCCTCACAGTGACAAAGGAAGAGCATCAGTTTGAAGTTCAACTCCCCAAGGTTTGCCTTCCCCTCAAGCCTGGCATTGTAATTCCTCCCTAAACTCTAAGCAAAACCATTCATAGCTCAGTGAAGTGAGAAGGATTAAGCAAAGTCTAAAGGGGGTCCAGAAGTCACTGAAATTGTCCTACTGGGAGATGTGTCCCCAGCCCACAGGGGCGCCAGGCTGGCCTGTAGCTCTCAGCTCTGTGGGTATCAGCAGATGGCAATCATTTCTGCTGTTGCCAAGCTGTAGAGAGATTCAGGAGATATTCCTACACAGGGCTTTAGAACCTTGTTATTCTCCTTGAGGGCTTCACTTGATGGCTTCATTTCATGGTTTCACTTGATGTTTGGTTTCAATCCACTGATGGGGGTGGAATGGGAGGAGTCATGGGGGTGGCGAGTACTTACAGTTAACTCTAGAATACCAGAGGAGTCAGACAGTGCTTCTAGGGCACATCACCAGTTTCTTCAGTGGAAAGAAGAAAAGGTATGGAAGAAGAAATTCCCCCTGCCACTATGAGGCCTCTTTACACCCCTGTCATCCCTGCAATGGGCCTGGCATGGAACCACGGTCCGAAATCTTGTGGAATGAAGAAATAAGATGTGAAAGAAGACTCACATTATCTTTTAAGGGGCCCTTTACAGAGCACATGCACGCATTGGGACATGGGTTTCATGCACTGTGCTCCAATGAGGCTTGGCAAGGACCACGGAATGCACGAAACCACACAACCAGTGCTCTACAGACACCGAGGCAACAATGATCTCATTCCTGATCATTAACTCGAAACAGTAAAAGTTTGCAAAGAAATTGAGGTCGAAGGTGCAAAAGTACCAAGCTGATGCAGGAAAACAACAGCCACAGCAGCCACTGGCAACCAATGATCACACTAGTTATGAAATCCGTCAAGAGGAATCCCAGAGGTGCAGAAATTTAATCCCTTAATGAGGCATGAAATGTGTGTTAGACAGCAGGGTAGAAGCCAGTACAGCACTCGGTGCTGGGATTCTCCACCTCTGAGGGAGAGACTGCACGGAGGAAGGTTAGGAACGGTTTCAAAGCTCCTTACGGAGTCAAGGCTCTTTGGCCTCTCCGGGAGATAGACAAGGACTTGAAGCTTGCACTGTTGAGACCCTAGGTTCTATCCTTGGTACTGAAAACGGACTTAGCTAAGAAGGCAGTCAGGACCTGCAGATTCTCGGTGGTGACACGTTGATGACGACGCTGTGTATCATAGTTATGATTTCTGTTGCAGTGAAGAGAGGCCATGAGCACAGTGACTCTTCTAAAAGGAAACGTGTAATTGGGGCTTGCTTGAATTCGGGAGTTTAGTTCATCATCATCATACTAGGACTCTTGGCGGCACACAAGCAGACATGATGCTGGAGAGAGTTCTACCACTGGATCAGCAGGTAGGAAGGGGGGAGGGAGGGAGGGAGAAAGAAAGAGAGAAACAAAGAGAGAGAGAGACAGAGACAGAGACAGAGACAGAGACAGAGAGAGAGAAGGAGAGAAACTGGGCCTGGCATCTATGACTGGCGTTCTTATTCAGACCACACCATAAATGCTTTTGGCTTCCGCTCGTGTGGGTAACTATACTGTATGTAGGATTTAAAATTTTGCATTTTGACACCAGCCATCTATCTTTAGAAGTCTTATTGTTGGAAAAAGCAATAACTGAACACAACTTTTAAAGTAAAATTTCCCTGAGCATCATATTTGTTTGTGTATTTATGTATATGTGTATGTATATAATTCATGCTTATATATGCACATATTGCTTTCTCTTTTATACATGTATTTTTTTGTTTTATCTTTTATGCATTACACATTTATGCCTTTATTCTTTTAATTTTTAAAAACAATTATACTTACTTATTTATTTTTTGTGTGTGTGTGTGTGTGTATGTGTGTGTGTATGTGTGTGTGTGCATGCAAACATGGGTAAGGTTTGTTGGCAGGCACCTTTAGCTACTAAGATATTTTTTCTTTATTTTTAAATAAATATTTATAAAAGTTTACTATACATTATATAGCATGTACTATTTATTATATATAATCATATAATATATAGTATCTCAAATATTATGTAATATAGTATATAGTATATAGTATATAGTATAAAGTATATACTATATAGTATCTATATAGTATAGATATATATGCTGTATTATATACTATGCATAGTATATAATATGGTATATATATTGTAAGTGTACTATACATAGTACATTATACACACATATACATTATATATGTGTATATCATAGATCATATATCCTATATCATATATTTATTATAAATCATATACCTATTATATCATATATCATATTATATATTGTGTGTTGTGTGTTGTGTGTTATGTGTTATATCATACATCATATATTATATACTATATATATAGAAGCAATAGAAACTGTAGATAAGATATGATTTATGCCCTTCAGTGATTTGAATTCAGTGATGAAGGTCATGTATAAATGACAATCACAAGAAAGTCTGCTATTAGGTCAATGGAGAATTGCTGTCCCCAGTATAGGCTCTTCTATAGCAGGCAGTGAATGGCTTTTCTGATGCTGTACTCAGGCTGAAACAGTCCCCAGATCCGAGAATCCTCAACAAACATACACGTCACAGATTCATCAAGGAGAGGAATGTATCTGGAAAGAGATTTAGTTCTTAAAAACATGAAAGACATCAGAGGTCAATTTCTACAAAACAAGTGCATACAAGTACTCTGTGTGAGAGAGAGAGAGTGTGTGCAAGCGAGTGAGAGAGAAAGAGAGAGACAGGGACAGAGAGACAGAGAGACAGAGAGACAGAGACAGAGAGATGTGTGGAAGAGCAAGCCTACAAGCTTGAATGCAGAAGACAGGAGTAAATGTCGGTGAAATTGGGCTGTGTGCCACACAGGTGAAAGAAGGCTTTAACAAGAACGTTAAATTACCACAGAAAGTCAGGGGTTGAGATTTGCTCTTTTAAGCAATAACAAAGGAGACCGCCATGGACAGAATTCCCCAAAGAAAGGTATCTGGTGCTCCCAGGGCAGTGGGGGAGGAGTGGAGGTGAGGAGATGGGAGCAGACAGCAATCAGGAGCTCAGCATAGGTGGCACTGAACAACACCAACAGTATAGCGTCTGAGGTCACAGAGCAACTCTGACCCGAAGAGTCTGTTTGCTCAGAACGGGGACTACAGGAGGAAAAGGCCATTGGTGCTTCGCAGCCAGTTGAGGCTGGCTGGCCTAAAGCTGACTAGGAAGTCTGTCTCCGGGACTCTGCGGGAACTGGAGTGAAATTTTGCATTCATGATCTTCATCTGAGTACAGCTTCCTGCTCCCAACTTATGCTGACAGTGGCTGGGAGGAAGGGGCCTCCACAGATCTCTCCAGATGAAGGATTCTGGGAAAAGCCTTTTCTCGTGGCCCTTTAATTTCACTGGGATGAGGTTGGAATGTTGTTTTCCCCCTAGAATATTTCACTTAGGTCAAGGGTTTCATAGCTTAAATCATTTGCAGACCCATAGATTTAATCCAGTGTCAGCCATCTACAGATGAAAAGGCAGGACCAGAGAGATGCATTGTCTGAGACCATAGGGCAAATGACGTCAGTTAAAGGACCCTGGGAGCTGCATTAGTTGGACAACTAAGAAGTATTCAATCCAGTTTGAAGCCCTAGGGAAGATCTCCTTCCCCCAAGTCCCAATTGTGCGTTTCTATCAGAAACGGTCTCCAGAGATACAGGTAGATCTGAAGACAGTGGCAGCTCCGTCCATCAGCCCCGAACAGAAGCAAGGAACCTCAAGCCAAGCGTCTACTGAAAATAAACCAAAGTTGCTTTCCGCAAGAGAGTCTCAGACTCAACTCACTCACATTTCAACTTTTGGGTTTTTGTTGGTGGTTTATTATTTATTTATTTATTATTGTTTTGGGAGAAGGTTGCTTTTTGTTTTTAGTTTTAGGGGTTTTTTTGTTGTTGTTTTTTTTTTGTTTTGTTTTGTTTTGTTTGGTTTGGGTTTTTTCCCTTAGAGTCCTCTGGTATACTAAGACTAAGGTCAAAATAAAAGATACCCACCACCACCACCAGCAACAACCACCCTGAGGAAAAGCTGCATATGTTAGGAAGTATAAAGAACCGGGGCATGCCTGGAGTCCTACTGTTACCAAAGAATTACTACCTAGAAGCACCTAGTAGTGAGGAATCATTCAACTTGGCTGGTTTTTATGTAGAACAGCATAGTTGAGAGTTGGGGCCGAAGCTCTGTCTGCTGAATCAGGGAGTTTGGGGGAAGGAAGGTACAAAGCCCCTGGTAAATCTGTCTTTGTGTATTCCAGTCATAAACAAGTGTTCCCTCACTTTGCATGCGGGCTGCCATCACCTTAACGGTGTTTATCATCTCAGACAAAGCGTCTTCAGGAAGCAAGAACATCTTTCTTTCTTGATGGCACACACTGATTAAATCTTCTGGAGGGAAGTTAGGCAAAGCAGAAGCCGCCTCCTTCTCCAGTCAGCGAGAAGCAGATTTCCCTGAGCACAAATCTCCTTCCCTTTCCTCATTGTCAGGAAAAATAAATAAAGGTGATAAAATTTTGTGGCAAGTCTCTACTGAAGATGTAGCCGTTTATGTCTGAACTCGATGCTGAAATTTTTCCTACCAGCTTAGCGAATTATCTAGTAACAGAAAGCATCGAGAAGCAGCTAGGGTGTTTTCTCTTAACTCAGCAAAACTGGAGAAAGCAAGGGATGTTGGGGTTGACAGTCCAGTCCGGAGGAGCTGCACCCCAAGATAGTCTACCCTCCCCATTCCAAGATAGAAGAGGAAAAGGATTGAAGCTTGGTTCAAGATTTTGCTGATGGCAAGAGACTAGAAGGTAAGAATTGGCAGCTCTCTGCAAACTGATTAATGTCTAGCTAGCTCTCTAGAATGTGTGGTTTCAAAGAAATAATAACAAATCGGCCTACCCTGCTAACAGAAATTCACCCCGGATGAAATTCTGGAGAAACAATTACATCCGTGTCATATGTGCTGATCGGAGCAATAGAACTTGTCTCTTTAATCTCCCCTGTTAGAAATATAAAATCTACTTAATAAATCACACAGCTCTGTAGACTTAACAAGCGATTCACATTTTTAAAAAATCCAGATTTTACAACAGTTATCTGTACCAGCCGCTAAGAGCTACTGAAATGAAAACACTTGGTCTGAGAGGTAAAAATATCTTGTGTGGCTGCTGAAACCCATCTGCATCACTGCGGAGACTTCTGATTTCTGTCAAAGGCCTGTACTTGGTGGGGGAGAATATAAGCCTCTTGGATCACCACCCTGCAACTCAATTCACAGACTGCTCTTTCCCATTCTTCCCAAATAACTGGCGCTTCAGTATCACCATGGGCAGGAAAGTGAGACTCCCAGAATGCACTTCTATCCCCTGCTTGCCACAGGTCAACGATTCTTACATCACTGTGTACAGCCTGATCTTTTCTTCCTTACTCCCATCCTTGGAAAACTGCTAATTAGCTCACGAAGAAACAATATGTAATCTTCCTACCATGGCAGTAGCCATACGTGAATGGAACGCACAGATGTATACTTTCATGCTTCACCTAATAAAGAGAAGCAATTTCCATCCAGGCACGCTCTAAACACTGCATTTCAATCCTCCCAGGAAGGTGGGAGGCATGCTTTGTGCAGACTGGCCCAGCCTTTGATGGATTTATTGAGAAGACCTACTGACTAGAATAAGCACAGGGACGTACCATGGTTGAGAAAGAAGAGCAACAGGCTTCCAGGAGCCCATAAAACAGTCATCAGGCTGAGAAGATCATGTTGACAATGTGTTAGGACCAGAAAGACATTTCTGATGTTTAATGGAAAATAAAATTTCAAACGCAAGGTGAGCTAGTGGCCAGTGTCTGTCTAGAACTGCTGAAGGAAGCATTCTTCAATTCTGGCCCACTTGCTGTGCATGGGAAGCCATTGCACGGCCAGGGCCAGGATCATTGCTTAAATCCCCAACAGGGAGGCCAGAGCAAAGAGAAAGAAACTCACCTTTTTGTCTTACAACTTTACTTTAAAAAGAGAGATACATGTACATATTTTTAAAATCATTTTGACATAACACTTTATGAATATATTTTTGTCAGAACTTAATTCTTTTAGAGATTTGATAGCATGCATTGAAATCTTACTAGTTACCATAAGCATAAAGTACATGTAGAACAGAAAGTAACATGGAAACAGAGTTTTCTTGGTGTGTATAGATTAAACATAGTGATTTTTGAACACCAAAAATTGCCACAAGGCTATATTCTTAGCTCTTGGATTATTAATAATTTAAGGGAAACTCACTTTTACTTACATTTGCACTGGCCTCCAGTGGCCAGGGGTGATGAGGTACTGTCCTTAAAATGTAGGATCTTTTTTTTCAAAAGATGGAAAATTAATATTAAGGCCCTGACATTAATGGAGGAAGGAAAGAAGTAAGAAAAGGGAAGCCTAAGGATTAAATATTCAGCCTTACTACACACAGCAAGCTACTTATGAAGATAGATGTGTTTTGGATTTAACCAGAGTCTGGAGAATCTTGTTCAGATCCTGAATTTAGAATTGATGTTCATTTAGAAACTGTTGGCTTCTTACCATCTCAAACCCCTCTCTATCCTCAGTATAATAATTTAAGTTATACTTCAGGTCTCTGGTGAGAAGCAAATTAAAGGAACGAAGGGAAAAGATGACAGCGTTTTGCACAATGCCTGGTAACTAGTAAGCACTTGGCCAATGCAGCCTGACCTCTAGGGTTCTCACTTTCCACTGTAGGAACTCTGGCAGTGAGGAGACAGTCTAGGCTGTGTAGGACCCTAACTGAGGTCTTAGGTGTGTCATATTCAGCTGAGCCACCCTCAAGCCTAGGAACAGGCTCTGCACTGGCCCTGGGGAAGTGCTCTGGGGAATTTCCCGGGAGAATGAGGTGCTGGCAGGCATGCTATCTGCTCAAATGGGGTGCACCACCTCCTCCCATCCTAGCCCATCTCCTGGCACAACATCAGGTGTTTCAATGCCCATGATAATTTACATTCATTTTCTTTACAAAAGGGAAGACACCTAGTTCCAAAATGAGTGGGGAATAGACAGCAGAAACCGGCCGGATGGAAGAAGACTTTTGAGCAACCAAATACAATAAATAAACCTCTTTCATTACTGCCAGGACTCAGGAAGCAGAATCCTAAGCATCTTTGTGAGTGGGCACCTTAGTCAACTGCCTTCCCAGCTAGATGGGAGCAGGCAGCCAACCAGGAAAACAGGAAAGTGTTTCTTGCCACAAAAGAGAAGCAGAGGAGATGGTGGTTGAAGATGGTGGCAATTGGGTATCCAGGTTTGCTGTCTTGTTGTGGCATTGGACATC
This sequence comes from Micromys minutus, assembly GCF_963924665.1. Taxonomy (NCBI): domain Eukaryota; kingdom Metazoa; phylum Chordata; class Mammalia; order Rodentia; family Muridae; genus Micromys; species Micromys minutus. The sequence continues at coordinate 24,642,690 of NC_137982.1, read as the reverse complement.
CCCACTCGGCTCCAGGCTTTGAGGGTATTTCTCTTCAGACCACTGCTGAAAATTCGGCCTGCAACTACAAGACACACTATGCCTCTGGTAGTGACTGATATTCAATCTTTCATTTGTAAAACCAGCATGCTGCTGGTACGGTCTTCTTCAAATGTGCAGTCAAGTCACCCAGGATGAAAGCACACAAGACACTCAGGGTAAAGATGGCTGGATGTCAGCTGTTAGGGGCGAGTGGTGGTGTACCAGGGAAGACATTTTCTACATGCACTTAGCAAAGATTCAAATCCTAAGTATTATTCTAATTTCAAAGTGTGCTGCATGTGTATCTCTAGGGCCGCCTGGGAGATGCTTTATGGTCATTGTCTCATTGTTTTCTATTCAATCCATAGGGTGGCTGTTATGTCAGGATACAGACAACCACCAAACAGGTCCTGTGAACTGCCTGCAAACTTCTTTTACCCAGACTACATGACCAAAACGGTAAACCAGATGTAATTTGGAGGTATATAGATGTTGAGAAAAGGACAAGAAGCTTGGCAGATAATGTGACCGAGTATAAGACACAAGTCAGAGGATCAGGAACTATGGAAGACATCAGGCCAAATGTAAGGTCCAGTCTCCAGGCAGCTGACTTTGAAGGCTTCATTTCTTTCTTCAAAAGCCCTTTGTCCCTTCCCAATACTCACAACTGGGCTCTTATTCTGTAATGAACAGTATCTGCCCTGACTTTTGATATCTCCAGGCAGTTGTTTGTAGTCTCAGACGTAGGCATTACATCATTTATAAAACTTCATCTTTACTGTATACACAAATAAATGCTTGTGTATATTTACCAACAGAGTGTTATAATTATATATATTTTCCTTTATCTTAACTGTAACATTTTGAAGGTGAATCCCTTATACTGAGAGTACTACTCATGATACTGAAGATTTTCAAACCAACATTTTTCTGGATTAATAAGTAAAGGTGCATGTTAAGAAGCAGTTAGTTTGTGAACAAAGACAAAAGGAAGATGAGATTGATAAGAAATATGACAGTAAATTAAAATATTGCCTGACAAATTGCCTTTCCCATTACAACACGGTGCCAAGCTATCATCTTGGTGATTTTATGCAGGACCCAGATTTTAACAGGGCACTACATAACATTTGTATCTTTAGGGAAGGAGCAGCCAAGTGTGAGCTGCCAAGTAACATTTTTAATAGACAAGCCTCAACACTAACTGCCCAGCACAAGGTGTAGAACCTTGTCTTTATTCATTCTGTTTAACATTTTTATTGACTACTTGAGTAATGATAAGAAGACTTCTTATCAGCCTAACGATGGCATCATGCCAGGAGGGCAGCCAGCATGCTACACGCAGGAATGGAGATCTATTTTTTAAAAAAAAAAAAGGCTTGGCATCTAGCTGAATTCAACACCAGGCTAAATGTAAAGTTATACACTTTGGTTCAAAGAATAAACAAGTAAACTCAAAATGTCTAAGGCTTCACCAGATAGAGGTTAGTTCGGATGACTATTATAGATAATTGGCAAACACCCTGTTTTCCTAACATCCCACAATGAGTCTCATCTTTAGGCTAGAACATCTCGATCAAGTACAGTTGTTCTTATGAATATCGTAGGGTCTCTAGAGAAACTGAACCAATCATACACATGCATAAGAGAGATTTTGTATACACATATAAATCAGCCATCTTCAAGATGGAGGCCTGGGAATCTGGCCCAAGGCTGGTGGTGTAAATCCCAGTCTCTTAGCACAAGGGTCACTAAAGCCAATGTTACCTCACTGTAGCCAAGCAGAGGGAGGCGAAATCTAACCTTCCATCATCTCCTGTTTTATTTGGACCTTCAATGGATGGAATGGTGCTCATCTTGGAGAGGGACACCTACTAAATTACAAACACGCTCACCGTCACATGGAGAAGTAATGTCCGGCCAGCTCTCTGAGAATCCCAGACCGTTTATGTCTGGTTCAGAGAGCTGCAAAACAAGCTATCCAGATTGTAAGACTGAAAGGTCTCCCTCACAAATCTATACCTGTGGTCAGGATCTGCTGTGGTTTCTGACCGCTGGTCTGACTAAAGCCCCTTGACAAAGGAAGCATATGTAAAGTGAGGCAAAGGTGAGCCTCGGGCAGGAGAGCCTGGGAGTTGTGACACAGGGAGCTTTGCAGATGAGAAATTCCGAACAGAAAGGGGCAGCCACAGTGCTGCAGGTGCCCACCATCTTTGGCTTCCATTATAGATCCCAGAAAGGAAACCATACAGAGAATCCCAGTAATGGGCCGTTCTCTTCTTCAACCAACATGACTTCAGCACCCCAAACTCATGGAGGTGAACTTCTCATACCTCTCAAGAGTGGAGTGTCAAACTGAAGATGTGTTTTCTTACCCAAGAACTTTTTCTGCCATCCCTTTTGCGGTACTGGGAACACAGGACGTTTTATAACTCTCTTTTTCCATCTTCCCCGGCTCTTACCCACCATGTTCACACAAAACAAAACAAACAAACAAACAAACAAACAAGGCTGGGGCTATAGAACCAAGAAGAAGAAGAAAAAAAAAACATGTTAAAAAACAACAAGAAGCAACAACACATAAGGAACGCGGTAAACAGAATTCCTACCCGTGAGTTATAAAAACGGAAAGGTAAGGAGAGTTTTATAGACCTAGAGAGTGATGAAATGAAGAGAAAGACATCAAGTCCACCCAAAAGGTGATAAAATATTTTATTTGTCTTCTGGTTCTGAAAAAGAAAATAAATCATTAAAATGCCTGTCAGGGTGCCCAGGGGAAAGGGCATCAACTGGGACTTGGCTATAAATGTTGCACGAGTAATAAAAGAGTTGGTTTTGTTTCCTTAGCATCTTTCTGGGCTTAGCCTTCCTATTTCAACACAGAAATCATGGACAGCGGTAAAAATGAACCCGCTGCAGGGCAGACATTACTGTCTCCGGGGCTGGCCTGACTCACCATCTCCAGGGCAGCTGTTTCTGCAAAGAGCAGATTCCTATTTCACTGACCCGGCAGGACAGGCAGCCAAACACTGGGCCTTCTGGATTACAGCTTCTTTTATTTTCACAGCTACTAATGACTCCATCACTCCTTCTATAAAACATTTATTTTTCCTAGCCTTTGGAAGATGAAGACAGGCTCCTGCCCCCAAGGTATTCATTCTCCTGTCTAAAGGCCCTTGGATTAATTCTATTGTTGTTTAGTGATGTATTTCAAGTGCCTGGAGGTAGAGAAGGGTGTCAGGGTAGCTGTTATAATAGCAACTGTGGGTTTTATTTAAACCTGAGAAGGATTAGGTAAGAATTTGCAGAAGAGGTAGGATTTCCACTAACCAGCAAGCTCGAATATAGTCTTTATACTTGAAGCATCAAGCTGTCCGGCAGACACATAATGGCTCAACTAAGCCTCAGATACAGCTCCTTCTCAAAACTATACTTCTCCAGTCTGTGATGACTATAAATATTAACAATTAAGAATTTCCAAATGGTCCTAGCTTCAAAATGAACTGAACACACATACTAACCAATATTGATCTCTACAACTATCCAAACCAGATCTAGAAGAGTTTAGTCCCAACTTGTCCATCTGAAGCATGCACAGAAGGGCCTAAGGATGGCACAGAGACGTGACAGAAAAGGTGACATGTATAAAATGGAAGTTTCTTTGGCTGCCTTTCAGTAGAACTCCACTATGATGGCACAGGACAAGCATGACAACCTGTCAACACTATCACAACCTTTAAAAGAGTTTCCCAAGATCACCACTGGTTTATCCTGTCAGTGCACAGCAGCACTCTGAGGCACACATTCAATACTAACAGCCCCAGAAAAGCTAGAGAAGCCAGTTGCCCCTTGTGGTTGTACACTAGCCATTCACAGGGCCACTGGTGACAACACTGGCCAATACCATTTCTCAAATTCCAACATGGCTGAAGCCTGAATCTCTGGAAGGTATCTCTTCAGAATTAGCCATAGCTCCATATTCCAGACACATATACAACTTTTAGTATTCAACAGGAACGTTGGCTGTTCATGCCCATTGTCTGAATACTCCTGTTCAGTGGAAACCCACACTGCATCCTGGATGACTCAGGAGAACAGTAATGAGGAGATGAGTAATGTTCTCTTGAAGTCACTAGTTAGGATAAGAGCAGTTGTTCATTGCCTGACAGGACAGGTTTCTCAGGCCAGCCAAGAACTGAACAAATAAATCAATGTCACTTGACTCTCGAACATCTTAAACCCACGTATTCAAAATTTGTAGCTCAGCTCTCCATTCAAAGAAAGCTTTTTGCCCAACTATCCTTGGGGCCTTATGTGACAATGGAGATGGACATGAGATAGGTGAGACTCAGCAGAGGGAACACTTGTCACACTGGTGGAGAGAAAGCCAAGAGAACACACCGCTTTTCTGCACTGTGTTGACTCCCGTTATTTCAGGAATCCTTTGTATAGAGCTCACACAATGCCGTATTGAAACTGAGTAAACAAGTATGTTGACAAGGGAAAATAAAAGCTTCAAACCTGGCACTACAGTTTTACAACTGGGCAACTGCTAAGGGACCCTTTCAGAGTCGGGAGCAGAGCAGGGCAGAGAATGCCTTGGAGATTTCCCTGCGCCTCGTGTCTCCCCACCCCCACACTTTTCTCATCATTCTAATTTCTTATTAGACATTATTTTTAGAACTAGAAATTATTCTTTGCAGAGACGTATATTAAACTGCTGGTTGGTTGCAAATAAAGGATCCGTAAAATATACTTAGGAGCTGGCAAGTAACTCTACATGTTACTTCACATTACAGTAGGGTCCGCAACACCTCGCAGGCTGGTGACCCTCGGTGTACACCTCTAAGGCTCCAACGTAAATCTAAGGAAAGGTTTGGCCATCCATCGAAGCCAGGCCCTGCTCAGTGCTTTGCTGCAGGTCTTCTGCCCTCCAAACAAATCCATTGTTGGCTGTTCGGGGAGGTCACTGAGATCTGCTATTGAGTAGTAATGGCCTCTCTTCTTTTTAGAGAAAGGAGCAGAGCTAATAATTAGACAAAGTTCATTACTTAGGAGTTGAATATATGGAGTAAGATCATAATGAGGACAGGCAGCTCAAGCATGGGCTTGTCTCGCATGAGAAAGTTCCGTCTCTATTCCAGACTGCCTGAGGATGGGCGTCCAGAGAAGCTTAAGGTTACCATTAGAGTACTGTGCTTCAGCCGAGCCCTTGGTGACGACCTTTGAAGACAGAGTCTCTAAGGATGGGAAACAGATGGCAAAAGTGACCGTGATTGTAGGCCGGGACCTAGTGAGTGGATGGTGTGCTGATGTTTGCATTCTAACTACACAAAGCCTTCCCCAGCTCAGTGATCCCTGCCAAGCCCCAGCCTAAAGCAAGTTCTCTGCTCTTTTCTTCTCTAATACCCTGTCTGTTTATTATTGGGCAATGACTTGTGGGGGGGTGGGAACCTCCAAAAACTCCAAAGTATTCTCTTCCTACAACCTTGGTCATAAAATCAACAAGAACGGGGACTAATTAAACACAGCAGCCCTAGAGTGAGTCACATTGCAGTGACAGAGGAAAGCTGTGCCTGAAGCATCCTCCACAGGGATTAGACTGGTAAAGCCCCTCCAGAAGACAAGAGGACTTTTTCATGTATCCAAGGGGTACACTGTGGTGAACCACAATTTTCTAAGCCTACTAAATCATGCCTGCTCGCTCACTGGCCCAGAAGGCTGGAAGGTGTCTCATCTACCTCCCCTCCATATACATACCCACAAAGCACATGCATGCCTATTCAAATCCATCCCCTCAGCTCCAGATACATTTATGTCACTCATGGAAACTTAACAAGAACCATTCCCCTCCCACCCCAACCGGCAGTGTTAGAAAACTCCAACAGCAAACGCATGAATCAATGGGTGTGTGTGTTCCGAAGCAGAGTCTCAGGAAGCTAATACAGTCCAGGAAGCAGTTAAGTTTATAGCAGGATAGAACAGCCCCACAGGCTCTAAAGAAGACATGCTTTCCAGCCTGTCCAAGGTCCTTCTGTCTTCCAGGCAGGCTGAGGAGTTCAGCTGCAAGAACAACCTCAAAGCACTGCTTGGAAGTAGCAGCTTACATCCTGCTGTGGAGACCTACCCGACCACTTTCAGTTTCTATGCTGTGGACACAGGGTTTTAGATGGTTTGCAAAGGGGAGGAAAAAAAGAAGGAAGCATTCACAGAAGGAGTGCTTAATGCAGGAGAGGATTATATGCTCCAAAGATTAGCTGAAGGACAAGATGATGAGGGTGGCAGAGTTTCCCCTGGTGTGAGAAAAATAGCTTTAGGATCTCATGTCTGACGATCGAGAGATCTGTCCTCTGCAGAGTTCCTCGGGAAAGGGAGAGGGAGTGGAACGGATAAGCTGTAAGCATCATAGCCCTCCCTACATCCTGCCTGTGCTATCTCAGAGCTGGAGGCTGTGCATGTCTACTTGCCTGTCTGCTAGTATATGCTAGCTTGAGGGGCTATGTGTGGAAACATGCAGATTTGGACTTCTGCAGATGTTATAGCCAGTCCCTTGGGTTATAGCCCAGCCACAGGGATCTGACACGACTAGCCCAGGTCAACAAGACCAGGGCAATAGCAGGAGATTAAGTACTCAAGATGCCACAGAAGGATTTGAGGGGGACAGAAACCAGGCTGGTAGAGTGACTTCCACTGAGCTTTAGAGTGGTGATAAGGAAGCAAAGTGAGAAATTCAGAAGTGATACCACCCATGTCTGATCCTAGCTGCTAAGAATATTCTATACTCCCCCAAGTGAGCATGTAGCTAAGAGTCAGTTGCTAAGGTTTGTACTATGGGCCGGCCGATTTAAGGCTGCAAAACTGCCCTCAGAAATGGGGAATAGGCCACTTTCCTCAGTTACACCACCTATACTATCTGGATAATTAATTTCTACAAATAATGAACACTAATGGTCCTCTTTACCCAGGATAGTCCTTAAACAAAATGCTAAATAAATACAACATTCTTTCTTTTGGGCTGAGTCTGATGAGCATAAACCAAAATTAAGAGGCTACTTGAAAGCCTGTGGGGGTTGTCCTTGAACAATCTTATTCCTCAGATGTCTCTCTAGCAAAAGAACGAGCCCACTCCAAGCAGCCACTTCTGGGAGACATTGGTGGGCCCGGGAGAATACCTTCTGTTCTATGGGGTCACAAACACCTTTATGATTTCCATTCAGGTTCTCTTACCATGTGCCCTGACCTATCTCAGACCACAAGGGTGTGCCCAGACATATTTAGCAATCTCACCAAACAGCTAATTCCACTGTCTCTGGAAAACAAAGCAAAACAAAACAAATCATAATCCAAGAGAGCTTTACTAAAACTCAGGAAGATTTGCTTTCCACTAACTAGAGAGGTGGCTAGGGCTCATGATCAGTCCCCAGAGCTTGGCACCTCTGGGTAGCCTCCAACCTTGGCCACTTAGTAGCTGTATGGCCAACCGTGGTTACTTAGCCTATCTTGCTCTTCCCACTCTAAAATGAGCATAAAATCTAAAATTATTCAAAATTCTTTATAATGATTAAATGAATTGCAACATGCAAAAGACCTCAACCCGTGTTGGCACACAGTATGAACAATATTACTAGGACCATTATCCTTGAAGAAATGAGGACATTCCAAAGAGTCTTTAGGCTTCTCCTTTGACGAACTGGACTGTCGGACTAGTAAAACAAGGTGCCTGTGTAAACTAGAATTGACCCCTAGGAATCTAATGGTGAGAAAAGAAGAGGGTTGAACAGGGATAAAGTTAACCCCAGGAACAGAAAAGGAATTTTACATAGTGCTGACAACTTAGATTATGCTGGAGGAAAGTCTAGAGCTGAGATCATGATAGATCAATGATGATCAGGACCACATCTTTCTGGGACTACTTAATTGTGTGTGTGTGTGTGTGTGTGTGTGTGTGTGTGTGTGTGTGTGTGTGTGTGTGTGTGTGTGTTTCCTTATATTTTACTTTACCCCCATTTTGAGAACCTGGGAGGCAGGTTTCTGCTGTTTCTGGATTGCTTTGTCTCTCCTGCCAATATGACCGTAAATACATCTAAATACATCTCCTTTCTCTGCTTTTTATTGTGTATTTGCTTCTTTTAATTATCGAGGAAGTGTGGCCAAGCCTGGCTTGTTAGCTCAGCTGGGGAACAGGCTGTGCCCTGGTAGTGTTACTATTGGTGGCGGTAAACAGAATTTTTATGACTACAAGCACAAGTATGCTGCTGAAGACATCCGATTTCTACATCTTCATCCTTACTCAACGATTGTGTAAAAATAAATGCTTTAAAACCAAATTCTGATTGCTTTTATTTCAAAGCTAAGAGTCTCTTGGTATATTATAAATGGCAATTAATGCTTTGTAGCTAGCACCAAGAAGAGGTAGGGTCTATTTTAAGCCCCCTTCTCTTGAATCTTGGCTCACACAAATACCTTTCAACCAATGAGGCAGAGTGAGGCTGAATACACAGTGAAGACATGGTGGCAGTGCTTGCCCAGGTTGTATCTTCCAATCTCATTGTGGCCTTGGCTCTGAGCATCATGGGCACTTTGCATTGGGCATGTTGTCATACTACAAACCAGCAAGAAAAACTGAGACCCACTGGCTCATATTTGACTACCGTATGTTATGAATGACAGTGTTTCTCATGTACAGAGTTTTCTACTCTGATCAGAACATAAGGAAAGAAATGAGACAGGCTGGTCCCAAGGTGGTAAGTCATCTCAACTGATTGATCACAGTCAGTCACAGATTGAACTCCTGCTCTATAATTTCCCCCCTTCTCACGACACCACTTGACTAGAGATGGAGTAAGACAAAGCCCGCCAACCCCGGAACTCCCCTAAAAGGCTTTAAATCAGGCCTGTGCACTTGCTTCGGGGTCTCTCTAACTTGGTAATGGGAGACCCCAGCATGCTGGACTTCTGCAGAATAAAACACTCATTGCACTTACATACTATTTGAGTCTGGGGTATTCATTGGCAAATCATGGACCCTTACATTAATGGTTTAAGCTGAGCATGGTAGAACATGCCTGCAATCACATCACTTAAGAAATGGAAACAGAACCAGGATTCAAGGTGGTTCTAAGCTATCTAAGTTTGATACATACCTTAACTCAAAACAAACCAACAAAGAAACATAACAGTTTAATTACAGAGAAGAAAAACTCTTCATATTTTCCTACTGTCATTCCTTGGCATGTAAATATCAAATTAGTATGGCTTTGGAATTTATTGTGCTTGACAAATGAGAACATCTATCTCCCTGATATGCAAATATGCATTCATTTTTAACAAATGGAAAAATTATACGTATTTCAATGAATTGTTTTGAAATGAATTTCTTTGCAACTTATAGTTAGTAACTTTGATTTGTATACCTATTTCATATGCTTATATGATTGAGTTGTGTAAAAACTTCTCGGGAAGGAGGGGTCATGAACAGAGGGAGTTTACAAAGGTCTATCCTAAATCCCATCTCCCAGCTACCAGTTTAGTGCACCGGTAAAAAAGACCCACCTGATAGTAGCTGACACACCACCTATCTGAGCTTAGCCCCAGTTATAAACCCACAGAACCACAAGCAAATAAAACAGTTGTTGTTTTAAGCCACAACTACAGGGAACTGTATTAAGCAACATAACTGATCATAGGCCTGTACAAACGAGGCTTTATTATCAGAAGCATTTCTAACACAGGCTCACACACACGGAACCAAGACACCTGTCTATCTGCCAACACAGTTACCAATCACCATGTGGAGTTTCCAAGCTCTCATCCCACCTGCCTGAGGCCGGCGAGGTCACTGCAGTCAGCACACCGACTTGAGAAAAGCTTCAGACAGTTAATAGCCATGTGTGGGGCAAAGGAGGCAAACTCTCCAATGCAGGACTTTAAAGGAAGACTTGGTGGTAACATAAGATTTTGATCCTGTGAGCCATACAGTCGGGCAGACCTATGTCTAGAGTCAATAGTAGTTGCTTTACTCCATGGGTCTTAGTGAGGTAGGCAGACGTGTTCAGTATATGTGCAAACCAATGCAAAATGAAGATTACCAGGTAAGCATCCAGGGAGCAGGTTATAACCATGAAACTGCTATGCTGCAGATACGTAGTACCAAGAAAGCAAGCAGTCCCAGGTAGATTCTCTTCTCTGCTGAACAGAATGACCAAAAATTTCTTATATATACATAATTTTAAATGTTGGGGGGGTCCCCAGTGCAGGAAAGATAAAGTGCCAGCAGTTGGTGGTAGTCAAGGACACATGGCCAAGCAGGAGGTAAGAGTGGAATCCAGTGAGCCATCCTCAAATGTCTAGGCTGGCCCTGTCGTGGAATGTTCTGCCAGTCACATCCCATTTATGACACTTTGGGGCTTGGCTAACTATGAGTAACTCTGTGTTCTCATCTATGAAATGTGGATATTAATAGAATCTACCTTCCAGGAATGCCATGGTGATTACAAGAGAGCCACACATATAAAACTTTAGTCAGGTACCCAAGAAAGTCAGAGCAAAAAATGTTAGCTGTGGTAATTCTGATGATGGTTAGCAGTACAGTTATGGATTTATTTATCACCTTAGAATTCTTAATTTTTATTTATTTGTTTATTTAATATTTATTTTTGTGTTTATTTATTTGCTTATTTATGTTTATTATTACCATTGTGCTTATGATGTTCCCAGAGCTATGGTTAACACTATTACAAGAGATTTTCTTTCCCTTAGAAGATGACCCTCCACCTTCTGTTACCAATCACAGTTACCAATCACACATTCCTCACCCCACACAGATCCCATAATCTACGAAGGTCACTTTAGGTTTGTTCTCTTTTAATTAACCAAATATATCTCATAGCCAGATCTTCAACTCTCTGAACTGCACATATGAAGGACTAGTAACACACTCATAAACTGAAGTAACGGTTCAAGCACCACCCTCCCTCTTACCCTGAGGAAAACTGATAACACACAGATACTTGCTTGTCTTCCTGAGCCTAATTAGAGCAGCACAATGTCATTTAATCAGAAAGGCAAAGAGAAAGGCATCCTAGCAGACATTTTACAGAATCCTCTTTTGTACTTGAAACCTGTAATTACCATTAACAAAGACTGATGCTAATAATTCAATCTGCTCTCTGGACAAGAAAAGAAATGTAAACATGGCCCAGGCCCAATCACCTCATGATCTCAGACAACTTCCTCTAGGTGCTTTCCTTCTTCCTTTCCACCCATCAAACACAAGGTGGGAGGTCTGTTAGCCAGTTAGAGGCCTCGGGGCTAGTGGCTGGCATTCCTAACAGCCAGGGAGAGACAACTAGGCAGAATAGACTTAGTCCTTATAGCCACAAAGGGCATTGCATGGCATTTGCAGCCTGACCTCAGGAAAGCAGCCCTCTGCTTGGATCTCTTCATCTGGGAAAATGGGGGTTGGGAATAGCAACCCAATCTGGGCTGCCTCTGTGTTAAGCACCCCACTGAAGACTAAAATCATGCAAAAGACATCAATAAATACAAAGCTCACATTTATGCCTATCGATTCTCCGTTGGAAAAACTTTCTGGTCCTGTTTTGGGTCATTCCTAAGCCTTACCATTTAAACATCTGAGAATTCAATAATTAATATTCATATACACTGAGTTTACTCAGCAGTGTATTTCCCTTGATAGGACGATATGTGAGCGTCATTCCTCACCCCACACAGATCCCACAATCTACGAAGGTCACTTTAGGTTAGTTCTCTTTTAATTAACCAAATACGTGACTTCTGCAATACCAGAGATGCCTTTAATCCAACATGCAGTCCCTGGGCTTGCAGACTTCCTCCTGTTCTCAACAAAAATACAGCAAGCCCAAACTAGCATTCCAAGTCCCAGAACCACAGAACAGTAAACAGAAGCAAGTTAGGATCAGGCCAAAAAAACTGGCAAACCAGAGAATGTAGAGTTCCAAGACATGCAGGAGTTTGTATGGATGCCCAACAGGCTAAGCCAGAGCTTTTAACTGAAGCCCAGGGGGTGTCTGTAATAGCAAAGTTCTTACCTTGAGAAAGACAGCCTGGTAGTTGGTCTCTATGCCGCAGGGCACAGGTCCACATCGAACGAAGTAACCAGTCTACCAGAGAGAAAAGGACAAAGTCAGAGCTGCTACTGCACAGTTACAGCCTTGAGCAGCTGGGATGTTCTCTAAGAACAGCAACAACGACAGAGGTAGTGTCCAGATGTGTGAAGACCTTTCAGAACAGAACAGCGACCACATAATGAATCAAACAGTATCAAGTGCATGAAATCCCTGCAATCAAGTCAAGGTGGGGCCACTGGTGTAACAGAGAGTGAGCTAACTTTTATTAACACACACCTGGGCCCCGGCTAATTGGGGATGCACTAAGCGTGAAATCATGCACCCCATCAAATCCTTTCACAAAAATGGCTGATTCCCAACGGGCTGACTGGCAGAACCCACCTTAGCCCAGACTTACGCCAGCCTGTTTGGCAAGGTATTGCAGTCACACCTTGGACACATCCACAATGAAAACTCTATACCGCTTAACCCACCTTGGTTTGGAAGACAGCCCTACCCAGCTGATGAAATAATGACGACATGAGACTTGAACCTAGATGAGGGGGTGGGAGGGGGCTGGAATATCCCTCTGAGAGCACTCAAAATAAGTAAATATAATGGGCAACGAATGCACGCGCTTAAAGACGATTCTGTCCTTGACACATCCCTATCTATGCTGGTTCTGTGGTCACTTTGGCTCAGGATATTGGTGCACAGTGTTAAACATCAGTCCAGATGTGGACGGAATGTACGAGTTTTTTTAATTTAAACAATGTGTTAACGTTTGGATCAGTGGATCACCTCCCTATTTAATCAAGGAGAATCTAAGAGGAAAAGCTAAGCCCCCAAGAAGGAATTCTGCCTCTGGATTAGTGTGAAACTCAGCATGTCAACAACAGCTTTTCTACAGATCCTCAGTTCGCTGGCCCATTCTCTACACTTCAGATTTGCCAGACCCGATCATAATAAATTCCTTAAAATACATTCTTCTTTTATGTAGTTACAAACACGATCCTCTGAAAGACCCTAACTAACACGTCATCTGATTTTTCTAAAGGAAGTATTAACGTTTTATACTTGCTTCATGGAGGGAGGCAGGCACAGGTCATTAGCATGATTTAGCAAGGGGTACAGACAGGAAAACAGAACCCACCCAAGCAGAAAGCACGGAGCAATCTGACTATCTGGTTTGTTCCAGAGATAAAATTACTACTTCTAGAAGAATTAAGGGATTCCAGATTCTTGAAATACTTCTCATAGATAGTATGATTTCTCCCAAGTTTGGTGGGAATTGTACTACAGTTGTCTGAGGCTGTCATCCTGGCCAGAGTATAAATGACAGCTTTCTCTATAATCCACAGATAAACTGACACTGGTAATTCAGGCAATAGACACTTAAGTTTTTTTTAAAGCAGTTTTTATGTTTATACAACAGGTATATAAATATACGTATATATATAATATATGTATATGTGTGTGTATGTGTGTGTGTGTGTGTGTGTGTGTGTATGTATCCTTCCTACATCAGAATCAGTTTTTAAAGCTTCTAAGTACACAGACCCATTAGCCATTTTATAGCTTCTGACTTAGTGTCCCTAAACATTGAACACTGTTGATACTTTCTCTTTCTAGAACTTTCCATAGCTTCAAACAGGAACCCTGAAGCCACCAACCAGTAAGCCCCATTCCTGCTTCCCAAGTGCTGGTGGAACTTTGTGTCTTTGGGTTACCTTATAGTCACAAAGCCATGCTTTCATCCCTAGACTGTTTCTATTTGCACAGAGTCCTCGAGGTTCATCCGCACTCCAGCGTGTATCTGGATGTCAGTCTCTCATACATAAATAATAATCCGTCAACTACACACCATGTTCTGTTTATCCTGGAACCCGTTTTTGTATAATTAACCCACCAGGTAATTACTGAGCAGTTGCAGTGTGAGAAGTCTTAATTTTTAAAAGTACTAACTTTACCCTGAGAATAGTGAATGTGGAAGAGACCGAACAGATACCCACCAGGAGCCAATTAATTATACAAATCCTAGCTAGAGAATCATCAGCAGTAGCAAGGAAACAAAAATTATGAAATAGTTTTTCTTCCCTAAGGGTTTGGTAAATCCCACCACACAATCTTAATTAGTAGACTTCATATTTAAAGTAGAAGTGAGATTAAAGCATCCCCAAGTCTGTAGTCAGGGTACACTGTTAACTCTAATATCACCCCGCCTACAAGCCTACAGTTTGGTGTGTCATTGCTGACCCTCTTCCCAGGATAATGAGCTTCCATCAAAATGGCTAATGCCCAGAAGTCAGAAGCCACAGAAGCATGAATAGTTGGTTCCACCCCAGCAGATAGAACAGCCTATGAAAGTCACAGAAGAAAACATGTCTGCCTCTCCCCTGCTGCCCACCCAGAGGTCTTATCTCCATAGCAAATAAAGAATGTAAGCAGCCTCTGTGGAAAACACAAGTCCTCAGGTGAGCACTCTCCAACAAGAAAATTTAATAACAGAAAGGAGCGGCCACTCCCCTCGCCCTTGGGCAGGGAGTCACTCCAGGGTGGAGAGAAGTACAGACAGTATAAAGTTGGGGACCACTGAGAAGTGGCCTGGGAGGAGGCTTCAAAAGACATCCCCAGGACTTAGTCAACAACAACAACAACAATCATTTTTGCACTCTGGAAACGGAATTGCAAACCACTGCCATTGAGGACTCAGGCTATTGTGTTCAACAAAATCTCTCAGCTTGGAGGATCTGCTGTTCTTGGCTGAGCTGAGGTTCATTCTCAGCTTTACACTCAGCTAGCTGGGAATATGTCATTTAAATAAGAAAAGCCATTTTAGAAAATTATGGAAAATCAAGCCCTTGGTTCCTCATGCGCATTTTTAAAGACTTGACTTCCAACTGGGCATGGTGAATCACACCTGCAATCCCAGCACTCAGGAGGCAGAGGCAGGGGGATTAGAAGTTCAATGCTCACCTCAGCTATATATCAAATTCAGGGCAAAGTCAGAAAAAAAGATAGATTTTTTTTGAGCCAAAGGAGTTTTGTTTGTTTGTTTGTTTGTTTGTTTCATATAAAGACAAAATAGACACTGTAACATATAGGTAAATAATTCATTGTCTGAAAAACCAGAAACATATTCTACGGGCTGTAGATGCTGACTCCAAATGGAAGATATGAGTGTGCATTTGTGTCTGTGTGTATGCGTGTGTCTGTCTCTGTGTGTGTATCTGTCTGTCTGTGATATGTTCATATTCATGTGGGTGTGAAACAGAGATTAATGTGAATGTCATTCTCCAGCATATATTTTAAGACAGAACAGGGTCTCTTGCTGATCCCAGAGCTCATTGATTTGGCCAGGCTAGCTGGCAAATGACCAATGGGATCTGCCCCCACTTCACCCCCTTTTCCAGCATTATCACAATTGCTTTGGACCCAGAGATCTGAACTCGGGTCCTCATGATTATATGCCAGGCAATTTAGCAAGTGAGCTATCTCGCCAGCGCAGGATGGTTTTATTCTAATTGTCAATTTAATGGGACCTAGAACTACCATGGGAACAAAGCACTGGGCATGTCTGAAGGACTGTCTAGATTGGGTTACTTAAGGTGGGAAGACCCACCATGGGGCGAGTTCCAGTGTTCCATAGGATAGGGTCCCCCCCCCCGAATAAAAAGGAGAGAACAAATTGCACGGTGGCATTCTTCTGTCTCTTCTCCTATGACCTGTGGCCTCTTCAACTTTCCTGTCCCATGTATTTCCACCATAATGGACTGCACCCTCAAACTGAGCCAAACTAAGCCTTTCCTTCCTTAAGCTGCTTTTGTTGGTCATTTTGACACAGAATGAGAAAAAATAAATAAAGCAGATGTTAATACAAGTGACTTAAACAGGAATCCCCAAGAATAAGACCCTTCGTGCTTGGTCCCCACCTCTTGGGACACCGGTAACATACACTCTGGAGGCATACAAGGTGTACAGGACAGTGCTGGCATTTTAAATTTCACAACCATTTTAATGTTCGCTTGCCATTAAGTTCGTTCAACCCTTAGAAGGCTCAACCTGTATCCTCATTCAAAATTCAAGTCCCGTGGGTCAGAGCCCCAGGGGCGAATAGATGGCTCGGCTGTAATGAGCCTGCATTGCTCATTGAAGAGACCCAAGTTTGTTCCCTAGCACCCATATCAGGCCACTCGGAACTGCACAGCTACAGGGAATCCAACATCCTCTCCTGGCTTCTGCATTCATGTGCACATACACTTACACAGTCAAAGAAAACAAAAAAAAAAAAAAAAAAAAAAAAAAAAAAAAAAAAAAAAACCAACAGGTAATAAAGGCTCATAAGTAGTTAATGAAACTGGACTTCAATTTGTTTAAATGCCAATTCTCTTTTGTTAGGAAATAAACTGTGCCTGCCCCCTCCCCCACTTACTGAAGTACTAATACCCAAGCAATTAATTTCACAAGAGGTCATCATAACAGATCCTAATATGGTATGATTGGCAGTACCATCCAAGGAGATCAGGTACCAGGCATAAACACAGAAGGACAGGTAGGAAGATAAGGTCATCCACAGTTAAAGAGGGAGCCCCTATGGAGGAGAACGTACTGGCAACTACATCTCAAACTTCTAGCCCCTAGCACTGAGAGAAAATTAATTTCTATTCTTTAAACTACTGGACTCTGGTACCATGCTGTGACAATCTAAGAAAAATGATAAGTCCCCCCTTTGTATTTTCCTCTGGCGGGATTGCCAGGGAATTATCAAGAAAGGTCTGAGGGCACTCTCCTATACTTTCCAAGAAGCTGTCCTTCACATCCTCAGCTCCAACCAGGGTGATCTCCAATCCAAAGAGAACAAGAAGGCCTTATACCCTAACATGGAATAAAGGCCCTTGCATGCCCCAAGCCCTCCCTTGCAATGTTCAGAGCCCTCTGGCCTCCACATGTAGGATTGCCCTGCCTTTACCAAATACTGAGTGCTACTAAGAAGATGCCCTCAAAGAACAGCACCCAATGCCATCTCAAAAAGCCGCAGCATTTCTCTTGATGCCCTAGCCAGCTCTGTTCAGCCACCACTGCATCTCCTGCTTGTGAGTAAAGGAAGAAGCAAGGGCAGAGCGCCTTACAGAATGCAAAAGTGAAGTTCAGAGCAAGAACTGTCGGAACATTAAGACTCCCAGTTGCCTTAAGACCTAACTCACAAGTAATTGCTTTTCCTTTCATTGGAAAAGTTCATACAGGAGAGCTGTCTGCGTGCTGACTATGGTTACTTACTAGTGCTTGGAGTCACAAGCTCTACAGCTTTCATTTTCTACCCTGTCCACAGACAATAGATGTGTTTGGCACAGAGAGCGGGCACAAAGAGAGTGGTGTTGTAGTAACAGAGGACCAGAATAAAGTCACACTTCTGGGAGGAAGCCCGGGTGCCAGGGGCAAAGGGAAACAGCACATGGCTTGTCCTCAGGTCCCAGACCCACGAGGCTCCAGTGCAGGTCTTGGTATGACCTGCATTGCATAGTTCCTGGTAAAGTCCATAAGAGCTAGGCACAGCTTAGCCCAGAAGTTCGCAGAAAGAAATGAGAATTCCCCTTCCCTTGGAGTCTTAGCCAGGATGGGCATTTTTGTTAAGGGCACATCACAGCCACAGGGGACTTCAGACACACACCTGCCAATCCCCTGTGGTGGAAGGAGCAGCTGACTGATAATTAACCAGGTGAACAGGGAACTTGTCAACCACTTAGATAAGACAGCCCTTGAATTGATTCAGCTCCCAATTACTCTGGTGACTGTCCCTCCACCCCCTGCTGATTGTATAGGATTTGGGAGCAATTTCTGACAAGGAAGTAAGAAAAAGGAAGAATGGTGTCTGAGCCTACAAATGATAGGATTTTGCTGTTAAATCACCTAACACCAGGCCTCTCAATAAGGAGTAATTGGCTTTAAAGGGTCAGGAGACACACCCTGCTGTGTGACTTTGCCACAGAATCTTTAATGCAAGGATGAACGTAAAAAAAAAAAAAAAAAAAAAAAAAAAACCCTTCAAGCACTGAAGTTATTTTTGTTTTAAGATCACACACATAAAAATAAATACATAGTACATAAAAAATAAAATAAATGCATAATACATAAATTTAAAAATAAAATAAGTACATAATACATAAAAATAAAAATGAGACATAACTAAGCTTCCTTACCCAACTCAATATTCTTTACATCCTTTACCAGTAATTAAATACCGACTTTGAGAAATGGTTGGAATTACTAAGCTGTGGAGTCTTGAGTCTGTCTCTCTCTGCGTGACTGGTGCAGCCCTGGGTAGATCCAAAACTCTGCAAATGCTCAACTATTGGCTGCTTCATATTTGGAAAAGGTTTTGGCTTTGAATTCCTGCTTACTGTTTTCAATCTGAGCTTACCTCAGTTACTTTCCCAGAGATATCTAATAGAAATTAATAAAAATTGGATTGCTTAACACAATAGAAATGTATTCCGGAACAAGAAGACCAGAAATGTATGACCAATGTGGGGAGAGGCTTGGGAAGAGCCTGTTGTGTACAGATCTGTTCATGTTCTTCTAGTACACGCTGCTCCTGCTGCAGTCTCACAGTCCCCGTGTGCAGCCACAGAGACATCTGTGTGCCTTTCCTCTCTGTCTTTTTTCCAACTCCTCTGCTTCCTCATTTAAAACACCAGTGGACGAAGGTCCTTCCTGAATCACATCTGCATAGGTACTGGAGGAGAGGATCTCAATATGTCTTCTGAAGGGATAACATTCAACTGACTACAATGTCTACAATCACAACACACCGAGGCAGGATAGAAAGATGGGAAAACTGATGGGGACATGGGGAGTGAAAATCGGTTCTCCAGAGTCGGGGGTTAAAGCCTCTCACTCACTGGAAGCCACAGATGCTGTGAGGGCTGACTATGTGGGTATGACCATGTGTAGAGATGTTATTAAACAATAATGCTAAAACAATGAACTATGCTTGCAGCCTGAGTAGGGTCACCTGCTACTGGCAGGTGTTTCCTGAAGATCTCAAGAGACTGGGTCTTTGTATAAATTATTTATTTGTCTGCTCCACGTTATTAAAATTTAAATATTTAAAAAATATTAATCATAAATTATTAAAATAATTTAATTGTTAGTGACAGAAAGAATTGCGTGCACCCAACACACACACACACACACACACACACATACACACACACATACACACACACACACACACATACACACACACACACACACACACACACACACACACACACACACACATCAGAGAGCAATTTGTGGGAATCAGTTTCTCCTTCTACCATTTGGGACCTAGGGATGGAATTCAGACTGCCAGGCTTGGAAATGAGTGATCCTACCCACTGAGCAATATTGCAGGCCCCAAGACATAACTTTCCATGCAACACCCTAGAACCTATAGTTTTCCCCTGTCAGCTCCAATCCCACCCAATGTATATCAGGAACCACAGTATGGTATCATTTACCAAAAACAAAAAAGTTCCTTGGCAACATTTGAGGTGGAACTTGAGAAGTTGCTGAAACCCTAAGTGTGGCTACCATAAAGTCACTTAATCTTGACTCACTCCAGAGAAGCCCACAGCCTCACCCCGGTGTGTCTGACCTTTGTTCCTGTTCTTCTCTAATAACCCCACCCCCACCTCCTTCTTACACATATGTTAGAATCTCTTTCTATAGAGCTCCAACTCTGCTTCCAACTGGCTGTTCTGAAAAACTTCTGTGAAGCCAAGAACCCAGTCTTCACCTGAGTAGAGGCTACAGTGGACAGCAACATGGAGTAACATGGAACCCCCCCCCCACACACACACAC
This sequence comes from Micromys minutus, assembly GCF_963924665.1. Lineage (NCBI taxonomy): Eukaryota > Metazoa > Chordata > Mammalia > Rodentia > Muridae > Micromys > Micromys minutus. The sequence continues at coordinate 24,622,734 of NC_137982.1, read as the reverse complement.
ACACACTTCACTGTCAACATTCTCTCCCTCACAAACTAGTCAGGACTGGCTTGCTCTCTGATCCCAACTATCTCTGAGCCACAGTAAAGAAGTTCAGTGACCACCCCCCTTGCCTGTAACAGGGCTCATGTCTGCCTTCTTTCTAGGTTTACCTTACTTCCTTTACAATTCACACAGAAAGACCCAGTTCAAATGGCTGCACCCTTACATTCCCTTGTTTGGCTTCATCAAACTCACTGGATTCTTCTTTTAAAATTATCGGGGTCTGCAAGATGACTCAGCTGAAAGCTAAGCCAGCAGACAGGGATTGGATCCTAGAAACCTGTGGCTGAGGGAGGGAACCCATTCCCCAAAACTGTCTTCTTCCACATAGCACACATGCATGTGCCACATATTATGTATTATGTATGTGTGTGTATAATTAAATAAGATATAACTGCATGCCTGGTGGAGGGAAGATTCTTGTCTCCTGCAGAGAGGACTTGGTACTCCTTACCTTTCCCCTCACAAGCATTATGGCAGTAGAGATAGAACCCTGCTTACTAGATGACCCCTCCCTCCCACATAGTGCAGCGATGCTCTGCATATAGAGTGCTCACAGATATTTGCTTAACAGAAGACACACACTGTAGGAAAATAATATAGTCCTTGCCTCTGAGCTGAGATGGGGAGGGCAGAATAGGAACAGAGGTAATTCTTAACACAATAGCATCTGAGTCATAAAAGAAAACAAATTCGTTTCCATGGGAGGCAAAGAAATGCCTTTGAAAGTGGAGGCATTGGCGGAAGATGGATCTCAAGGGACAGGCAGCATTAAAGGAGCAGATGCTGCGGAGTCTGGGAATGAACTGGAGAAACTGTGTCTGGAAAAGACACAAGACCAAGCCAAAGTAAACACCGCTTACCAGGTTATGTCCAACTGTGTGAGGGGTGAGTGGCAGAAAGCAGGGTCAGGAAGGCAGTGCAGTTGAGAGAATGCCACCACAAAGGGCAGGTGGGAGTTGCAGAAGGCGGTGGACCATATGGTCACTAACATATCTTCAGATGGTCACTTAACATGACAGCCCAGAGCCCAACAAGGTTGTGCACCAGATGCATCTGGGTGGTTTCAAAACCGCCTTATGTAAAAAGTGAGAAAGATAAAATACTTCTCGACTGACGAGAAAATCGGGCTGATACTTGGTCTTTTTGCTTTAAAATTTCTAAGACAAATATTTAACACTTTTACATGAAGTTCCACTCTTTTCTCTTTCCCTGGGGAAGAGACACTTTTCTTTGTTGGTTATCCTTTTAGTAGACACTGAGAAATTACTTCTGTGTTATGTAAATGGTAAGTTTGGTGAGTATAGTTATAAGTTGGCTCTATTTGCTGGAAAGCATTTTCCAAAATTTAGTCCTCCCTCCCGCTCAGAACCAAATATTTACAACCATCTGGTGGAAGAGGTCCATTTGTTTTCATGGCTCCAGGTGGTCATCTAGGGTGTGAAGGTAAAGTAGGAAGAGAAGGGACAATGGGTCCTATTGGTTCTAGTAAGAGGTGATATATTACCAAAAAATACAACAACGATATATATATGTAGGCAAAGAGCAAGTTCCATGAAGACCGGGGAACTATTTGGATTCCGGGGTGAGAAGACTGTAGCTGAGAAATGGCTCCCACAAATTTTGAGTTGATAAGAATCACAGGACAAGAGAGGACACCATCTGAGAAAGAACTGCCTGATTTGTTTCCAGACAAATCTGACTTGTGCTTCGATGTGTGAATCTGAGGTCTCAGAGGGACCTTTGTGAAGGTGCTTCTAACAGGCATCTGTAAATATTAGGCAGCCACAAGGAAGAGAGAAAGCTTGCCACTCAGCACAGGCGGAAGATTCCTCACTCACACCCAGCAATGGATGCATTCCTTTCATCATGGAGGTGGGGTGTAGAGCCTGATGAGGCTTCTCGGGTGTGCAAGGGTGCACGTGAGGCAAACTCCTGAAACAAGCATGGCCGGAGAAGAAGGGCAGCTGGTAACAAGCAGCCATAGGAAGATCCAAGGTAGAAACCAGCAGGAGGAAGGCAGGGACTGAAAGATCAGTAAACTGGTAAATAATCATCATAATAATAGGGGAGAAGTCAAGGAATGCTCTGGGCTTAAGAACCATCAAAACCCAGCAACTTCCAACTCATTGGTCTGGGGGATAGGAGGGACAGCCCTGAGAGCAACCAGAATTCAAACAATGACTTTTGGAATTTAAAAACAAGAATAACTGTATTTTCTAAGTATGGGCAACGGGGGGCAGCCAGAGATAGAGAAACCATGAAAGGTAAGAAAAATATTAAAAATTAATTAAGGTCCTGTTGTGCATTGGGTCTGAACTTCGAAGCTTGGTCCCCAGGCTAATGGGAGGTGGTAGGCAGGAAGTTCAGTCATTGGAGCTGCCATGAAAGGAAATTTTGGGACAAAGCCCTTTTCTGTTCTTTCTGTTTCCTGGAGGCCATGGGGTAACCAGAGTTGTGCTTTATAAAAATAACGGGAGAAGAAATATGTTTGGTGGGTGTGTAGTCAGCTGTGGGAGAGGGGGGTGTCTCTGGGGCCCATTCTGAGTGACCAGCCACACGATGATATGGTATAGAAGAGAGTCTATTCAGGTTCTTGTTTCACAGATGTAATGAATAAAACTAAAAGTTTGACCTACACAAGTCTTATGCCTGCTGTCAGTCTAGTGCGTCCATCGTGTGTTAGTCCTGTTTCCTTAAAGTCATTGGTCACCTCTGCCTCTTGGTCTACCACTTCTTCCACATCCCTTGAGGGGTTTGACAAAGACATGCCATTTAGGGCTGAGTGCTCCAAAGTCTCTCACTCTGCACACTGTCCTATTATGGGTCTCTTTGCTCACTACCATCTTCCTCTGTGGGTCCCTGCTCACTACCATCTTCCTCTGTGGGTCCCTGCTCACTACCATCTTCCTCTGTGAGTCTCTTTACTCAACACCATCTACCTCTGTGGGTCTCTTTACTCACCACCATCTTCTTCTGTGGGTCCCTGCTCACTACCATCTTCCTCTGTGGGTCCCTGCTCACTACCATCTTCCTCTGTGAGTCTCTTTACTCACCACCATCTTCTTCTGTGGGTCCCTGCTCACTACCATCTTCCTCCGTGGGTCTCTTTGCTCACTACCATCTTCCTCTGTGGGTCCCTGCTCACTACCATCTTCCTCTGTGGGTCCCTGCTCACTACCATCTTCCTCTGTGGGTCCCTGCTCACTACCGTCTTCCTCTGTGAGTCTCTTTACTCACCACCATCTTCCTCTGTGGGTCCCTGCTCACTACCATCTTCCTCTGTGGGTCCCTGCTCACTACCATCTTCCTCTGTGGGTCTCTTTACTCACCACCATCTTCCTCTGTGGGTCTCTTTACTCACTACCATCTTCCTCTGTGGGTCCCTGTTCACTACCATCTTCCTCTGTGGGTCCCTGCTCACTACCATCTACTTCAAGAAGCTTCACTGATTAGGGTACAGCAATGCCATTACTAGTCATTTCTTTGTTATGTTCCTTTATCCTTTTTGTTAGAGTAGCTGGGTTTCCACTAGGCCCATGACCTAGTTCATTTCATGTTCCTGGCCATTTTAGCATGGCCATGTATTCCCAACACTGAGACGGGGAAGAAAATACAAAGTCCTCCTACCTATAAACAAGAAGCTGTTTGCAATTGATACCTGCTAGGATAAAGAGAAACCAGTTCTCTCCAGTGGAGTGTCACATTGTATAAAAACCACAGTCCTGGGCAGGCCCCACGCCCAGCAGTAGTTGGCCAACACACAAGCAGACTCCATGTTTTGTGTGTGTGTGTACTTTTTCTTTTGTTTTAGTGTACTTGCTCATACTGATTTTTTTAAAACATCTGTCTGTTTGAATTTTCCTTTTTTTTTTTTTTTTTGGAGGGAAGAAATTTAAGAGGGTAATCTGGGAGGAGTTGGAAGAGAAGAAAGAATATGATCAAACATACAGTTTAAAAATATTTTAATAAAAATATTTAAGATTCATAAATTTTCATTTTGTGCATAAGTGTTTGAGCTGTAAGTATGTAACTTCCATGTGTATATGCATTGCCCTCAGAGGCTAAGGGAAGGTGGTAGATCCCTTGGAGCTGGGGTTATAGACAGCTGTGAGAAGCTATGTGGGTGCTGGAGTGCAGCCAGGATCCCTGAAAGAGCAGCAAGTACTCTTAACCACTGACCCATCTCCCTAGCCCAAGTGCTTCTAAATAAAAAGATAAATAAGAGTCAAGAAGGATTCTTAGAAGAAAATTAATTTAACAGAAAACAAATTAGCAGAGGCCTAGAAAATGAAATCAAATAATCTTTAACAAATGTAATTTGGTGAAGATAAACAATAGGCACAGAGGGTCTGTACAAACAGGAAAAAAAATCTGGAAACAAAGAGAAGAGAAAGATGCAGAATAAATAATGAATTTTCCTTGTATTCCCAAGATTCAGTGCGAGAGCTTCAGACTCAAAGGGTCAAGAGAAACTTCAATAAAATGGATAGAAAGAAATGTGTGTCCTTGCAAGCCATCAGAAGCCTGGGAGAAAAAAAGTTCTGAGCATTCATGAAGAAAAAGACCTGACTTGTCCAGAACCACAGACACAGAGCATTCCTGAGGAAAAACAATTTCAATCTTCTCTGCTCACGTGTGAGAGAGAGCTGGTGTGAACATAGTTAGAAATGTTTATCGCTATGTGATGGCTCAAGAACCCAGCTTCTGTTTAAAAGAATCAGAGAAGCGTCCCAACCACACCAAAGAACTGGCAGAGAAAAATGCTCAAACAAAAGTCCAACCAGGAGGGGCTGCCAGAGGGAACGAGGTCACAGGCACAGGATGAGAAACATTTGATTATTGGGGTGGGCACACAAGACCTGTGTTCATGACCTTTACCCATCTCTCTTAGTTTGCTTTTTAGTGAGAACATTCTCATACAAATCTGTATTTTTAATTTCTCTTGGAAAAAATCAAAAGATGTAACATCTGAGATGTCCACACTGCAGTGCATGTCTGTGGAGGTGGGGAGGAACCAGGTATAATAGGGGCTCTGGTGTCTTAGGAGAAAAGTCAGAGATGCCCTGGGTTTGCAGGAGGCCTCATCCCAAAGGAGACCAGGAGACTAGAGACAAAGTGCTCCTCCTTTTGCAGCATTAGGTCAGCCTCCCATGGCTGCAGGGAAGATCTGATTTCATTCCTTCCCCCCCCCCCCTTCAGACACTCTACAGCGCCTAGTCACTTTCAGGACTCTTTCCTAAGTGCCTCCAGTTTGCTCCAATTGGGCTATGAAATCCTGCTCCTCTTTACCTTGGAAAGATGTAACGCCATATAGAGTTGCTAAACCGTGGCTGGGAGCTGAGATATTAAACTAGTCTTCACATGCAGCTGCCCAGCTGTGCAGGGAAATGGGGGAGGGGCTGGACTCCTGCAGTGGGAGATTCTGCGATTCCTTGAGTGTTGAAATGACATGGGCAAGTGGGTCAAGAGACCTACCCCTGCGTCCACCTTGACAACCCTGAAAACTTTAAGAAGGAGAATGTGCCATGGCTGAACACAACTGCAGCCATCTCTGACAGATATTCACACCACGAGTGCCTGTGTATGCATCCCACATAGTCTTGCTCATATATTTGCATAAATTTCTAATCAAGGATGCCTACCCTACTCAATTGTGGAACTTCTTGTAGTCATGCTAAAGTATTGAACAATGTGCTCTGACTGGAGCTAATCACAATACATAAATTCCTGTGAAACAAGAATTAATTTAAATTGCTCTTTGCTCTCGAAGCTTCTCAAGAGGTTTTTCTATGCCTGCCCTTCAGAGACAGCATCTCCCGGGCTAATGGCTTCTATTCATCACGAGCCAAAGGTAACTTGGTAGTTACACTGATAACAGCCCTCCAATTGCTTCACTGAAGGTGTTCCATTTTGGTTTCCATTTACAATGTGCAGGGGTTTTAGCTACACATCATCTCATCACCTTCTAGATGCATAGTACTGGTTGCCTTAGACATAGAATTTGAACCCATGTTCTGAAGGAATCACATCCTCCATTACAGGTCCTAGTGCAAAGCAGTGAGACAAGCCCAAAGTACGATACTTCCTGCAGCCAGACTCTATTCTAGAACTTTCCCCATAAGCCCCTTAAGTTCCTCACTCTGCTTGACAGAATTGTGAAGATGTTTAGAAAAAACGGTGGTCTAGGTAAACCTATACAATATTTGAGAAATGTTCCTAGTGCCAGCAGGCAAATAAGGAAGGTCTTTTAAGCCTATGGCTGTGGACCTCTGCCTCCAGTCCCTACTTTTTGTTACCACAGGATTTTGTCTGGGAGTTGTTTTTCCTTCACAAATCTTGGAGTTATTCATATGGTTCTGAGTAGCCTCACAACCATAATTCTATAAAGCTGAGAGGTTTTCTTGGCCACACCCTTCAGATCCCTATTATAAGTCTACAGTGTTAGACTTTTTCTACTTGAGTTCCCCTAAAAGAAGCTCCTCCCTCCTTGGAAATGTGCCTTTCAGAAATTTGAAATGATGGGCCTCTTGAAGAATCTGCTGTGAGCCATGACACTCCCTCCACAAAGATCACACGTACACATGCTTGTTTTCAGTGAGGGCACCCCCAAACCTTCAGGGTCCCACCCTGGTACACATTCCACAGGAACCGTTGAAAAGCAACTGATACCTCCAGGAAAATAAAAACCAGGACGGTGCCGTGCAAACTGCAGCCAGCGACTGAGGAAAATACATGGTTTGCTTCCCCAGAGCTTCCCTTCTGGGCTCACTTTTCTGGTTTCCTGTTGATGTAGTTGTTCCTCTGTAAGTATGCTGTGACTTAGACCCACCAAACACTGGTGTGTTTACTAAAGGGCTAGACACAGCCCCCACTTTGACCAGGAATATAAATTTAAAAGGGAAAGAAAAGAAAAAAGAAAAAGCCAGAGCAAGAGACCTCACATCTAGTCCTGATTCTCTGCACACATTAATTCATAGCCGTGCAGGTGGAGGGGTGGCTCCTGTCTGTAAGCTACAGGCACTTGATGTTCATCCCACCTCCCAGTATACTCTGTGCTCCTTCAAGGCAGAAACCACACTCATTTTTACCAAGGTGAGGTAAAACCCTCCCCCCTCCCCTTCCCTCCTCCCTCTACCTCCTCCCCACCTCCTCTGGCTCAATCTCCACCTACACTGACATTGGCAATGACCACACTGAGGTCCACATCACTCCGTGCACTAAATGAAGAGACCTAAGGCTCAGCTTGGACAAGAAACCAGCCAAGTCATTCTCTGCCAGTTCTCAGGTTGGTTTTCAGCTTCTGATGTGAAACATAAAATACTCACCGAGGATGTGTTTCAGGGAGCTAGTCTTTTTATAGTACTACCAAAATGAGGGGTGGAATAGAGGGTGGGGGGCACCAAGAGATCTATGAAATATTCTTGTACAGCTGTTCACATCTTAGCATTTAATTAGTTGTGATTGCAATTTAAAAAACAATTAAACTCTGTGGGGATTATTTACTGCATCTCCGGATAGTTGTGGTTTTTTATGCCTGTCAAAAAGAGACTACCGGACCAGGAGAGGCTGTGACTGAGGGGACAGATGCTGCCCTCCCCCCTCACCATTTCTGTTGCCTTCCTTCTGAGGTGGGGAAAATGTTTTTCTATTCTTTTCTTCCTTCTTTCCTTCCCTCCCTCGCTTTCCCTAGGGTTTTTTTTTTTTTTTTTTTTTTTTTTTTGCATCATTATATAATTTCGGAACACACATTTCCAAAGTTTTTAAACTGTATAGACCCCACTGAGTCTTATCTGAATTGTGGTTTTCATTAGCACGTCCAGCCGTATCTGATCTGAAGGTCCTTGCCCTGCCTACACACGTACTGGCATTTAGAGTCCTAAAAACCAGTTAGAACCAAAATACATACCCTCCTAAGCAAGAGCTTGGTACAGAGCAAGTGAGGGAAACAGAAGGCATTCATTTTCTTATATTGGTGGACAGCTTCCAATTAATTTGGATATTAATAGAAAACCAGTGGATTTATGAAATATGCAAAGTAAGGGTACATCAGAAATTCACTTTGGTACCCTACAGTGGAATCCTGGGGCAGATAAAAGGACTGTAGGGAGACACTAGGAAAGTCTGAGGCACATGGGCATTAGTGAATTGTTACTGGCTTACTAACTGTGAGTGGATGCCATCAAATGCAGGAGGATGGGGAGGGCAGACACCGAGGGACAGGAATGGAGATGAAGGGACCCTCCGTTCCTGTTTTAGCTTCTCTGTAAATATCCTAAAGTACAACAGTCGCTAGTTTTTAAAAATATCCTTAGTCCCTTAACATTTATAATCAGACAAAGGTGGAAAATATTTTTTTTAACAACATATTTTGTTTACTGACCCTCCAAAATGGCAGGAAGCAGGCCCAGGGTGTCTGTCTATCAGCACCAAGTATGCATAACAAACATGAAAACATCTGTGAACTTAAGGGACCAGTTTTAGGACAGTAGTGCTTCCCGCCCAAACTTCTACGGCTGCAATAATTCCTACCCTTGCCCAATAATGTACTGCTAACCTCTTCGTGACTTTGAGTTCAAGGAAGCAGTTGGCAGATGCTAAGTGACTTCTTGGTTTGAAACCCTCTGTAAATGCTAAAGGTCCCTGTTTCTGGAGAAAAGCAAGGTGGGGCTCATAAGCCCCAGTAAAGTGTCCTCACCCCTAGCATTCTGTGGTTGCTCAAAAGCATTCATCCAGAGTGTCTCCATGGTGGAACCCGCCCCGGCTGCAGTGTGCAATCCCTGGACCGTGTCTTTGTGGGCACCTGGGCCTGGAGCCTCCCTGGAGGACTTCATTTAAATGGTGTTGGCTGGGGGCCAGAATACTGGTCTTTCTTAAAAGCTGACCAGGGGTTTTGATGGATGGCATGGTTGAGTAATAGGGCAGCTAAGAGAATTACAAATCAGAGGAACTTTCTCCTCCAGCAGCGAATTTACCTTGTGGCTAGGGCTAGAGTTACTAAGTTGTTACTTAACTATTCAAAGATGGCTGGCGAGTGCCAGAAGCTTGCAAGAGCAAAGGACTTCTCAGAAGGACCTAGCCCTGAGGACGCTTTGATTTCAGACCTTCAAATAGATTAGTAAGTCAGAAACTATGGGTAGAGTAAATTCATTTATTAAGATACAAAAGGTTGTGTAAGATTACAAATATAATTCATTGGCCTGTGACTTTAAACTATCATGCAAGATATTAAATATCATGGTATTCCCAGACATCCTGTTTTAGTATATTCACCATGCCTTTATCTTCCCCAACTTTCTTGTAAATGCCCCCAATCTCGTTTCCTCTTTCCTTGTATCTTTTTCCTTCTTCCTGCCCATCTCCAGTTCCTATATCTGTCCTCTCCTGCCCTTCCTCGATTCCTACATTGTCCTCTCTGTCTCCTTTCTAGTTTCTAAGGCTCTGCCCACATTTACATATACACAGGCAATATTACAAGCTAGGATATACATCTGAGAGAAAATATGCAACTTTTGTCTTTTCAGGTTTGTGATATATATATATATATATATATATATATATATATATATATATATATATATGATCTTCAAATGATATTTTTGCAGAACATAATGATATAAAATATACAAAGAATGAAGAAAATTAAAAATGCATCCAAACACTAATGGCTAAGGCTTGGCTGCATCTCCCATAGACCCCAGTGGAGAGCTGGTCCCCAGCCCATTGCACAATAGTGAGTTGATGGAACATTCAAGAGATGGACTTTTGGAGAAAATGGATGTGCATGTGAGACAACTGTTGGACGAGGTCCCTCTTCTTCCTCTGCTTTTGTTTCTGCCTGCCAGGTGGTTAAGCAGCTCTGTTCTACAGTGCAGTTCTAACAATAGGCCCAATACAATGCCTTCACCAACTGTGAACTGGAACTTCTGCACCTTCAGCCCAAATAATCTTTCTCCCTAGATTCTCTGTTAGTATTTCCTCTAGGCTCTGCCCAACAATCACCTAGCAACAGCCAGGTACATACCTGGTTCATATATAAAAGGACCTTCCTCCCTCCCTGTCGATCTCTCTGTCTGTCTCCCCCCCCCCCCCGTCTCCACATTTTCTTGGCTGGTCTCTTCCCCTCTTTCTCTCTCCTCTCTCTTTCTGTCCTTCTCTGCCCTTTCTTTCTCTTTCTTTCCCCAGACCTTATTCCCTTATCCCAAATAAACTTCATTTTATATTAAACCAGTGGAGGAAGGGGAGATGACTCAGCATGGGTCCCACTAAGCACCACCCTCCCCCCGCTACATCATGCCACCATATTATAAAACATATTACTCTCAGACACTATGTTACAAAGAAGAAAAATTAGCAGCATGTTAGCTCTTAAAATAAGCAAACAAAAAAGCTCACAGAGTAATATTCATATCAGAAACAACAAGAAACAACCTGGGAGCAAGAAAGTTCTCAGTGTAAACCAACTGCCTCTTAAGCAGCACACACTCTCAGACCCCACGTAAATGCTGGGTGAGTGTGATGCTGGGTGTGCATGACATTGGGTGTGCATGATGCTGGGTGTGCATGACATTGGGTATTATGACATTTGGTGTGCATGACTCTGGGTGTGCATGACTCTGGGTGTGAATTGCCTGCAATTCTAGCACTCCAAGCACAGACACAGGGGATCCCCTTAGAAGGCTGACTAGCTGGGCTAACCATAGTAATGACCAACTCTGAGCTCAACAGAGAGACCCTGTTCCAGTGAACAAAATGGTGAGCCATCCAGAATGACTTCCAATGTCAACCTTAATCCTCCATATGCACTTGCACACCCATGTTCTCACACATTATTATACACATGTGCACATGAACATGTACACACGTGCATACACACACATACATGTGGAAAAAAATTAAAGGAATAATCCATGCTGAAAATACACCAAAACCAAAAATATTAACAATAGTCTAAAAAATATAAAGGGTAAAAAATGTCAACTGTTAGGAAGAATAAGACCTGTTCCTTCTCAGTCTAAGACACAGACTCAAGCATTATAGATTACAGAACAGCTTCACCAGTAGGATTAACTGGAAGATGTGAGTAAAAGTCGACTCCCTAAGAACAGAAGTCATACTCTGTTGTAAAAACCCTGGGGTGCTTATAGAATTTCTCATACATTTGTTTTCTAAGAAGTCCCCCAAATTCTCAAATAATCTGTCACACAGACAACATTCCTGGACTAGTGCCAAATACTGTTCATGTCTGAAGTCTACCTTGTCTGCAAAGGAATGCAGATTTGACTACAGCAAATGAACAAGCACAAAAGAACAGCAACAGGGTGTGCTGCTGAGGATGGAAGAGAGCAGGCTCTTGGTCTTAGTGGTAGTGTAAACTGACGTAACCTGGAGATATCTACCAGTATTTAAAATGCTATCTAGGGCTGGTAAGATTGCCCAGTGGGTAAGGGGAGCTGCCAGGAAAACTGAGTTTAATCCCTGGGTGAGGACACAGACACAAACATACTAAAGGAAACGGATCAGTGCCTTGCTCAGCCAATATCAGAGACGCTTCCTCCAGCTCAGGCAGCTGCTGAGAACAAATACAGAGACCCACAGCTGAACTGTGTGCAGAGAGTGCGAGACTTTGGAACACTCATCCTAAGTGGGATGTCTCCATCAAATCCCTTACCCCAGAGTTCCGAGAGCCCTGCAGAAGAGGAGACAGAGAAAGTCTAAGAGCCAGAGGGGATGGAGCAAAGAAACATGTCTCTCTAAATCAACAGGGGCAATGGACATATAAACTCGGAGGGACTGAGGCAGCATGCAGAGGGTCCTGCCCAGGTCTGCACCAGATGGGGCCTTGAGCTGAGGAGAAGTGGAAATGGCCTCCCATTCCTAACCCAGAAGCTATCTCCAATTAGCAACCACTTACAAATGAATATTTGGTTCTCTCCAAGGGAGTCTCACAGGGGAACAAACTACTCTTCACGGTAAGCCCCGTGCCCAGCAGTTGATGGTCAGTGGTAGGCCCTGTGTCCAGCTGTGTATAATGTACAGAAAACAACAAACTCAGCAACATCACTGGAGGTTCTTAATGTCATGTCAGGATTTTTTCTTAATATTATTCTTGAATTTTACTCTACTTATAATCTTTCCTCTCTTTTTACCCTGCAGGTCCTTTGTGTATATAGTATGGCTTCCCAGTTCATGTTCTTATGGAATTCTCAGCTGTGGAGATGGGAGGGTCGCTTTGTATCTGTTTCTTGTTCCTTCTCTTGGGTTCTTTTCCATCTTGCTGTCTGTTTTGTTCTGGTGTATCAGTTTTTGTTTTATCTTACAATATTTCATTATTATCCCTTAAAAGCTGCTTCATTTTATAATGAAAAGCAGGAAGAAGATAGATCCAGATGTGAGGGGAGGTGGGAAGGAGCCGAGGAGGGTAGAGGGAGAGAAATCTATGAGGAGGGTATACTATCTGGGGCGGGAGGGGGCTACTTCAATAAAAGGGGGGATTAAAGGGGATGAAAGAAAAGTATTCTCTTTTGAGACAAGATCTTATCAAGTTGCCCAGGCTAGCTCTGAACTTGTGCAGCCCAGGCTGGCCTCAAATTTGCATTCCTTCTCCCTTGGCCTGGAAAGTGATGGAACTGTAGGTGTGAGCCACCACATCTGACTGTGCTTCCTTTTGTAAAGTAAATTACAAAAATACGAAACTTCCATGACCGGGTCTTGTTTCTGTTTTCCTTCAGAACTGAGTGTTTCCCTCTGCTCACTTCCTGTTCCAGGAGTTCTCAGAGGAAGCTACACACGTAGCTTCCCGTTCTTTACTCCATGATAGACCTCCTGCTTGGTCACCTACTCGGTCACCTCCGGCTTCTTTCAAGAATTTTCTCTTTATCATCGATGATCTGGGGAATGAAATGTTGCAGAGGTATAATTTTTTTTTGCATGTGTGTGTTACTTAAGTTGTGCATTATGTTCCTTTCTTTGTGATTTGGTAGCTGACATTAAATTCAGGAAATCCTTAGGAAAAGAAAAAGACATATTCATAGATAAAATATTAAAAATAGATACCTGTCTTTTGTCTGTAATACTCATCTAGAAATTTTTCCTATAGAAACCCTTGCAACTATGCCATATAAAGAATGTGCATGGGTGACCATGACTAGAAAGCATCAGTGGGTAAAGAGTTAGCTGTGGTCTTCTCCCCACACTGCTGTTAACAAGAAGGAAGCAACTTGGTGCACTTCTCTGACAAACAAAAGCTCCAAGATCTGCAAACACACAATAACGTTACGGCCACCATGCTGTGTGTATATAAGGACAGGAAAGCGTGCAGAAACAGTCCGAGGCTCTGCTAACATCAGTTGCTTCTGGGGAAGGAAAAACCACAGAACAGGAGAGACCTACTTTCACGAAGTGTGTTTTCCCAGGACTGCTTTTTTACGCTGTTCACGTTTTCTGATTCCAATAGTGAGGAAGCACAAGCCTCTAGCCATTTTATTTATTCATTTAGAACACAACATCTTAGTAAGATGAACTGTCTGGTGATAAGCCTGATGAACTCACTGCAGAAAATCCAAATTCCTCTCAACAGTCCCTCCACATCCCTCTGTTGGCTAACATGTCTGTACAATTTAATCAGAAAACATGCTCAGCGAGGTTTCTGAGAACTTCAATATTTGACTAGCACATGCCTAGTCAGGCCCTACAGAGCAAGAGCAGGACAAACCAATAGAAGTTGGCTTCCTCTCACAGCAAACCCACTTGCTGACACCAGATGTCCTTGTGATCTCTCTCCTCTTTCTCCTCAAGTGGACATACTACACACATTCTAGCCTTGGAACCTCTGATCATATGGTTCCTGTTTCCTGGGGCGCCCTCATCCTCCGCAGTCATACTGTGTACTCACTGGATCCACCTGGCTGTGCTAAAATGCCACTAAATTGGAAAACCTCCATCTAAGCAAGCTCACTACCTTCTCAGTCTCTCTAACTCCTTTTTGCACTTTTTAAAAAAAAAAAAAAAATCACTTATGCAGCAAGACCTGGCACCAAAGGAAGCTGAAGGAAAGCAGGGTCTGTGTTTAGGAAGCTAATCGTAGCTAATTGTACATAGGAGGCACTGAAAACTAAAACGCTCTTACACGTGCAATGAAATTTGCAGGTAAGAATTCTACAGTACAATTAATTTTTGACTAAGTAACTTCTCCAAGGTGTTTAGTTTCTTTCAAACCGTGGTCTTTTTCTCATCTTTCTGGCTTAGCTGATAAGAAAACAAAGAGCAGATAGAAAAGGGGCCTTTGAAAAGAAAAAGCATTCAAGGAAGGACAAGGAGCTCTTTCCACAATGTTCCATTTTTCTAAAATTTACCAAGCCAGAAATAGTGGGCTGGTTTTCTTTCTTTTTTTTTTTTTTTTTTTGGTTGGTTGGTTGGTTTCTGTGTGTTTGTTTGTTGTTGTTGTTGTTCACACAATTAAATAGTAACAGAAAACCTTCTCAATGGTATGGGAACAGAGCACAGTGCTTCAGACATGCCCTAAAACAAGGCTGAGGTGTAGAAAGTCATATGACCTGAAGAGTCTAGTCTAGACCTGGGCTTTCACAACCCAGTCAGTGTGTGTCAGATCCATCCAAGTCCCAGAGAATCAGAGACTGTCCTTGACCCTTAATGTCCTGTAACACTGAAGGAGCCCACCCTTGCAAATTCCAAATGTATGAGGGAATTCGATGAATCTTCCCTGGAATTCCCCACAAGAAACCGCACTAGCCTATGTGGCAGCATTGCTGGGTGAAGAGAAGTTTGGCTATCATGGGGCATCCAAACAGTCCTGCTGGAGGGAACCCCGATTCCCAGCTCATGTGGTTCTGTGAGAGAGCTGTGTATCCTGCGCAGCGCCAAGCCCCAAGCTGGCTGGCAGCCTTCATCTGACAGAGAAGACAGTTCTCACTGCAAGGGAGCAATGCCCTACTCAGGTGGCCTTCCCTGCTATTACTATTTCAGTGTGAGGAATAAGTCCCTGAATAATTCTCACCACTGCCTGGCCAAGGGGAGCTCCACGCCCTGGTGAATTAAAGTACTATCTGGTGTCAGCCAAAGGAACTGGCTGTTGGGAGTCCATTCTGGTATAGAAAGTAACAACCTATTATCAAAACAACTATAACAAAAGAGAGTAAAGCTAGGTTCATGTTATTTGCTCTGCTCCATAGGCTTTTGCAGTCCCTAGTCAGGCAGAACTTCTCCAAATGTGACTTAAGCCCTCCCTGGGCCACTATAAGCAGCATGGCTCCTCCCACTGCCATTGGAAATGCCACAGAGTTCCTAAACACTGTCCTTATTGTGCACCATGAAATGTCTGAGGTCCTCCTCCAGCTCCTTTAAAGTAAGCAAGCGTACTCCTCAGCATCCGAAATGATTGTCCAGCTTATTCCACTGATGCCCCTGATTTCTAAAAATTGATCATCTGAATGAAATTATTTGTTTTTACGGCATTCCAGTTCCTCAAGCATTTAACTGGCCCAGCTCCACGGTGTCCGCTGCACTCCAGAGCAGCGGGGAAACAAGAGTTACTTTTAGGAGCATCTGTCGTTGCAGACCCTGGGTTACCTCTGCTGTGTGTGCTTCCAGCATTTACCTAAAATTATCCCGTGCTCCAGTGACACTATTACAAGGGGCAGGAAGAGTGGCGGCCTAATGAGGCAGCAGATGACATCCACTGGTCTCCTATAAAAATCGGCACAAGCCAGGCTGTGGTTAATCAAGTCACCAAAGTCCTTTGGCCCTTGGACAAGGCAGCCTTTGTCAACACCTGAGAGGAAAATGAGCTGTCTCCTTTCTAGTGCTAATAAGTTGAGTGGGGAAAGGGTTAGGTTCCATGGGAAAATGTATGCTCAACTTCCCCAGGGTGAGCATCTTAAACAAGGTACTCAGGAGTGCAAGAAAATGCTTCTGCCTGAAACCTGAGCCACCTTGAGAGAGGTTTCCCTGGGTTCTTAAGACCAAAATTAGCCCTCTTCTTGGCACTTGGCATGCAGTGGTCTTCCATACTAGCTTATTGAATGAATGAATGAATGAATGAATGAGTAATTCAGATTTACACTTGGTTCTGAGTTTCCTGCATATCCAAGCAAACAGAAGGGCACTTCGCTGGTAGGCATAATTCTCATGTGTGCATGAGAGAGAGACTATTGCCTAGAAGATACAATGCTGTCAGCATTGTCTGGGAGAGTTCTGTTGATATGTGTCCACATATTCCTAAAATCCACAGCAGAAAGCTATGCGGACGGCCAGTACTTTTGGCTTTTCTTGCTGGTTGGAAAGATATTTTAGTCTCATGTGAATATTACTACCTGAGACTTTCCTATGGCTAGGAATAAAATAAGCAAAAGCAACTTGCGGAGGAAAGAACTTTTTGCAGTGCACAACTCTCATGCCACACTCCACCAGTGAGGGAAGGAACTGGGGGAACTCAAGGGAGGAACCTGGAGGCAGGTAACTGCATCAGCAGTAGCCATGGAGGGATGCTGCTCACTAGCTTGCTCCTTGTGGCTGACTTAGCCTGCTTTCTGATAGAACTCGTGGGAAGAACTGCTCACCTCTGGCTAAGCCCTTCCACATCAACCATTAAGCAAGAATGTAATGTCTAATACAATTGCTTATAGGCCAAGCTGGATGCAGGCATTGTCTCAGTTAGAATTCCCTCCTTTTAGATATGTCTAGGTTGCTGTCAAGTTGACAACACCTAGCCAGGACAACTGAGCCTTTGTCAACTTGACACACAAGTGCCTTACTATTTAACCATAACCATTCCTTCCTTGTTTCTCCTCAAGATCCCATATTAGTATATCACAATATCAAACATTTCAACTTTTAAAAGCCACACAGTCTTTAAAAATTCAAACTCTTTTAAAGTTTAGTCTCTTTAAAATATATAGTTTTTTCTAAAGAAAAAAAGCCTCTTCAAAATACCGAAAATTCCTCTAAAATTACAAAGTCTCGAAGTGGTGGTTCATATAAAATAAAAAGGGAGTTGCACCTTTCTTCCTATTTCAAGAAAGAAAACCCCAGGACAGAGCTACAGTCAGATAAAAACAGAACCAAAGTCCAACAGTGCAAAGGGCTCATTTTGGGATACCTGGGACTCACTCATGGTCTTCTGAGCTCTAAAAGGTCCTGCCAGCTCAACTTCTCTGGCTCTGTCACCCACAGGACACACAGTATACAATACTGGCTCAAACCAGTCACCACTCCACCCCTGCTGCTGTCCTTGTCGGAAAACCAATGACACTGCTATCTCCAAAACACTGGGGTCTCCATTGCAACTGGGCTGCACTTTCACCAACAGCCTCTCCTGGGCTCTCTTCAGGGACTCTGACCCTGCCACCTGGTACCCAGACTAAACATTTTTTCAATAATTCTTTTAATTCTGGAACTTCTACTGCAACCAAGGCTGTACCTTCACCAGTGGTCTCTCCTAATCTCTTGCAATGCCAAGCCTAGGCTGCTTTCCATGATCACTTCATGCCTTCCAAACTTATTGGCATCACCTGGAAAATTCTTACACGTTGCCAAGTCCCATTGCCAGCAGGATGTACAGTGTTAATTCCCTTGAAACCATAGCTTCTGTACGCTCATCTGAGAAAACGGTTCCTAGAAGATTTCTTGTCAGTGAACCTGCTCTCTTCTTCATCACAGCAGATTCTACAGTCCCAGCTGACCAGTATCAATTGTCTCAGCATACAAAGGTTTCCCTTTGGTGGTTCTGGTCTCCTGTTCATCACAAATGAGCCTTCAGCCCCAGATGACCAGAACCACAGACTGTTGATTCAAAATATCAACCAGACCCAAAAGAGTCTTGAAGTGACTCTCAAATTCCCCTCTGAAACTTCAGAAGCCTGGCCTCCACTGTCCGTGCTGATATCACATTATCTTTTAAGTCCCCACAGCAGCACACTTGGCTTTTTCTAAACCAAAGTTAGAGAGGCCTTTCTCAGAACACAGTCAGATCTGTACCAACAAAATCCCACAAACCTGGTGCTTATTGTCACCTTCGTTAGGTTTCTATTGCTAAAGATAAACACCTTGACTGAGAAGGAAAGGGAATGTTGCAGTTTACAACTTTCAGGTCACCTTCCACACCAGTGAGGGAAGTCAGAGCAGGAACTCAAGGTAGAAACCTGGAGGCAGGAACTGAAACAGTGGCCATGAAGGAAAACTGCTTGCTAGCTTGCTCCTTGTAGCTTGCTTAGCCTGCTTTCATATGTAACTCGGGACCAATAACCCATGGGTGGCACTGCCCACAGCAGGCTGGGCCCTTCCACATCAATCATTAATCAAGAAAATAACCAACAGGCTTGCTTATAGACCAGTCTTGATGGTGACACTTTCTTAATTATGATTGCCTCTTCCTGCACATGTCTAGGTTTGTGTCAAGGTGACAAGAAACAACCAAGACAATTTCCATGCCTACTATGGGGTCTAAATCAAGCTTTGTGGCTTCTTTGCAACCTTAACAGCCTTCGTGACTATGCTATAGAAACTCAGTTCTCATTGCCATTAGCTGACAGGGTCAAGAATAGGACCACAGGCTAAAGTGCTGAAGGAATCCCAAAGTTTAAACTGGAGTTAGGAACACGCCTGTAGTTTCTCTGCAAGAAGTCAGATATTGCTTGTTAACCCTCTCCTAGCTCTAGATTTATTTTCCTCTGTAGACACAACAGACATAGTCTATATTCAAACAGGGCTGTAGAGAATAACCAAGAGTGTATGATTCAGATCTAATCAAACAAATTTGGAGGTTGAAGCAATGGCTCAGCAGTTAAGAGTGCTAACTACTCTCTCCGAGCAGGTTTCTGTTCTCAGCACCCACACGGCAGATCACAACGTCCTGTAACTCTAGTTCCAAAGAAACCAACACCATGTGCTGTTGGCCTTGAGCTCATGCACACATGACACACATACACACACTCAGGCAAACACACACATACACACACACACATACACTCACACTCATATACAAACTACACCAAATAGTGCCACAAAAACATTCTCTTTCCACAAAGCAAGACACTGTGCTGGGGTCTAAGCAGGGTAAAGAAACTTGGAAGAAATAATCAGCCTTCTGAGTTTTGGGAATTTAATAGCAGCTTTCAAAGAGTGAAAAGAATAGTCCCTGTGTCAGGCAAGATGGGGCTAAACAGGACAGTGTTTTTGAAAATTAAATGTGTATTCCTTTGACTTAGCAAGGCCATGCCTAGCCATATAAAGTCTAGTGAAGAATAAAGACATAGGAATATGTTTGTGTTCTATATGGACAAATAGGCACAATCCAAATATCTGTTCAGAGAAATGGTGGTAACTGAACCATGGCTTATTTATTTACTTATTTAATTTAGACTGGGTCTCACTGCATATTCCTGGCTGGCCTGGGATTCTCTAATGTAGACCCAGCTTGCCTCAAACTCACAGAGATCTATCTATCTCTGACTCCCCAGGACTGGGACTAACGGTGTACCACCATCCCCCAGCCTCAAAAGACTGTAATGATTACTTAGTTTTGAGTATACTGATGCTTACTGAACATCGGCTTATAGAGGTGGATACTCAGTACGTGAGTTACATCACCTAAGACATGCCAATCAATATGCTTCTTGAGTTTATAATCTAGATGCAATGGTTTAAAGCGTTTTTATATTTATTTTATTTTATAGGTAGGAGTGTTTTTATCTGCATATATGTTTGTGCACTGTGCTCTTGCCTGGTGCCCTGAGGGGTCAGGAGAGGGTATCAGATTTTCCTTGAACTAGAGATGTGAGTGACCATGTGGGTGCTGGAAACTCTACCTAGATCCTCTGCAAAGCAACACGTGCTTTTAACCACTGAGCCATCTCTAAGGCTCTTAAAACAAAATTTTAATTGATGAATCCCAAATGGCTGCCCATTTTGAAGTAAAGACATACATATTTGGGAAATATATGCTTTCTGATATCTACATATTGCAACATTGCCTAACAAAGAGATGTTGGGCTCTCTTCCTCCCTCCCCCCACCCTTCCTAATGACCAAGTGGGAAGGGTTGGAATAACTTAAAGATAAGGGCTGCAGAGTGAGCTCTGGGTCTCTGGCTTTGATGCATGTGATAACTTCATGGAGCCAAAAGTGAATTTACCCTGACCATCCAGATACCATTGACTCTCAGATCCCCATAGGAGTTCATGGACCAGGGAGGAACGATGACTCAGAAGTTAGGAGCTCTTGCTATTCTTATGGAGAACCCAGGTTTGGTTCCCAGCACCTACTTGGTGCCTCACAACCATCTGCAATTCCTGTTCCAAGGAATCCTTCGTTCTCTCTGACCTCCATAGGCACCAGGCTCACAGGTAGTGCGCATGCACACATGCAGGAAACACACTCACACACATAAAATAAATTAATCTTTAAAAAGCAAACAAGACATTTAAAAAGAAAAAAGCAGAGTTTGAGGATAAGAAAAACACTAAAACCCTTTAAAGGATGCAGGGAGTAAATATTTGCTTCCTTGCTTGCGGATTCTGAGATCTTACCATTCACAGCCTCTGCCTATTATTATATTATTCAGTTTAAAAGAAAATATATCCAGCAAAATCATTTCAATGAAGAATTGTTTGTGCTAGATCAAAGGAATTTCCATCGTCCTCTCTCCCCTTTCTCTGTCTGCACCTATACATACACAAGCAAAAAAAAAAAAAAATCAATTTATCTTCAGTCCCCCAGTAAAAAATTTTTATATTTCTTAGCACTGCTCCCTCCTCATAGAAGTTGCTTAGAAAATACTGTTAATGCCAGATGTATTAGCTTTCCCTCACCTGTTTTCCCATTTGTCTCCACAAAAGAATTACTTTCTCATACAGCCTATAAGTCATCCTCGGCGGACTTCTTTGGAAAACAGAGGGAAAGCCACACCTAATTAACCCTCTTGCCTGTCCCCAATACCTGCTTCTCCCTTGCCATTGGTTTCTACGGATGTCCTTCCTCAATTCCCACATTTCAGGCAGCGCCACAGCCTGAGAGTGAGCATGGTAAACTGTTTCAGAGGAATGTCTGTTGACGGTTGGAAACAGGGAGAAGCAGAAACAAGCTTGCTCCCAGACTCACTGCACTCTGGGAAAGGAAAGTTCTAACAGAGAGTTATTGGGAAGCTAACAGGAACCTCCATTTCCTGATGCTGGAGTTGGACCCTAATAAAGTCCACCAAAGGCCATGGTGGTTTTTTCATTCAGTTAAAGCAAAGGTACTTGGATGTACTGACAATGTGTTTCCCAGGAAAGCAATATCTTCTTACTCTATTTCATCATCACTCACCTTCAGAAACTTAGTTCCAAAGGAAAAACAAGTGTATTTTTCACAGATTCATAAGGCTTCTGTAAACCTGTAAAACCAATATGATTTTTTTTTTTTTGCTTTTATTATCCGAAGGCTTTGGATAAGACACAATTCTTAACAACTCTATCATCTATGTAGTCAACAGATATATATGGGATCCCTGTTTCAGGTTAGACACCATACAAGGAAAGGGTGGCTGTGGGCTCAAACACTCAGACATAGCCTTCAAGGGAGCCAGGGAAAGACACTGAGTTCACAGATAGTTATTACTCTAGTTGAGACACATATAGAATGCTCTAGAAGCCGAACACTGAAAACATAGACAAAGGAGTCAGAGAAGATGCAAAAGCCAAATAGGTTCTAACCCAAAATGTCCAGGAGATCCAGGACACAATGAGAAGACCAAACCTAAAGATAATAGGAATAGAAGACGGCGAAGAATATCAACTAAGAGGCACAGAAATTATCTTCAACAAAATCACAGAAGAAAACTTCCCTACCCTTAAGAATGAGATGACCATGAACATAAAAGAAACCTACAGAACTCCAAATAGAGTAGACCAGAAAAGAAATTCTTCCCGACACATAATAGTCAAAAGGCCAAGTGCCCAAAGCAAAGACAGAATACTAAAGGCAGTAAGGAAAAAAAGTCATGTAACATAAAAGGAAGGCAGACCAATCAGAATTACACCCGACTTCTCAACAGAGACTACGAAAGCTAGAAGATCCAGGACAGACACCATGCAGACCCTAAGAGAACAGAAGTGTCAGCCCAGGCTGCTATACCCATCAAAACTCTCAATCACCATAGATGGAGAGACCAAGATAATCCAGGAGAAAATTAAATTTACACAATATCTGACCACAAATCTATCACTACAATGAAATATGTGTGGAAAACCCAATACCAGGAGGGAAACTACATCCTAGTAAAAACAAGAAAATACCTAAGCAAGAAAACTAAAAGAAGAAAGACACACAGGCACAATTCTACTTCTAAAAGCAAAAATAGCAGGAAACAGCAACCACTGTTACTTAATATCTGTTAACATAAATGGACTCAATTCCCCAATAAAAAGACATAGGCTATCAAACTGGATACATAAACAGAATCTAGCATTTTGCTGCATACAGGAAACTTATCTCAGAGACAAAGATAGACACTATCTCAGAGTAAAAGGTTGGTCAAAAACCTTCCAAGCAAACAGCCCTAAGAAACAAGCTGGAGTAGCCATTCTAATATCAAATAAAGTAGATTTTCAACCAAAAGTTATCAAAAAAGATAAGGAAGGACACTTTTTACTCATTACAGGTAAAATTTATCAGGAGGAACATATTCATAAAAGAAACCCTACTGACGCTCAAAAAATACATTGCACCCCACACAATAATAGTGGGAGACCTCAACACCCACTCTCATCAATGGACAGATCATGGAAGCAGAAACGGAACAAGGATGCAGTGAAACTAGAAGAGGTTATGAACAAATTGGAATTAATAGACATCTACAGAACATTTCATCCTAAAACAAAAGAATACAATTTCTTCTCAGCACCTTAGGGGCACCTTCTCCAAAATTTACCATATAATCGGTCTCAAAACAAGCCTCAATAGATATAAGAAGATTGAAATACTCGGATGCATCATATCTGATTACCATGGACTAAGGCTGGTCTTTAATAACAAGAAAGACAACAAAAAGCCCATAAACACATGGTAACTAAACAATTCTCTATTAAACAATAGCATGGTCAAAGAAGAAATAAAGAAAGAAATTAAGGATTTTCTAGAATTTAATGAAAATGAAAACACAACAAACTCAAACCTATGGAATGCAATGAAAGCAGTACTGAGAGGAAAACTCATAGTTCTGAGTGCTTCCAAAAAGATACTGGAGAAATCATACACTAGCAACTTGACAGCATAGTTGAAAGCTCTAGAACAAAAGGAAGCATATACACCCAAGAGGAGTAGAAGAAAAGAAATAATCAAACTTAAAGCAGAAATTGACCGAATAAAAACAAAAAGAATTATTCAAAGAATCAACAAAACCAAGAGCTGGTTCTTTGAGAAAATTAACAAGATTGATTAACCTTTAGCCAGACTAACTAGAGGGCAAAGAGAGAGTATCCAAATTAACAAAATCAGAAAGGAAAGTGGAGAAATAAAAACTCAAACTGGAGAAATTCAAGAAATCATCAGATCGTACTACAAAAGCAGGAAAATTCAACAAAGCAGGAAAATCTGGAGGAAATGGATGAATTCCTAGACAGATACCAGATACTAAAATTAAACCAGGACCAGGTAAACCATCTAAATAATCCCATAACGCCTAAAGAAATAGAAGAAGTCATCAAAAGCCTTCCAACCAAAAAAAGCCCAGGTCCAGATAGGTTCACTGCAGAATTCTATCAGACATTTATTGGGGATATAACACCAATACTCGCCAAACTATTCCACAAAATAGAGTCAGATGGAACACTACCTAACGCATTTTTTGAGGCTACAATAACCCTTGATCTTAAACCATACAAAGACCCTACAAGGAAAGAGAACTTCAGACCAATCTCACTTATGAACACTGATGCAAAAATACTCAACAAAATCCTTGCAAACCAAATCCAAGAACACATCAAAACGATCTTTTACTATGATCAAATAGGCTTCATCCCTGGGATGCAGGGATGGCTTAATATACGGAAATCCATCAATATAATCCACCATACAAACAAACTTAAAGAAAAAACCACATGGTCATCTCACTAGATGCTGAGAAAGCATTTCACAAAATTCAACACCCTTTCATGTTAAAAGTCTTGGAAAGAACAGGAATCCAAGGCCCATACCTAAACATAATATAAGCAATATACAGCAAATCAATAGCCAACATCAAACTTAACGGTGGGAAACTTGAAGCAATCCCACTAAAATCAGGGACTCGACAAGGCTGCCCACTCTCCCCCTACCTATTCAACATAGTACTGGAAATCCTGGCCGGAGCAATTAGACAGCAAAAGGAAATCAAAGGGATACAAATTGGAAATGAAGAGGTAAAAACATCACTGTTTGCAGATGACATGATAGTGTATGTAAGTGACCCCAAAAATTCCACCAGAGAACTTTTACAGCTGATAATCAACTTCAACAAAGTGGCTGGATATAAAATTAACTCAAACAAATCAGTAGCCTTCCTCTACTCAAAGTACAAACATGTGGAGAAAGAAATTAGGGAAAAGATACCCTTCATAATAGTCACAATGTGAAATTTCTTGGTGTGACTCTAACTAAGCAAGTGAAGGACCTGTATGACAAGAACTTCAAATCTCTAAAGAAGGAAATCGAGGAAGATCTCAGAAAATGGAAAGATCTCCCATGATCATGGATTAGAAGGATCAACATTGTAAAAGTGGTCATCTTAACAAAAGCAACCTACAGATTCTATGCAATCCCCATCAAAATTCCAACCCAATTCTTCATAGAGTTGGAAAGAGCAATGTGTAATTTCATCTGGAATAACAGAAGACCTAGAATAGCGAAATCCATCCTCAACAACAAGAAAACATCTGCGGGAATCACTATCCCTCATCTCAAGCTATATTACAAGGCAATTGTGCTGAAAACTGCATGGTACTGGTACGGAAATAGGCACGTGGATCAATGGAATAGAATATGATCCAGAAATGAGCCCTTACATATACGTTCACTTGATTTTTGACAAATGAGCTGTAAACATTCAATGGAATAAGGACAGCCTATTCAACAAATGGTGTTGCTCCAACTGGTACTCAGCATGCAGAAGAATGAAAGTAGACCCTTTCTTATCTCCTTGTCCAAAGCTCAAGTGCAAGTGGATCAAACATCTCCACATTAAACCAGGTACACTGAAACTATTAGATGAGAAAGTAGGGAAAACCTTAGAACACATAGGCACAGGAGAAATTTTCCTGAACAGAACACCAATGGCTCAAGGTCTAAGGTCAAAGATTGACATATGGGACTTAATGAGACTGCAAAGTTTCTGTAAGGCTAAGGACACTGTCAAGAAAACAAAATGGCAGCCAACAGAGTGGGAAAAGATCTTTATCAACCCCACATCTGATAGAGGCCTAATATCCAAGGTATACAAAGAACTCCAGAACTTAGACACCAGAGAATCCAACAACCCTATTAAAAAAATGGGATACAGAGCTAGACAAAAAGTCCTCAATTGAGTAATATCAAATGGCTGAGAAGTATCTAAGGAAGTACTCAATGGCATTAGCCATCAGGAAAATGCAAATCAAAACAACCCTGAGATTCCACCTCACACCAACCAAAATGGCTAAGATCAAAAATTCAGATACAGCAGATGCTGGCGAGGATGCGGAGATAGAGAAACACTTCTCCACTGTTGCTGGGGTTGTAAACTGGTACAAGCACTCTGGAAATCAGTCTAGCGGTTCCTCAGAAAATAGGACTTAGTACTACCTAAAGAACCAGTTATTCCACTTCTGGGCATATACCCCAGAGACGCTCCAACATACAACAAAGACACATGCACAACAATGTCCATAGCAGCCCTATTTATAATAGTCAGAAGATGGAAAGAACCCAGATTTCCTACAGTAGATGAATGGATACAAAAATTGAGTTATATTTATACAATGGAGTACTACTCAGCTATCAGAAACAATGACTTTATGAAATTCCTAAGAAAATAGATGCATCTTGAGAATATCATCCTGAGTAAGGTAACCCAGTCACAAAAGAACAGACATAATATGCAGTCACTGATAAATTGGGCACTAACCCCAGAAAGCTCTGAACACCCCAGAAACAAGTCACAGACTATATGAAGCCCAAGAAAAACAAAGGCCAAAAAAATTTTTTAAAAAAGAAAAGAAAAGAAAAGAAAGCCTCAGTCCTTCTTAGGGAAAAAAATAAAGGTAGAGTACCCTCTCAGAGTGTGGTACACCTAGACCTCAAACCATTAATAATCCAAGAGGTAAGATTGCAATTTTTGGTATTCACAGATCATTATGCTTAATCTATACCCAACAAGAAATCTGTTTCCATGTTACGTTCTGTCCTACATGTACTTCATGCTTATGTTAACTAGTGGGATTTATATGCATGCTATCAAACTTCTAAAAAATTAATTACTGACAAAATTATTCATGTAATGTTATGACAAAATGCCTTTAAAATTTTGTAAATGTATCCCTCTCTCTTTTTTTAAATAAAGAGGTAAGAAAAAAAGTTTTTTTAATTTTTAAAAAAGTGTCAGGTCCAAAAGAAACCTGGGACAAATGGCTAAATGTGGTGCTTATTAGCATACCAAAGAGTGCGCAGATTTATTTCTGTACATGAGGATTGTTTTGTCTGCCTATACATCTACATACCAGAAGAGGGCATCAGATCCCATGGGACTACAGTTCGAGTCAGTTGTGAGCTCCCATGTTTGTGCTGAGAACACGGACCCGGGACTTTTGAAAGAGCAGCCAGTCATCTCTCCTGCCCAGTTTGGCCTATTTTTAACCTTACCTGTTTGACTACCAATGAGGTTAACATATATCTGGAAAGGTTTTTACAGAGCGTTTCTGGACCAGTAGATGATGATGACAACCCAGATTGACTACATAGCTTCCAGATCTTGGCTTACTTCCAGATGTGGCTAATGTAAAGCCAGAACATTCCTTTGCTAGCTCCTATACCAACCGTATCATATGCTGTAAGAGAATGGGGTTGCTGGCATAATTTCAAGTTATATCATTGGTTCAAATCTATTCCTGAGCAAAACTGCTTTTATTTCAAATGAATACTCTCTAGTGATCTGAACAGCGGAGGCTGTAAAAACAACTCTATGTTTATATGAGCATTCCCAGCCCCCAAGGAATATTTTTCTGGGCCTACAAATACCTTAAATGCAATAAAAAGTTGGGGAAGTTGGAGTCCTTTTTTTGTGTGTGACTTTCTAAGAAGCCAGAATTCTACATAATACAGAGACAGTGAATTTGGCATCTAACAACTGCTTAAACAAAATATATTCCATGCAGGATTACTTCATAAAGCTATGGTAAGAAGATAATGTTCCATGCCTCCATCAGAATAAGCAAGGAAATAAATAGGGCCTCAGAGAAGAGCTGCTCAAATGCTGCCGGTCAGGAAGATCTTTTCTGGTCTCTTTGCACAAACTGTTAACCCCTGACCCTTTCTCAGTGTGGTGGCTTTGCTCTTTCTTCCTCCCCATCACCTGTTTTCCTTCTTCCCTTCCTCCTCCCATCTTTACACCGCACATCCTTATCACCAGAAAACACTTGCTTTTTTGCCCGTTCCCTCCACACAGAAAAGGACCCTGAGATCAGGGACTGTGCTAGTCTCCAAGAGTTAGCATCAAGTAAGCATTTAGCAAATGTTTGCCAAATGAAGATCTTACTCCTTTGGCTCATTCACATCCAATCAACAGGGAAGCCAAGCACACTGGAGGTGGAAAGACGGCTGTTCTGACTTTTTCTTCTCCTCCATTCTTGCAAATAGCAGTTCCCTACAGGTCAAGGCAAATGTAAGAAGATATCTCAAGAAGCCTTGACAGCAATAGTCCTGTCTGTAGTTGACTAACTGGCTGGTAATAAATAGAATAGCTTCTGATACCTCTCTGCATGGCTCCTAAGAATGTTCTCCAGGAAGTTCTCACTGGGAGGACATACCAGCTACAATGCCTACTTACAATCTCGAAATGAAACAAATGCCTGTTGGCTGCACTGACCCCCTGTGTTGCATCAAAAAACCAATGGGCAGTGACAAAGGACCCAGGCAAGCCATGACCACACTATGTACCTATGACTGTCATCGAGGTGACCTCACAGCCCCAGCCAATTTGGCAGTCAAATTATTTTCTTTGCTGAACAGAAGTCTATAGGACTCTTCAAATTTTGCTAGGATTTACTACAGGAAAAGCAGTCAAATATTCACAAGAATTACAAGCTATGATGTCCCCATGTCTCCAGGGCTCCAGAACCAGGTAAAAGAGAGCTGGAAAAAGGACTAAAAAGGTGCTCCTGTTCTTGACCAATAACTGTCTGGGGTCTGTCACTACAATGGAATGCTTCATAAGAAAATAATTTTTAAATAAGTAAATAAATAAAAGCATTCGTCTACAAAAGCCTTGGGCTTTGAGCAGGCTCAGTTCTAAGTCTTGGTATTGTATCTTGGCGCTTGCTAACAAAGTCTTCCACTAAACAGCCTGCCAAGGAGCAATGAAGCAGAGCTCTAGCAATTCTTTCAACAAGCTACGGAGAATGCAAGGCTAATTTAATGGGGCAGGGCCAAGTGCAGCTAACAAACGGCACTTCTGTAAGACGGAAATAAGTTGCCTGTGTTCTTTCAGCAGTAACTCTCCTGGCTAAGCAGCTCTGAACGAGGTCAAAGCCTTCTTCTTGTCAATGTGCAGCTGACAGTGAGTTTCTTTCCATTTGCAGCAAAGGACAGATGGCCAGAACATGAGGCTTTTTCCAGTGTCCACTGGCATCAGCCAGGGATTGGGTATCTAAGTTGTATCCAATCCCTTCCCCAGAGAAAGAACACACAGAACCATGCTCTGCTTCCTAGAGACCCAGATACCTTGACTAAATCACTTTCCTTTGTCCACAGTGACCCTCTGAACAGGCTGCAAGAACTGCAGGCTACTCCCTCTGCTTGATATACACAGGGCATAGTCTAAATCTGGAAGCTTCCTATAGTGTCAACTTGACTATATGTGAAATGATCCACAATTCAAGTTTGGAAGGCTCACCTGTGATCCTGATCTTGGGCCTGGGAGATACAAGTTTCTGACCTGGATCTTGGCATAGAGATCTTGAGTCATAGTAGCTATGAGTCCCAGGACACTAAGGCAAGGAGATCTCCGAGTTCAAGTCATCTGGAATAAAACAAGTCCCAGGTCCAGGCATTGTGGTACACACCTTTAATCTAGGACACACCTTTTGTTGGAGACCTACATAAGGACATTGGAAGAAGAAAGACTTACTCTCTTTGCCTGCTTGCCTGTGGGACTGAGCATCTGCTAGATCCTTGGACTTCCATTCACAGCTGCTGCTGCCCATTGTTGGGGAGTTGGACTACAGACTGTAAGTCATCAACAAATTCCCTAACTATATAGAGACTACCCATAAGTTCTGTGACTCAAAAAGACCCTGACTAATATACTTTCAATACCTCAAAAAAAAATAACCTCCATCCTAGGCCTGGCTCCTCTTTAAAAAGGCCATGTGTTGATCCACTGTCTATTCTGACGTGTCTATGTACCAGTGTGAAAAGCGCCCGTGCAGGCAGCTGTGCCCACACTGACTGCATAGCTCTGGGCACATCATTTCCACTTTCTTGGTCTCAGTTTCCTTCTGTGAAAAGCACAGAGAAGAGACTGAAATGTCTGAGAGTAGCAGCTGCTTCAAGGCTCTGTGCTTTTGTGTATTTTTCTGAGTTGTTTCTCTCTTTGAAAGATGCACACACGCTTTTATTGTCAGCTCTTCCTGTTCTCTCATTCTTATTTCCTTACAATGACTTTGCCAGTCATGTGTGTCCTCTGCGGAGAAATTTTCTGTGTGACTCTTCAAGTCACCTAAGAGAGCAACCTGGCTGAGTGTGTTAGCTTTCCATCTGTAGCAGAATACCTGAGAGAAAACAACTTCAAAGAGAAAAAGGGTTGTTTGAGGATTCAGCGAATAGCCAGCTGGGGTGGGCCGGCTCCCCATTGCTTTTAGGCCTATCATGAGACAGAACATTAGTGGATAGCACATGCAGAACCACTGCTGGCCAGAAAGGGAACTGGGAGACAAAAATGGGGAAGATAGAACAAGGGAAGGAGAAATGGGAGAAAGGGAGAGAGACAATGAACTTCATAACAGAGCATTATGAACTGAACATTTCCATCTGCTTCATGTATGTCCTGTCTGGTCTTCCCATCTTGGGACAATGATGCACAAAATCTGTACATTGTTATACTTGGTGTGTGACTAGGAAAGGCTAGTGTGTCTAAGGACCTCTTCAACAACTTGTTACCTGCCTAAAACCTACTTTTAAGCCCTTAATCCCAAATGTCTACAGCATTCATCATAATGATACCTTTTTGTGCCCACTTGCTTAGATATGCCCCCTCCAGCCTGCCCTTGGCAGTCCTCCTGGACTTTGGTTAATCACATGGGCGTTGTAAGTATTAACTTCACAAGTGGGTGCAGAGAAGATGTTCTGATGGAATGGCAAATCCTCACCACATGAATGATTCCTGCTTCTGGAGAATGCAATGAAAGACTTGTGTTCTGCAGTTTCATTAAACTCAGGGATGCTGCCACTTTCATTGGTTAAATGCTATGGTTTGGGTAACTCCCCTTCACACTTAGCAACATCTCATGGAAGCATGTTTGACAGTGACCCATATCAACTTCTGGTGGGAGAACACTGGACGCAGAGCTGTGTTTTGAATGTCTGTACAAGGAGGTAGTGCTTGATCTAATTCGCCATCCTGAATTCATTTCATCTCGTGGGCTTTTATGTCTCAGCTCTCAATGCTAACATGAAATGCTTTCGGATGCTTTGAGTCCTAATCCTGTGGTTCTGCTCACTGAAGATAAGCAGCAATTTCTCATCTTATTTTATTTTATCACGGGTCACTAATGGCTCTAAATAACCTTCTTAGCTGTTATGGCAGGACCAAGCGAGAGGAGAAGAACCAAGAAAGGGGTGGGGGCAGAAAATGAAAGGACTCAGGAGGACGAGGGAGAGAACAAAGCAGGGAGAGAGGGGGAGACATTTTAGCTGCTGGTTGCTCCAGGGCTGCAGGTCTCCTGCATAATAAGCCTGGAATTAGAGACTCCATCTTCATATCCTCAAAAGAAAGTACACGCGGATCTATGTAGCCAGGGCTTCTCTCTCTTTAAGTCTGATGATCAAAGGATGGCAAGGTTGTCAGGACCCAGGATGACCAGGCATGTAGAAATTCCCAAGCCTTAATGTCCAGGCATGCATGTGAAGTGCCCCCCGTCCCCACCCCAAAGCTCATGTGTGGAAGGCTTGGACCCCAAGTGCTTCCCAGAGCTCGAACTGTTCAAGTGTGCTTGAATCTTAGGGTCTGTTCTCTAGAAGAGATTGCACCACTGATGGACTGAGCTTAAATGGTTGGAGGCTGCGGAATCAAAGGCAAAGGCCTGAGCCAGGGAGCAAGAGCTTGGGGGTGCAAAAAAGACAAGAAACAAGAAAGCCATTTTACTACACAAAAGATAAAGTGATTTTCAGAGTCTAAGACAATGGAGTTCAGTGCCCCAGCCCCTCTAAACAGGGTTCCCATCTTCTGGGCTCTTTCTGCTTCTATCCCAGGGAAGCACTACACTAAGGGAGAAGCAAGACCTGCACCGGCTAGAGTGTACTACAGCGATACCCAGAGCTCCGACCTCTCAGCAACCACTAAGCTGCGAATAAACAAAATGAGGACAGAGAGGTCCTGCCTAACTGTAGATCAGTTTACTAATTTTCAGTCATGTGAGATGAGCAGGCAATCCATGTTCACACGAAACCGCAGTCTGAACTTGTTATCTCTAATGTCTTCCCAGACTAGCAAAACACGAGAAAATAGGCTGTCACGGTGCTGGTTAAAGGCGGCAGGCACGCAGCTTCCAGCCAGCAGTGCAGTCACAAGGGGTAGCAACTGGGACTCGGAATCTATGGTTAGGCTGCACGGCCAACATGTTAGAGATATTAAGTTTTGTTTTCTGCTTATCATATTTTCTATTTATCCTAGTCTTATGATCTACCTTATCAGAGTTGAGGATCACATGCAAAAGGTTTCTGCCCTGAAGGCAAAGTTGGATAAAGCACATCTGGTCATGATGAACACCACTGGTTAGAGATGCTGCCATCACCCTAGGAGAGGCCCTTGACTCGGAAAAGCACTCAGTCCTCAAAGACAGCCCCTCCCACCCAGTAGATATGCTTGCCACCTGCATAGGAGCTGCCTAACATTGCCTCAAAAAAATCATCGCCAGTTATAAATCAGAGCAAGAACCCAGCAGCTGCTGGTTGCTTCCATTTCTGCATGGGGGTGTTCACTACATGTGTCTCAAAGGGAAGGTTGGCACATAGAGAGTGTGGGGACAAGGTCTCTTAAGGAACCAGAAGACACCAAGGTCTGGCACCTGTCTCGGTCCGCCCATACTATATAAAGTGAGATCTTTATGGCTATATTTTGTATATTATCCATTTCAATTGTCTGAAAATGTATTTATGTGTGTTTGCATATACATATCATGGCATACATGCAGTGTCAGAGGATAACTGGCAGGAGTTAATTCACTCTTTCTGCCATGTGGGTTCAGGGCATCAAACTCAGGTCACTGGCCTTAATAGCACCTTTGCCCCTGAGCCATCTCACTGGCCCTCATGTTTTGAAATGTTGTTTAAACATTAAGTAATTTTGCTTACTACATGATGGTGTATTTGCTTTATTATTTTATTGGGTTTTTATACCTCTGCCTTCCTTCCAACAGAATCCCTCCCAACCCCCAAC
The DNA here is from genome assembly GCF_963924665.1 of Micromys minutus. Lineage (NCBI taxonomy): Eukaryota > Metazoa > Chordata > Mammalia > Rodentia > Muridae > Micromys > Micromys minutus. Next base: position 24,589,818 of record NC_137982.1, on the reverse strand, counting down.
ACTAGGTAGGAGAGAAAGGTTAGAGGGGAAAGGGAAGTAGACCTCTATAGACTACTTCCTGCTGGTTAGAGCCACCAGGTTTCTTGGGGGCATGTCCAATATTCATCATAAGAGTATCCAGCAGTCCAGCAGTAGTTAATGAAACAAATCAGCAGCACATTGAGGGGAACAGCAGCAGTCACCACAGGCCCTCTTGGGGTTCTTCTTTCATACCCTCTCCAGAGTCCCCAGAATTAAACTATCTGCAGCTGGCAAAAAAAAAAAAAAGTAACAGCACTTCCCCCCCCCTCATTCCCAACCCAAGACAACCATAGTTATCAGCTGTGGACAAACTGAAGCAGCCCCATATCCCACGCCTGGGATTAAAGCAAAAGACATGTATAACGCATGTAGGCTTTTTAAGAAACCAAAAACTCTCACTACAACTATAGCTCTTAGAAATTCAAAACTTATCTTTCTTCTCCTTTTCATTTTATGGTCTTAGAGTGCTGAGGAAGGTGGCCTTTTTAGAAATCCTTCTAAATGCATCATTTGTTCATCCTTGCCTTCCGTGTCCCCAGTAAACCGTCAATGGCTCTCTGCGGCTTTGAAATATATCTACTAAGCAGAGCTCTAGAAAGCAGGCGCCAAAATTCCATCTGCCCTCTGCTATTTACCCACTCAGTGTGACTGCAATCAGGGACCATTCATAACTCACAAGAGAAAAGAGACAGGATACCCAGGTGAGCGCTGCCTTTCTCCTCTTGAGAGACAGGTGGCAGATGTTATTCTCATCAGATTTTCTTCTGATTTACCATCAAGGGGATCAGAACACCACAAAGACTAAAACTAGAATAGGCTATCAAACAAAAGCCAAAGGCAGACAATGTGTGACTTGTTGGTTTGCCTTCAAAACAGGAGCCATAAACAGATAAACAACCTTCTGCAACACATCAAGACTAGACTCATGCTGCCTCTGCCCACTGTCCCAGGGTACATCCTCCCTCCGGAGATTAGTGGCCCCACTTAAAGCCAGGTTGTTGTGTTGTTAAATTCATTTAGTGTGAGTTGTTTCCTCTTTCCCTGTGTGAACAATAAACCATGCATTCAAAAAAGACACCTGACCATCTTCCACTCTGTGTCATGCAAGTCCTGTTCAAGAAAGGACGTAACAATAATAAAGAAGAGGTTATAGATTTGATGGGGATTAGAGAGGGCTGGAGGAAGGAGAGCATGGGGTGGACACCTTGTAAATATAATATTCATGTATAAAATTCTCAAAAAGAGAGCATTATACCCATCAGCCAAGAATAGCGATTTCCTCCTGGGCAGTGGTGGTTCCCACCTTTAATCCCAGCATTTGGGAAGCAGAGGCAGGTGGATGTCTGTGAGTCCAAGCCCACTCTGGTTTACAGAGCTAGTTCTAGGACAGCCAGGGCTACAAAGAGAAACCCTGTCTCAGAACAACAGATGGAGTAGCACATTCCCAAGGCTCTGCAACACACGAGCTAAAGCTGGAGGAAGAGGACTTAAACATGCTCTCCTGAGATAACATTTTGTATGTTTTAACCTATATTCTGCAAGACCCCTGTGCTCCGATACAATAAGATCCTATATAAATACACCAAGAAAATATTATAATGCATATTTAACCATCAAAAATAAAGGAATTGTTCCACGAAGTATAGATATAGGTATAGCTCGATGGTAGGGTCATACTCACAACAAAAAAGATGCTATATTAAGTCATTCAAGTGCCAGCTCTAGAAAAAAAAAAAGTATATCAGTAGACACACATCCATACAGAAAAGAAAAGGAGGGGGACATCAGGGAGGGAGAAAAACAAGGGAAGAGGGAAGGGAGGGGAGGGGCAGTAAATACCAAGAGTAAATAGCACATATGCAATGAGTCTTGCTTTGGGAGGAGGGGCCGTTCTGTTTCTGGAAGTAGAAACTGAGCCCCACACCTTAGGCTTGGCATAGCAGAAACGTGTGCAGCAGGCTAAGACCCTAGACAGAGCCAAGGCAATTCTCCCTTCTTCAGTGCTCCAAGCAAGAAACACATCTCTCCACAAGTCCTAGTTATCTCTATAAATTAAATTTAATTAGATATAAGCTCTCAAAAGGCTCCTCAAAACACAAGGAAGCAAAGCAGCATAAATGAGAGTCGGAAGAAGTGACAGGACCCACCCCTTGATCACCAAACGTTGAAATAAGCAGTACTGAGGTATACAATTTAAGACTGACAGGAGAGTTTGCAAACTATCCAAAGGAAACTTTGTATGACAACAGAACAGTACAAGTAGAATTAAAGCCACGGGGTGGGGTGGGTCCAGCTGTGGTTCGGGTTGGCTGAAGGAAAACTAACCAACCTGGTAAGCTGTCTAGAAATGGTCAGGATGCAGGACAGGGATTGTTGGGCAGGGCTGAGATTTTTGTGGAACCAAAGAAAAACAGTACTTCAAATGCTCAGAAAATACCCTCCTGCCCTAGCAGAAGCAATAAAAAGTGTTCCTCGTCAGCGTATGCTGAGGAGCCGTTGCAGAAAACCAAACAGGGATATTGACAGAAAAGAAGCCAGGATGGGCAACAACTCGACTGGCAGCGGTTTCTATGGCAACAACAGAGGTCAAGATAGGGGCTTCGAGCTGTTAATAAAAGACGCAGCAAAGTTATGGCTCAATGACGTGAGGGAAGTAAATGCAGCTTCCGATAAGCAAGAACTAGTTTTACTATCAACAGAACTTCATGAAAGAGACTTCTAAATACTGTAACTTCAGGAAGGAGGAACTCAGAAGGAAGCACAAAGAGTAGAAAAGGAAGGAGAGAAACAGACGATTTTACATGGATGCTTTAAATGTTCCTCATAAATAACAAATCTAGCATCTATAACAGGGTGCTAGAAAGAGATCTGAACTAACATGCTTGGCAAGAATAGCATATAATTCTAGAGATTGGTGGCATTCAAGTGCTCTGAGAATACCCCCTTGGATACTGTCTGAACTGTCTGACAGGGATTCAAGGTCCCTGTCACCTGGACCAGCTCTGGGACTCACTGCCACTTCCTCCCACCCTAACCCTTCCTTAAGACCTCTCTCCACAGCTGTGATTTAGATGAGGGAGTTGTCCTGCTTAACAGAATGAATGCCCCTCGGAGGCAGGTGGTTTTCCCAGAGCAAGGAGGAGGGGCTGCAGCAGAGAGAGCAGGCTTGAGGAGGAAGGTGAAACCCTAGCCAGTCTAGAAAGTAATCCCTTCATCCAAACTGTGGGCCAGGTTCGGCACTGTGTGTGGAAGGCTTTCTGGGGAGAGCATTGTTTGAGTGGCAAACAGGCTTTGAGAAATTTGCAAAGTGGCCACATGTACTGGTAGGATAAGAATATCTTTGCCCTCCTAGGTTTTGCTAGTGGAGAGGTTTTAGTGGGGGGAACAGGGAGGGCGGTTTATGTGAAAAGTATGTTTGGAAGAAAAACCCAACTTCCTGTTAGAGGCTCTGCCAGATGAACCTGGACCATCCCAGCCCGCAGAATTCATCCCAGCAAGGCCAGCTCTGGATAAGTTACTGAGAGAAATCTTACATGGCCATTCCTCCATCACTTTTCCTGTTACCTGGCTGATGGGTTTGACCTGGGGAGAGGGTGGAGCAATGCTGTAACTGGTTTCTGAACGTGTGGAATCCAGGCTCTTTTTCTGGTAATCCGAACGCAAACAAGCAGAAAGGTCACTGGCTGGAGAGAAATGAGACTTGCGGTTCTTTGACAGGGCCGCCTGATTTATGAGCTCTCTGCTGTTTGGATTATCTGTCACCTTGATGAACTCCATTAGAGGAATTAGTGAACAGCCATAATAACAGTTGGTGACTGCCCTGCTCCTTCAACGTCAGAGGTGTTACAAATGATTCCACTTCTATGAGTTGCTAAGGACACAAGGCTGAAAACACAAGACTACTCTTGCATGCGCACCTGTTCTTAGTATCATATGATCCCAATTTACACAATGTTTCACAACCCCTGCCTACAGAACAGACCTATGCACTGAATGCTCAACACACCCATCCGGATTTCCCATGGGCATATACTTGCTCCAAGAAAGGGGGGGGGTGTTATCTGCTATTAGAAAACTGGAGACTATGTTCTCTCCCAAACAGGAAAAAATTATGCTGGCAGGTGCAATTTGTTTAAAGAATTACATGTTGGCAATCCCCAAGAAGTCTGGAATTCACCAACTGCATTCTTGGGTAGTACAGTAAGAATCAAAAGCGGGAGACTGTTATTTTCAGAAAGCAGTTTATACCTTAGGGAAAAAAATCAGTGATTATTACTTGTTTTTGGATTTTTTTTGAGACAGGGTTTCTCTGTGTAGCACTGTCTGTTCTGCAACTCGCTTTGTAGACCAGGCTGACCTTGAACTCAATGGCTTCCACCTGCCTCCCTCTGCCTCCTGAGTGCTGGGAGTAAAGGCATGTGAATCAGTGATGATTTATGAGAGTTCACTATGGAGACATGGAGACATCAACCCCTGCATGTCACAGGAAAGAGCTACACAAGGGAACCAGGTGGGGAACCATGAAGACATCTCCTAGGTTTCGGGCTACTGGACCACTCAAACCCTCAGGAATTCTTCAGGAGAAGATTTGTAAGCTCTTTTTAGAGTATTTTTAAAAGTCATTCTCCATCCCCTACTCTTTCCCTCCCCTCATTCCTGGCCTTGCTTAAGTCAGATCACAGAGGCCAAGGTCACCAGTTTGATATCCTTAACTCTGCGTACCAACAATACAACTTGAGTTATGGATAGAACTTCCTTAACAGGAAGTGTTTTCCTTGGATACCTCAGTATCAACCTTAATTATTACTAGTTTGCCACCTAGACAACTACCAACAAAAAGGAACAAGATCTATAGAGATGGTACCCTGACTTACATAAACAAAAGAACAGGTTGAAGCAAGGCATAAAGCCAGATTAGTCCCATTAACTTACCATGTTGTGTGAGGCTCTGCCAAACACACTGCTGTCCAATGAAGATACAGCCAGTGTGGCTTACCGTGGCAACAGGACTCTTGACCTCATCAGACATTTCCTTCCAGGGTCCAAGTGATGAGCAGATTTTCCCACCTGCCCCAGTGTTCTGGATTCCCAAATGAAAGATACACACATAGCTTTATATTGTAATACACTTCAAGCAGCTCAATGGTAAGGCCACTCCTAAACCTTCATGTGGCTAGCACACTCTCCCAATACTCCTGAATTATTACTTACTAAAACCTATATTCCATCCTGGCTAGCATCCTGGGCCATGATCCCCAACTCTTACATGTTGGCTGTCTCTCTGTCCTACACTTATCCATCCTGATCTTCCTGCTTTCCCGGCATGGTGGTTGTGAACGCTCCTTCTTCTCTCTATCCCTTTGTGCACAAATTCTAAAGTTCAGCCTTTGTTTCCCTGACAAGCCATTGGCCAAGGCAACTTTATTTACTAATCAGAACCAACTTGGGGCAGGGACCTTCAGCATCTTATATCTGATTCTCATGCAATTTTTGGAACCCAGTTAACATATTACAAGTGTTAAACCAAATCCACAACAGGAAGGGATGCAGGGAAGGAGGGATCCTTAGTTCCTTCTACTTGAGATTAATTTGAACATGGACCTATATGCAGGAATAGGTACTAAAATCACACCCCCAGTGCTCAAGCCTAGCACAGTAATCTAATGATCCAGAATTTGTTTTTATTAAACCCACAACCCTCCCCTTATTTGTAAATGCCCGAGGCTCTCTGCCAGCTTCCAGAATGCTATCTGACTATCATGTTCTTCCTCAGACAAGTTGTGTAGTGTGCAGCCAACACTGGAAACTTCAGTCTACCAAACTCGGAGTGAACAAGTTAAGGGAACTTAGAGGGTTAGAAGTGGATAGACTGTGAAGGGAGATGTGCTGTGGAGGACAAGACGGCCAAGAGGCATGAACACAGCCCACTGACCAGAGATTTCCTGGCTGATTTTTCGAACACTTCCACTAGGAACATAGTTTTTATAACAAAGGAAATGCAACCTTTAAAGCCTTTCAAGATGAGAGGGATATGAAATATGACACAAGGGAGATTCTTCATGTACCCTGTGCTCCTATGAACACAAACTTCTATCCTTACTGTTCTGGGCTGGTTCTTACTGTATTTGTTTGCCATTTGCCATCAGCTCCCACTGCCTTCTCTGCTCTGTCCCAGAGAGGTGAACCCTTGTCGTTGGTTGGTTTTCCTGTCCCTGTGACTCAACATCTTGCAAGAAGCAACCTAAGAAAGGACTTAATTGGGTTCTTGGTCTGAGGGGATATAGTCAGTCCTGACAGCAATGGCATGATTGAAAGAGAGGGGCAGCTGTTTGCATCTAGAAGCAGTCAGGAGGCAGATGAGGCTTCTGGCAGAAGTGGGGTTGACCCACATAGCAGGAATGGTGGGGCCACCTCTATGTGAATGCCAGGAACTGTGCAACCACAAAAGCATTTCCTGCGTGAGGACCTAACTAAGGACAGCCTGAGAGGCCAAGGATTGCTGGCACAGACAATGTCAGTCAATCGGGAGCCACTGTTTAAAAGAGATGCTTTCTTGGGACCAATGGGGCATCGGTGGACGGTATTCAAGGAGCCTGCAGCAAGAGAGCTTGATGCACTGGTTCTCTCCAACCCCCAGGGCAGGTAGGGTTGGCAGTGAGTAGTCCAGAGGACAGGCAGCAAACCTGTAATTCCCAAGGCCCTAACTCTTAAAGGTTCTACAACCTCCCCAAACTATATCATCAGATGGAGCCCAAGCATCCAAATACAAACATCTATGGGGGCATTTCACACCGATATTCAGATAGTGAAATCATTCTCTTAGGGTAGTGTCAACCAGGTGCCCACATTGGGGAACTGCTAGTTGGGAACTGGAAAGGCATGAAGAGCCAGTCTGAGTCTTGTTCCAGCCATTGCTGATACAACCATCACACTTGGTTAAGTGGCAAATCAATACTGTCTCCTCATGAATATTAGTTTGGCTTCTCCAAAGTCAACACTATAAATAAAGGAGAAAGGTCACTTGACATCGCTCAAGAAAGCAAACCTGTAAAGGTAAATTATACAAACAGCAAAATAGCCTTGACTCGATAAACCCATTCTTAAAAACTTAAGAAAATATCTTAGAAAGTGAAAAGAAAGAAAGGTGTCCTTACAAAGGGATTATTTCATTACCATATTCACCAGAGGAAATTTTATAATTTAAATGCACAAAAGGCAGAAAATAGTTAAAATCACAGCACATCAACCTGATGGATTAAAAAGATTACTATGAAACATTAATGACACACCTTTGTAACTGGAAAAGTTTATATTAACACAGATAAAAAAATATTTGAAATGCACCAGAACTTTAATTATACAAAAAAACATATCCATGTTATCTAAAAGTGAAATAAAAATCTCACAAAGCTAACTTCTGCGTTAGAGGAATTAGGATTCTAAGTACTATAATCCCATTTTCTTTAAAAATAAGTATATTATTCTTTAAACCAAAGTGAAAGGAACAGGACAAAGGACAGGACACACTTCCTAGAATTCTCATGGTACAGCTAGTGTGGCAGGGGTCCCTTCTGGGAGCCTCAGGCCCCTTGAGGCTGGACTCCGCCTTCCAATCCATTCCCAGCTTTCTGGGGTCATTCTCATGGTACAGCTAGTGTGGCAGGGGTCCCTTCTGGGAGCCTCAAGCCCCTTGAGGCTGGACTCCGCCTTCCAATCCATTCCCAGCTTTCTGGGGTCATTCTGTCTCAGTGCAGGAGCTACTCACCCACTCACCAGGATGTGAAGTTAATAAAACCTCATCGAAAGCACTTTCCCACTTTTATATTCCTGTCTAGCTGTACATACTGACTATTTGCTGACTCTAGCTGGAGCTATTTAGAATAGAAGCATTTTTCTCAGACGATTCTCATTGTTCAGTGACTGTGGGCTCTCTCAGACCCTGCATGCTTTCATTAGAAAGCGGCAAGATGAGCTCTGTCATTGGAACCCTCCTTGGTGGCTTTAAGACATGCCTCATACCCCTCCTCCTTTAAAGAGAGCCCATCTAGCACGGTGATAACAGATTGATGGTCGTGACCTTCTTCGCATTCTTCTAACTCCTTTTAAAATGAAATCAAGGTTCTTGCTGCTGGTGTCTATGGGCAGGGTGCCAAGGCAATGTACTGAGGGCTACATATCATCGCTCACTCTCGAGATTGTCTTCAAGTTCATCGTTAATGTGCTATGCCACCGAAGACCACGCCAGAGTGGGGGTGGGCAGTCCAAGGGAAATTTGCTTTCCCGTACCCAAGGCCTATTGTCTTGAAATAGTGGTTGTCACAAAGGCAGTGTCTTCCTATTGAAAACAAATACGACACCGCAATGACATTACAGCAAAATGCTTTCCAGACATGCTGCTCTTTATGTCTTAACGCTGAACTGATGACTTGACATTGCCCTGAAGTTTGGAGCCTAGCAGGATGTCCTGTCTAAAACATTTACCATCCAGAGTACAATCTGACTTGAAATAGTGCTATTTCCATCCCATGTCTAAGCAAACGGTAATCTCCTGTAACGACACATCAATTGCACTGCATTCCTTGGATTGGCTGTTATTGTTTTAATAAGGCAAGGATTAATGGGCAGGTGCTCTATCATCACCGGACTGAGGAAGGAAAACAGGAATTGTGCACGGCTCATTTTCCTTCTCCGCTGAGCTGATGAATAACACTGTGACCATACACCTATAATGTACTTTTCAGCTCTAAAGTGTTTTCGTACCCAGAATTACCTTATACCTTTGACAGGGCCTTAAAAACGATGCACAGCTTCAAAGATTTTCCAGTTTCCTAATGTCCAAATATGTGTGTGTGTGTGTGTGTGTGTGTGTGTGTGTGTGTGAACACAAGCACACAAATGTGCATAACTATATATGTATAGGTGTGTGTATGTGTATATATGTGTGTTTGTACATGTATGTATGCATGTATGTGTGTAAAACACAGTGTGTGTATATGTACACTAACACAATTTAATAGGAGGCAGTATATTTACGTTGGTCTTTAGACATAAACACTGGTTCAAATCTCAGACCACACATCCACTACATAGCCTTGTGTGCATTTCTCTGTTTGTTTACTGAATTTAAAATGGATCTATCTCCTTCCATGCCTGACCTTTGGAACAACTAGGTAAGATGTCAGTTACAGACAGGGTCTGGGTCACACCACAGTGATTGTTCCTCTGGAAGCTACCTCTACTCTTTTTGCAAGATCCTTTTGCTTCCAGACTGGCCCATGTTCTTTAAGATATTTACAGTCAGAGAAGAGGGAAGAGATTGGAAAAAAAAAGTTATAAATATCAGAGTTAGACCGGGAAACTGTTCCTAAAGGCATTGCAACCTGTAGTCCCAGACTGTCTGTCCCTCGGGTGTTCAAGCAAATGACCCACAAAAGGCTACCCTTCCTTTCCCATACATTCAGTCTGCATGAGGTTAGCAGCACTTTAGATAATGCCCAGGACTCACCCGCTGGCATCCCTGAATTCTGATTAAAACTGTTTATCAAATCCAAGAAAAAATGTTTCAAGCAAATAATGGGTTTTGGTCAATGTGGCAGTCAACTCTACAATGGCCCCGAAACATGTTTGGTATTTACTACCTTCGGTATCACAATACACACTGAGTGAACTGGGTAGAAATGAGACTATGCAACCTTAAAAACATTTTGACATACATTTATTTATTTCTTTCTTTTTCTTTGTTTGTTTACTTATTATTTGGGGGTCCTATGGCATGATTGTGGCGCTCACAGAACAACTTGCAGAAGTCGGTTATCGCCTCTGACCCCGTGTGTTCCAGGAAACAGTCAGGTTGTCAGGCCTGGCAGTGTACTGCTCTACCAATGATTTCTCACCAGCCTGTGATTCTTTTTTAACTGACAATTTAATGTTTTCAGGGATGAAGGGTGTGAATTCTATGCTTATGGAGCCCACTGTGTATCTGCCTCATCCAGCATCACTTCGTGCAGCTGTGCAATCCTCCAGACGATGGAGGACATCTTGAAACTTCCATAGACAACAAATTAATTTATTACAAGGTATCAAGACTCCCAACGACGGGCTGGAGAGATAGCACAGAGGTTAGGAGCACTGACTGTTCTTCCAGAGATCCTGAGTTCAACTCCCAGCAACCACATGGTAGCTCACAACCATCTGTAATAGGATCTGATGCCCTCTTCTGGTGTGTCTGAAGACAGCAACAGTGTACCCACATACTTGAAATAAATAAATAAATATTTTTTAAAATGACTCAGAATTACTTTAATCTTCCTTTCTCCTCCCCCCCCCGTGTGTATGTGTGTGTGTGTGTGTGTGTGTGTGTGTGTGTGTGTGTTTCATGCACAAGCCTCCAGCCTCTGTAATGTTACCAAAACTTGGCTTGAGATTCCATTTTCTTTTAGTCTAACACAAAATGAGCAGGTTGCCTTGCAATGTTTGTATACTTGACTTTAATAGACCCTGTCTCTACCTCCTTCCTAAGATCTCCTTGCCCATTCCTCCCATTTACACCCTCTCTCCCAAACATTGCCCTTCGCTATCATTCCACACGTGGTACTGTTATCCTTCCTACTTCTCTTCCCTAAACTCTTCCCCCATCCTCCATACAGTCACTCCCACACAAATGCACATGTAGTGTTTGGCTCACATGACCCAGTTACCACTTCAGGGTATGTACCCCAAAGACTATTTATGTCATTACAAAAAATTTTGTTATTCGTTTTGATAACTGTTCTAGTCACAATATCTAGAAAGTAGAATCAGCGTAGATATCCATCAACAGATGAAAGGATAAGGCAAATACAGTTCATACACAGCATGGGATTTTGATCACCTTTGACATGTGACTTCTGAAATTAAACTGGAGTTTCTCCCTTGGTGGCTTATAAAGCCTTCACAGGAAAAACAAGCACATGCCATGAGGGTTCTCGGGAGCAATGTGAAGCAGCCTGCATGGAGAGAGACCTAGTCACCAGTACCAAATAATAGCCACATATGCTACCTTAGAAGTAAATCTCGTCTCAGAAAACTCGTAGATGACTACAGCTCTGGTCAACACCTAACTAACACATCATGAGAGAATGATCCAGAATTTCCCTGTAGAATCCACAGATGATAAATGCTCTGTTATATAGCAATGGCTACTTGTTATAGTAACAAAGGATATTTGGTAAGAATATGGCTCAACATATCTCAGAGTTATATAACCCAAGGAATGTGGCCAAATAATGATGAACAACCCACATAGCCCAGTTCTACAAAGAAATGTGTCTTTCACATACAGACCATTCTTGAATTTTAAACATGATCACCTCACACAATGACTATTGACTAAACTCCTACCCTAGTTATAAAAATCTAAAAGACAAAATTTAAATGATGTATTTACTTGTGTCATTAAGTAAATTATTTAGATGGACAAACACTAACTAAAGTAAAAATCCAACAGCCTATTACGAAAATGATTAGCTACGCAGAATAGAGAGAGGGTTATGACTCTCTGTATAAAAGAATGAACACATCATCAAAGCAATTGCGCGATAATAAAAGGGAAAGCAGATATTCTAAAAGATTTAGAGAAAAAGGGTCTACAGTCTGAACTCAAGTGCACACTGGTATTTAGAATAAGAAAGAAAAGTCAGCAAAGGAAACTGAAGAGTGATCACTGACACAAGGGGGACAGTGAAACTCTAGAATTGGGAAAGCATAGCTCAAAATAGAAGCTGTCTATTGTTGCTAAGAACACAGCACCACAGACTGAATACTTTATAAGCACGTGATATTTGTTTATCTCTGCAGTTTGGGAGGCTGAGAATCTGCAAGGCATGACATCAGCTTTAGTGAGAACTCTGTGGCCCACAGCATCTCAGAAGCAGACATGCACGATGGAGGAAAACATTGCATCGAAAGAGTGGAGCCAAGCTCCGATTTCTGTAAGAACTCACTCTGTGAGATTTTAACCCAGGGTTTCCACAAAGCTAGTTTCAGGCCAGCCAGGAAAGGAAGGAAGGAAGGAAGGGAGGGAGTTACGGAGGGAGGGAGGGAGGGAGGGAGGGAAAGAAGGAAGGGAGGAGATGGATAAATGGACACAAACAAGTGGTGTCAATAGATTTCAATCTAGATCTATTTTTTCTTGTTCAGAGTCCACTGTGGGTCAAGGTGCCTCGCCTATATCCTAGCTTCCTTGATGTAACATTTGAAGTGCCTCTAAACTCTGGAAGCAAATTTCAACTGTCACCAGAACACAACATGAGAGATCCAAGGGACCAACACCATCAATCCAAGGTGTAACACTGACATGACTAATTTCAGACTACAACCCAATGGGCAGTCATATGACCTGCAGAGTCAAGAAAATGAATCCTTTTGCTCAAACAACTAAATATAGTTAAACATGGAACCCACCCTCACAATCATACTTGAAGTTCCTCAAAGGGTCTCATATCCAATCATCCACTTCAATGACAACATCCGAATACAGTCTGTAGAAACTAAAGCAGATCTACAGAGGTTGAAAATTGAAGCAACAGAGTCAAGGAGATGTCTCAGAAGGTAAAGGCATTTGCGGCTAACCCTCGTGACCCGAGTTCAAAACAGGGGGCGACTGGACTGGAAAGAAGGCTCAGTGATAAAGAACACTGGCTTCTCTTCCAGAGGATCTGGGTTCAATTCCCAGTGCACATATGTTGATACATAACTCCGAAAATTCGGTTTCAGGGGATCTAGTACAGTCTTCCGGCCTCTGAGGACATGCAGGTGGAACAGACACACGTGCAAACAAAACATTCATACACGTAAACATAAACAAGGAACTGCTCTTCTCCCCCCACACGTTATCTTCTGATTACAGGCACATGCACACAAACTATTAATGTAATTTAAAAAACGTTTAAATAGAAAAAGAAATTTAGGCATCAAAAGTGCCACCAACATACCTAATCATTGTAATAAGGAGTCAAGCCTCTATGATGAGGACTGTCTCTCAGTGACACGAAGTTTCTTTTCACAAGCTTATATTGGTATTAGCTCAAGAGGAACATCAAGGTGATTGAAATCTTACCTATTATGGTATGTATACCATAGAATGTGACACTCACAGTGAGTCTCTAAGCACATTATGCAAAAGATAGCCCTTTGAAATGGCTGGGATCAGTTCCTTTTAGACATATTCTTGGCAGTTACTGACTAATGCCCACAATGAAAGCCAAAAGGGCTCAGGATGGAAGAAAGCTTGGGGTTTCCTAATAACACTTGAGTCTCCTGTCTCTGCATCTGTCACTGAAGATTAACCCTCAGAATAGTTGTGTGTGAACCTCCTTCATGCTAATGATCAACTTTAGATTTCAACATTCCCTACAGTTCTAATTTGCAGGCTGCTGACAGCCCAGCTTTAAGGGAGACCAGCCTTTATGACTTATGTGTTAAGCCGTAAGGTACAATTTCCTTCTCTCAGATATGTGGGGTCTTGGAATGATTTTAATACAGCAGAAAGAGTTGCAGTGGGGGGGTTCTTAATCACAAATTATTTAATTAACCAGCATAGAATGAATATTTCCCCCAAAGAAATATTTATGAAAACTCTAGATTCCAAGATCAAAACAAACAAACAAACAAACAACAACTTGCCGATGAAATAAAAGCATCACTTAGGATGGTAAGACGTTTCTCCAAATAGTATTTATTCGGGAGTGATTAGAAAAGCCCCTTTTTTTCTTTTAATCTTTAAATTCCATGCAGTAGCTGTTAACTCAGAAGTTGGTGTAGGGAAGGACTAAGCAAGAGCCTCGACTGGTACCAGGTAGAGCCTTTAAAGTCTTGTCCTCGGCTTCCCTTTCCTGTTGACTGAGCCTTAGAACAGAAAGATAGAGGGTAGCAATTCCTATTTCAAGATGAAAGACACATGACCACATCTCACAGTGCTCTGCCAGCTTCTAGTCCATGTCGGAATTGAAGGAGCAAGTTCAACATAAAACTCCACATCTTTTTCTTGATGCTTTATGTAGCAAAGGCCCTTTACCTAGTACAGAAGACCCGGTTACTAGAAAGGGGGCCATCAGCTCACTCAGTTGTCACAGGAGTTCCTGCCAGTGTGTGTGTAGCTGGGCCTCCTAGAGATATGTTGTCATAGAAAGAGCAGGAGGGGGAAAAAAAGTCTAGGTTTTTATTTCTTTATCAATCAGCTTACAGAAATCCCCACATCTATTTTTTAGGCACTAGAGAAAATGGGGAGGCTCAGACAGAATTATATGCGTGAAAAAGACTGTACATTTGAATCTTTTCAAGGCTAATAGTTTGCAACGGATTTCACTTAATAGAATTTCCCTGGACTGTAAGAACTCATTCTTATACTGCTCACTTAAGCAGGACAAAAAATTTCACGGGAGAGACGCTCCCCACGTGACTCTCACACATTTTTCACTGCTTCATCCTAGAACCCTGAATCCAGAAACTGACCTTGAATTTTATTTTATCTGTATTGGTGTTTGGTCTGGATGTGTGTCTGTGTGAGGTGTCACATTCCCTGGAACTGAAGTTCCAGACAGACCCAACTGCCATGTGGGTGCTGGGAACTGAACCCAGGTCCTCTGGAAGAGCAGCCCATGCTCTTAACCACTGAGCCATCTCTCCAACTCCCACACGTGATCTTTTCTTTCTAATCCTCATCCATCTTCCTAATAAATAATATATGCACAATATCACCAAAGAGCATTACTGGGCCATGTGAAAACCTTTAAGGGCTCCACATTTCTGAAATGGATGGAGCATAACATTTATCACCCCAATCTGAGCATTTCTCAAAGGAAAGGAGGACTGTAAGCAATGACACCACAACAAACAAAACTTACTAGCCACCCTCAGTCTCACGATTAGACTTCAGCTTGGACAACAGAGGAGAGCCCGAAGGGGGTAAACTAAATAATGTTTTGGTTTGGGTACCAGGTATTGGGCCCAGTGCTTTGGGTCCTTGCTAGACTAGTGCTCTGCCCCCAGGCTATTCTCGCCTGCAGAAACCCCGTGTTTGCTTATTTGTTCCGGTTTCCTTCCTTTGGTTTTCAAACTGTAGGCACCACCTGAGCTTTCTGTTCCAACCTCCTTTTGTTGGCAGTTGAATTTCAAAATCGATACTCAAATGAGCAGAAAGTGACTCTCAGTGAACTGAACACCGCTGACATCCAGCAACTGTTTTCCTGGTGTGTTTTCTGCGCTTCCATCTTTAAATTACAGTAGTCCTGTAGGACTAGTTTGCCCTTTTTTAAACCTTTAAAAATAGAGAAAATTAGAAAAATACTCTAATAGCAAAGAGCCTAGTAATTTGGGGGCATTTAGCATCCTTATTTCATTAAGTCTCACATTAATTCTTCATGATGGTAGTGGGTTTGCATTCATATCACAAATAAAGAAACAAGCATAAGAGATGGCGATTTTTCGTAAGAAACAGATATATCATCAAGTGTTTCCACATTTCAGACTTTGTTTTAATTACCCACTTTATGTTATTACTTTTAATAATTAAAAGAGAGTTACTAAGTAAGGGGTGTTCCCTGATAGTGAGAGATAATTAGTCCTAAACTAAATTCTGCTGCAGTCGAGTTTAACAAATATCAAAATAGCACCAAAGCGGCAAACTGTTTCCAAGAACTTTAAATGCATCTTAGAACCAAGTCCAGGAATACATAAAGGTCTCTCAAGACTCACCAATCTCTGCAAAAAGGAGGAGGCAAAGATTGTAAGAGCCAGAGGTAGGAGATGGCATCAGGGAATGGTGGTTTCCACATGCAAACGCACAGAGACTGGGACAGCACACATAACACCTGGGCTAATTCAAGCCACACAGAAGCCCAGTACAGAGGCAGGAAGTGAGCTTGAAGACCCACCCCTAACCAAGAAGCCACTTGTAACTGGTAGCTGCCAGGAGAGAGAATGTCAGTTTCCTTAAATGGAGTGACACTAGGTTTAGCACCAGCACTCTAGGGCAGGACCTATTCTCAGGACTAGTAGTCCAACACAAATTTAACTGTGTGTCTGTTTTAAGAAAGAGAAAAAACATGAAGTTGGGTGGTTTGGGAGGTGGGGGAGGGCCTGGGAGGACTGGAGGGGGAGATGAAGAATATGGTCAAAACACACTATTTGAAATTCTCGCTAGAGAAAGAACTGAAGGGTCTGCAACCCCATGGAAAGAACAAAATTATCAACTAACGAAACCCACCACAGCTCCCAGGGACTAAACCACCAACCAATGAGTTCACATGGAGAGACTCAAGGCTTCAGCTGCATATGCAGCAGAGGATAACATTGTCTGGCATCAATGGGAGGAGAGGCCTTTGGTCCAGTGAAGGCTCATTTTCCCAGTGTAGGGGAACACTAAGGCACTGAGCAAGAAGAGGGTGGTTGGGAGACGGAGCACCTTCATGGACGCAATAGGATGGGGAGGGATATGGGATTGGAGGAAAGGTCATAACATAAAGAAAATGTAAATACAGAGACTATACAATAAAAAAAATCTCAAATAAAATGAGAACATCACACAAAAGAATTCTTACAAAAATACAAAAATAGCTAACACTGCACAAAATTAAAATCCACAATGTAAAGCATCCAGTTGAAGATTCTGAGTCACAATGGGAGGCAGAATAGCATAATCATAACAACCCATAATTGACTGGAGAAAGCCCATCAATTAAAACCATCCAGTGCACAGATGTTAAAATCAGTCTCCAAGGATGTTGAACTAGAATAACTATATCTCATATGGAAAGTTACCAGGTTCAAGATTACCATGCAAAAGTCACCTGTATTTTTATCTACAAATAACCAATCATCAGAAATTAAAAAACAACAACAACAACAAACCAGTAACACTTATTATGCCTTCCCAAAAGAAGCACTGAAGGAAAAGCCTGAGAAAACACCGGAAGATTGGTTACTGTGACATTACATCATTACATTGTTGCGAGAGTACAGAAAACAAACAGTGAGCTGTACAGTTCTCAGGCTGGGAGTACTTACAGTTAGAGTAGTGCTTCTCCCTTAATCATCTACATATTTGACTGTCAATCAAAGTCCTACCGGGCTTTCTGTAGAAACCGACAGGCTCACTCTAAAATGTATAAGAAAATGCAAAGAGACCCAGAGTAGCCAAGACAACTTGATTGCAAGACTTACTACCCAGCTGCAGTAATCAACAGCATCAGCACATAGATCCGTGTGACGGGAGTCCAGAAAGAGAAGCAGATGGAAAATTAGACAAATGACTATTTCTAACAAACGTGCAGCAGCCAGTCAATGAAGAGAAGGCTCAACTTTCACCAGAGGTGCTGGAGCAAATATAAATTTGCAAAATAACAAACCCAATCTTACTCTCTATGTGGAAAATCATTCAAGTAGATCATAGAGTCAAAAGTAAACCAGAAACCAGGAAATCTCTAGTAGACAATGTAGAAGAAAATCTTTGTAACTTTGGGCGAAGGGAAGATTTCTTTGTTTTCACATGCAAATGCAAGATTCATTTTAACAAAACAAAATAGTTGACCCACAAAATGTATCAAAATTTAATATTGCTCTTCATTGAGAGACACTATGAAAACAGGAAAATACAATACATGGACAAGAAAGAAAAGTTTGCAAAACACATCCCTAATAAAAGACATGGTATAGAATTTTAAGCAGTACAGAACCGCTCAAGAATGGAAGAGTCAACAGCACCATTTATAATGTTTAGACACCTCACCAAAGCAAACTCACAAAGAGTCAAGGACCATAGAGCCCTCAGCCCATGGCAGCATGATCTGCTTGAGTAAGGATGTGGCAAAACTGGGGCTCTTGTGCACCGCTTGTAGGAAGCCAAGAATAACACTGGCTTCTTTGGTAAACAGTGTGACAGCTTATTAATTTGGCTTAATCATTTAATCAACAGCCACTTAGGAGTTTACTTGAGAAAAATGAAATGATACACAGATAGATAGATGGATGGATAGATGGATGGATGGATGGATGGATGGATGGATAGATGGATGGATGGATGGACGGACAGGTGGGTGGGTGGATGGATGGATGGGTGGATGGATGGATGGTAGATAATATATACATACAAATATTTGTACACAAATGCTCACAGTAGCTTTCCATGTAATAGCCCAAAGCTAAAAACAACCCAAACTCCCATCAGCAGGTGAGCATATAAACAGATCACGGCATTCTTGCCAGTGGAATGTCTTTGAGCAGTAAAGCAGTCTGAGTCACTTATACGCAAGACAGGCATAAAGCTCATGAAAATTACCTAGAGTGAACAAAGCCAGACAAGAAGATAATATGCTATACTCTTAATTTAAGATTAGAGAATATGCAAAGTAACCTACACTGACATAATGCACCCCTCACCCCACCCCCACCCCCATGGCCAGGAAAGGGGCGGAGAAAGACTGGAGGCAAGAATTCCCAAGAAGACCTGAAAACATTTGAGGTGATAAATGTGTTCATTACTTTGAGTGTGCCGATAATTCCACAGACAATGGGTGTCTAAACTTGGCAAATTGTATGCTTTAAATATGCCAGTTTATTGTAGGTCGATTATACCTCAGAAAAGCTGTTAAAAATAATAAGACAAGGCTGCCTATTTGAGGTCATCCTTTGCCAACCTAAATTTTGGCCTCATTGCAAAAATGTCTTGAACAGCGTTTAGGAACAGACTGGCATTGTTAGGCTTAATGTCCTGTGAAATAGTCTAAACTAATTGTTTCAAAGGCCTGTGGCAGCAGTTTTCGGAGATTATATCAGGCGACACTTTTTTCTTTGTATCTGCATAAGCTATGTTGCCACTGGATACCAAACAATGCTTTTACTGCAGTCATTTCCACAGCAGGGATATGTTGTTTCACTCAAGAGAACTGAAAACAATGCCCCAAGTTCCCCATGTCTGGGGCTACGCTGCAGCAAGCTTTCGCAGCAAACTGTTCAATGGTCTGAATCATGGGCAAGTCAGTTGATTCCCAAGCACTCAGGTGGGAGAGAAAGAAAGAAACAGGGAAAGAATGAAGGACAGAGATTCTCAGAAAGGAGCCTGAGTCAAGTACCAACCAGTTCGTGATGTTCCCCATCCCCCTCTACCCTTCTCCAAAACTTTTAGCTTCAACCAGCTCTCCCTGCCCCTCAGAAAGGAATGTGGTGGTAGCTGCTTATTTCCAAAGAGCTCTCCCAGCTGCATCTTCCCTTCCTAGCCTCGGGATCTCAGAGGCCGCAGACGGTTTCTCAGCATGTGTTTAGGGAACAAGCACACACATCAACACAGAGACATGCATGCACGTGTCCAACCCCTCCCCAGCAGTGCAGAGGGTTCCTTCTGCTTCTTAACAAAACCCCCAGAACCCTGCTTCTCTGTGAAGGCCTCTGCGCCTCACAACAGTTCCACACCATAGTAGGTCTCTATACTAATCCATGTGTCTGGAGCTGGGAAAAAAATCCACGTTTCATAAAGCATGCGCTATGCGAAGCATGAGGACACAGAGTTACATCTCTAGAAGCCAGACAAAGCCAGGCACGGAAGTGTGTCTAAAGCCCCTAGTGCAGGGCCACAGTCAGAAACAAGAGAACCCCAGGAAACCTGCAGGTTAACTAGCCTGGTATAAGCAATGGCAAGGCCATGTCTTCAACAAGGCAAAGGTGAGAACCAACAACATCCAAGGCTGTCCTCTGATATCCAGATTCATGCTATGGTTCCACCCCTACCCCCTGCACACACTCTAAACCCACATTTCTTTTTTTTAAAAAAACAGAGATACATGTACAGATTTTTAAAGGCATTTTGGCATAAAACTAACTATATGAATATATTTTTTGTCAGCACTTGATTTTTTTTAAAGGTTTGATAATATGCATCTTACTAGTAACCATAAGCATAAAGTACATGTAGAACAGAACGTAACATGGAAACAAAGTTTTCTTGGTGTGTATAGGTTAAACATAATGATTTTTAAATACCAAAACTTGCCACAAGGCTATCTTCTTAGCTCTTGAGTTATTAATGATTTAAGGTCTAGGTGTACCACACTCTGAGAGGTGTATACACTTATTGTTTTTGTTCTTGTTTATAAGAAGGGCTGAGGCTTCTACTTTTTGGCCTTTCTTTTTTTTTGAGCTTCATATGGTCTGTGTGTTGTTTCTTGGGTATTCAGATCTTTCTGGGGTTAGTATCCAATTATCAGTGACTGCATATTATGCCTGTTCTTTTGTTACTGGGTTACCTCACTCAGGATGATATTCTTTAGATACATTCATTTTCCTAAGAATTTCATAAAGTCATTGTTTCTAATAGTTGAGTAGTACACTATTATACGTTTCTTAAATGCAGACTCCATCAGTGACAGCTTGGGTTTTACTAAATCAATATCTGTATTTACCTACTATGTTTTTAAGTAACTCCCGTCTTATACATGTTTATGTTTAATAAAACTTCCTTCTGTGCTCTCCTTCAAAGGAAGAGCATGATCTTTCCATCCTTAAGGTCAAGAAGGTTCAAATACAAACCCAGCTTACACTGTTGACCTTATGCTGAAGCAAATGGGAGAAGGCTTCAGCTCATTCTACACAGCTCAGAGGGAACCATTCCTTTGAGAGAATTTTAAAAGGCCTCCTTCTCCCCAGGTCAACACAACTCCTGGCAGGCAGATCTGAGCTGGGTTTTGGCAATGGCTAACCCTTGCCCTGACCCTGGGAAGCAGTGTGCCCAGTTCCGCTGACTTGCCCAGCTTCACCAGAGCTCCACAGACTTTCACTCCCTAATTCCTTTTCATTCACGTTTCTTGGGCTGTGCAGTCACTCAAACAACAGTACTTCCATGGGGGTGAGATGGAGACTGGATCAGAGATAGAGAGGTTTCCCAGCATCCTCCAGTTGAGGCAGTGCCAAATAGCTGAGTAAATGGCCGGCTTGGAAGTGTGCCTCTTTTGCCAATGGCATGCTAATGAACTTCAAGTCAAGGTGAGTTACTGAAACCAGTAGACCTAACAAGAGGGTCCATTATGACTTCAGAGGCTGAACTGTCTGAGGACACAGCTCCGCACTGAGGAAGTAGGGCATTGACAGGGTTAGTTCAATGCTTAGTCACAAGGGAACAGCTCTATTTGAAAGGATTAGGAGGGGGAGGAAGTGTGTCACTGGGGGTGGGCTTTGAGGTTTCAAAAGCTCAAGCCAAGCTCAAAGGCTCAAAGTTGCACTCTTCCTGCTGACTACAGGTTCAGATACAGAACTCTCAACTGCTTCTTCCAAGACACGTCTGCCCACACGACATCACGTGACACTTCATGGTAGCACATGGATTAGACCTCTGAAACTGGAAGGAAGCCCCCAATTAAATGCTTTCTATTATAAGAGTTTTGTGGTCGGTCGTGGTGTCTATTCGCAGTAATGGAACACTGACTGAGACATGGCCTATAGGGAACATTTCTCATCCAAGCCACCATAGTGGGTTATTGAAAAAAGGCATGAAGAGGAATAGAAAAGGGTTGAGAGGACTATCAGGGACAGGGTACTCACATACATAAAATAAATAAATCTGTTTGAGAGTGAGTGAGTGAGAGAGGGGGGGGGATTGGTAGTAGAGTTCTCCTCTGAGCAGAACCATGAACACAAGAAGTGCAGAGCATCCTTTGCTACCTCCAGCTGAGCACTCTCTAATGAACTTGGAATACAGTTGCAAGGGCAAGCATGGTACCAACATCACAAAGCTGGGACCAGTGAACGTATATGTGTGCAATCCCAGGCTGGCAACTGTGCTCTGACTCAAAAGAAATTAAGGTTTCAAAATCTTTGGGTTTAATGTGTATATTCAGAAACACTGAGACACTAAAAACAGAGTCATCCAACCCTAGACTAAGCGTGTCTCTTGTCGCACACATAGAGTTTTGAAAACTCCAGATGGCCCAAAATGGACCTAGCTACCTATGGCCATCAGTTAGGGCTCACTTCATGACAGGCAGTCTGTGGCATCTGCCAGCCTTAGAATTAACTACTGGGTTCCAAGTTGGAGGGAACATGGGATTCCTCATACTGGCATTGATATGATCCTACCCGGAGAGAAGCCTTACATGGTTCAGAGTCCCTTTTCCTCTGTAGGAAGCAGATGGGAGAGAAGTGTGGTCATCCTTAGTCAAAGGGCCAGCAGCCAAGCTGTCTGTCATACAGAGCACCAAGTACAGGCAGCCAGCCGAGCCTCAGGCTCAGCTCACAGCCAGTTGCAGATGGGAGTGTTAATGGCCACTGGCCCCAGGAACCATTTACTTAAGTAATTGTTTTGGCAGCCAGTGAGGAATGCAGGAGGCATTTTAAGCTTCTGGTCAGTGCTATGACTGTTTACTATGTGGGAAACCAAAGCAACTAGAGAGCCTTGTAAAAGTGCAGAACATAGCCTAAATCCAAGCCTTGTCATCTTACATTTACCTCAAGCTTTCCACTAGAAAGCAATGTGAGGAAAGAGAATAGCATATATAGCCATATCCAGATACAAATGCACACACACACACACACACACACACACACACACACACACACACATCCATGCTCACACATAAATACATACTAACACACACATATACACATACACACATACATATACACCCACACATACATATACACCCACACCTACATACACACCCACACACACATACATATACACAGACATCCACACTCACACACATATATACACATACACAGGATCACACACAGTATACTATTCTGAGCAAGTTGTGTATAAAATCAGACCTATTTAAAAAACTCCTTGGCCACATTCTACAGAACATAGGAAAAAGATTCAAAACCATGGATCAAAACAGCCTGCAAGTTAAAAATTAGAGCAACTTCAACATTGGTACTCACTCACAAGGTGCCCTGAAGTCACACAGCAAGCACGAGCCTGGGCCTCTAACCCTTTGAATTTTCCACCTTAAAATCAAACAAAGAACAAAGTTAACATTTACAGTTTGTGATTTTTGAGATCTTTGAAAGCTGGCACCTCAATAGGAAAAGAAATGTAATTTTAGCTCTTCAGTGACGCACCTTTGGTCTGTGCCAATAGGAATCTTTGGAGGAGCTGAAGAGCTAGCACAGCTGGGAAAGTACTGGATCTAGCCCCCAGGCGCTCCATTATCAATGCCACCACTGATAATTCCAATGCTGCAGAAGCAAGAACCTCCCTGAGGTTGACCAGACCAGTGACAATACTTGTCTCTAGATAGATAGATTGATAGATAGATAGATAGATAGATAGATAGATACATACATACATATATACATACATACATACATACATACATAGATACATAGATAGACACATAGATAGATAGAAGAATACCTGAAAAATTCCTCAAGGAAATTGCCAGTGTTTAGATTTGTGCCTGCTTATTTTTATCACAAATTGACCAACACCAATGGACTTTACCTAAGTTGGTAACTGAATCTAATGAACTCTATAGGCCTTGTGTTTGGTTGGTTGGTTGGTTCGGTTTGTTTTTTCCAGACAGGGTCTCTCTGTAGCCCTGGCTGTCCTGAAGCATGCTCTGTAGACCAGGCTAGCTTCCAAGTCAGAGAGATCCACCTGCCTCTGCCTCCCAATTGCTGAATTAAAGAAATGCTCACCACTGCCCAGCTTCCTGCCTATTCTATGACTTCATTCATATCTCTGACGACCCCCAGATCCACAAAGTTGTTTTCTTTCCATACAGTTATTTTAAAATCCATGTACTCTACCTTCTATAGAATATAAGGATTCCCACAGTCCTGGGAATGACACATGTAATTACTGCCCAATTGAATTACTTAGGGTCTGGCAACATGCAATTCAGGTGACTTGCTGAGTAGCCAAGCTAGCAAAACAAACATGAGATTCTCAGTCAAATTTGAGTTTCAGACAAACAACCAGACATTTTGTACAAGTTGGACCTGGTATCCTGTCCTTTACGTAGCGAAGATGCTACCCTCCGAAAGTGTTCCTGTACAGAGTGTGTACGAAAAGACACTTTGAGCATCCTGCAGAAGAGCTCCCAACTTGAACAGGCTCAGAGTTGTGAAGAACAGTACCTACTTCTTTCTGTAACTGGTCCCCCAAGGCTTCCTGCTCAAAGACATTCAAAGCAACCCTGCCTCCCACTGCCAGAGAGAGAGGCTTCCTTTGAGTCTGGACTACATCAGAGGACAGGGGAACATAGCACCTGTAATCTTGTAAGTACCAATTTCTCTAATAACACAGGGCGCCCATAATATTATCACCCCCTCTTCCTCTGTACGTTGCGATTTTTTTAACAACTTTATTTTACAGAAACTGAAATAGCAAACATATTTGGTTATTTCCCTTTAAAGATGTAGGTCAGGCTCCACATTTTGAGCGTTTGCTCAAAAATCTGACAAGATGGCTCAGTGGGTAAAACTGTTTGACCAAGCCTAGCAACCTGGGTGAGCTCCCCAAACTCCACATGAAGGCAGGAGAAGAGAACTGACGCCTAAAAGTTGTCCTGTGATCTACACACATAAGCTGTGGCATGCATCCCCTTACACACACACACACACACACACACACACACACACACACACACACACACACAATAAATACTTTTCATTTGGAAAATTCTTCTATAAAAACAACTGGAGTTTTAAATATTCCATTTGATTTTTTTTTTAATTTTTCTCTCTTTGGGGGAAAAAGGCAGCTGAGTTTGTTTTTCACCTTCAGCTTTAGAACATTCCAGTCATTCCCACCTTTCGTTGATGGGAGTTATGCCTGCCTCAACTAATAAACCCTTGTCAGCAACTTGCTTTTTTATCCACCTGCAAAAGTTTAGAGGAAAACACACACACACACACGCACACACACACACACACACACACACACACACACACACACACCACAGGAAAGAGAAAAAGAAACATCAACCACCCAGAGTTTTAATTGTTACCTGGAAAGCAACAGCCTTCCGAAGCTCATTAGGACTGATTTTCATAATTACTTACTGATTGAAACTGGGACTTGCAGCCTGGCAACAGCATTTCCATATTAATATTAAGCAATGACTAACACAGCACAGGACCCAGGATCAGGATGGAAAGCCTGGACTCTAAACTGTTAGTGTGGAAACTAAAGCTGTTAAACCTCTGGAGGAAATCTGCAACTTTTCCCTCCAGCAGTTTTCCACTTGCTAAGCAGCATGCGACAGTCTTATTCTTGTTCCATGTCACTCACAAGGACGGAAGGTGGGTGGTTGTCACCAGGCCACTCAGACCCACTTCTGTCCCGGAAGCTCCACTGCCTCTTCTAAATCTAGCTTTTGCTTCTGTCTCCTTTGGTGCCTCTGCTGTCTCTCCACCTCTACGTGTCCTCCGTCACAGCTAACTCTGTCTCTGCCTGTTAGAAAAGTGTGTCCTTCTTGTCTTTCTGTCTAACCCCTTAGTCCGTCTCACACCTCAGGGTGACACATTTTTTCTGCTTCACTAACAGGACTCTGCAGTCGGCACTTTCCCTGCTCTCCAACCCCTCAACAGCAAACAGCAATAATTGATCCGCGAAGGGGAAACATTTTAGCTTTTCGAGCCATGTGTCACTGTGTTTCACCAAGCCCCTACTGGGAAGAAAAGAAAAGTAACGGTCAAAGCATACATGGTTCTAATGATTCAGTCCCTAGAATCTAAGTGACAAGAAAAGACAACCCACCTTCCACAAGTCACTGTCAGACCTCTCTATAAACAGCAGACTGTGGCACTCATGTGATCACGCAAGCACACATGTCTGCCCACACATTTGTTTTTTCTTTTTAAGTTAAACATGTACAAAATGGTTCATTGGGAATCCAATGGCTTCTGCCATATTTATCTAGAACACAGTTCTATATTGGATCGCTGTTTCCATATCATGCATCCTTTAAATTATTTCACATTAAAAAAGTATTTAAGCTAGAAGAGTTATGGGGCAAGTCTTTCTTGTCATCTCAAGAGCAACCTTGATAAGCCTTTGAACATTTCCAAAAACGCCATATAAACACAATATAGTAGGATTTAAAGTTCGCTCACACAACCGAGGAATAAGTTCAGTTATTGGCAAGAATTAGAAATGAAGTTGGAGAATGCAAATGAGATTTATAGTGATATAGTTTCTCATTACAACTTGTGATTTTTATAAATGTTTGGTTTAAAATGTAGAATAAGGTCTATTTCTCTTTTTTTTCTTCACAAAGAAGATCCTGAGAGTTACTAAAGGTACTCAAGATGGGCAGCTTCCTGAAACCAACCCCCAAGTGGCTAACCACAGGGCAGTGAGCCGTTCATAATCGTGGGCCCGGGGAATGGGGGTGGGGTGGGCTGTGAGGGCATTTTTTTCAAACAGGCCTTTGGATATTTGGTTTAGCAAATCTAATTAGGACCAATTCTGAGCAAAAATGTTTTCACAAACAAGTCCCTAATTTTCTAAAAGTTACAAGGTTTTAATCAATTTTTCCTTTGGGAACTAAAATTCCATTGTCAAAACTTGCTCTGTATTTTTTTGACAAAGCTACCTGCTGACATGAAACACACTGGAAAAGTGTGCTCCTTTACACACAGTTATCATGTCTGTTCATTCTCACACAGGGACCAGAAATAACTAAATCAGTACCAAACATTAAAGCGATAATCATTTTCTTATTTCCTGGACAAAATTTTCTCATGCATTATACATGTTTATTTTATCCGTTATTGCCCTAAGACATTATACCAACTCCATAATATCAATAAGTAGTGTCCATCAGAAATAAAACTCTTTTGTCATTATAATTAGAAAGATAGAGCTGTCGTAAAGGATTGATAAGAACACAGATGAAGAAACAGATACATTAGTGGACCAGCACAGGACATGAAGTATACAGAAATAATTGAAAGTGACCATCAGGAATTTTTAAAAAATTAATTTATTCACAGATAAGAGATAAAAAGGTAAATCAAAATGTTAAGTTCATAGTACATGCAGAAAATGTAAGAGAAAATTCCCAAAGAAGACAGAAAATTGCAAATTCCCCTGAAAATGGAAAAGATAAAGATGCTCAACCCTGTCCAGATAATAAAAAACCAACCATGCAGAACTAAAATGCCAAATTCCAGGGGAAAGACCTGAATGTCAGTTCCAAAGACATGGCTGGTGAGCTCGCACAGAGGGCACGCATTATTAGAAAGCACCATGCACGCCCAGCACAATGACCTATACTCTCCACTCCTTTCCTTTTTGAATAGTGCTTCCAGTCTTAATAAGAACATGGTAAGACACCTGACAGTTTATCAGAGGTCCCTATAAACCATGGTCTAAGCTTTAGCACCCACAGCTTTACCTTCACATGTGTGGACAAGTCCAAGTTAAATCTGCAGTAACGGAGACCGTCTGAGGCCAGCCTCTACACCATGCACACTCATCCTGCACTTCTTCATCTCCATCAAAAACAAAACCCCTTGTCTGTGTTTCCCCCCTTACTGTTGTTTTGCTTTGTTTTTCCAGCACCTTCCTCTATTCCCTGCCTTCCAATTTTTTTTTCCACTCTGCCTCTGGTAACCTTACTCTAGGTAGCAGTGGTTAAGCATCCATCGTCTTCCCAGTATACTGTTTCTGACCTTGGACTTCAGTTGAGATCTGGCTCTCTCCTGAAGATACTGCATCTTCTGATGGAAACGACTTCTTCCTCCTGTCCTGAGATATGGAGGACTAGTTTGTCTACACTATACAGACAATGGCTTTAGAGGATAAGATGATGAGCTCTTGCTTTTACTTTTTGAGAAGAAAAACTTCAGGTCAATTGGATCTACCAAGTCAACTGACACCCTACTTTGTTGGTTTCAGGAACCAGCTTTACAGTTGGTTGCAGATCACCTCCGAACCCATCAATGATGGTGCCATCACCCACAAGCAACAGGGACCCGCACATCTGTTGCCACAGCAATGCCTATACATTCCCAGCGTCCATTTGGTTTACCTCCCACCTTTACCTGTGAGCAGTTACGTCGGAGCGCACATAAAAGGCAGACCCTCCCTGACCTTCACTCCCTTCTTCTTCTCTTTCTTTTCCCCCTTTATCTCTGTCACCCCCTTTTATACCCTTCCCCCACAATAAACCTCTCTCACTTGGAACTGCATTGTCCT
This sequence comes from Micromys minutus, assembly GCF_963924665.1. Lineage (NCBI taxonomy): Eukaryota > Metazoa > Chordata > Mammalia > Rodentia > Muridae > Micromys > Micromys minutus. The sequence goes on along the minus strand of NC_137982.1, from coordinate 24,561,626 downwards.
GGTGTGGTCTGTGCAGACGGGAGCTGCGATTCTACCACACTACTGGCCAGAACTCAGTCACGGGACTACACATAGATTCAGGCAGCTTGTGAGATGGTTCACACTGTACGGCCACATAGTAATGTAAAAGTCATCCGTGTCTTGATAAGGACAACCCCACACAGGCAGTCAGCACATGGTATTAGCCTCACACACTTGACCTCACATCTAGTTGCTTCCTTTAACTCTCTGAGCCATCTCCAAGCCTGGTATCATTTTCTTCTTTTTCTGTTTATACTCATGGATAGCTTGCCTTTGTGTATGTTCGTGCCTGCTGCCCTTGACGGCTGGGCGAGGGTGTTGGATCCCTTAGAACTAGAGAGACAGATGGTTGTGAACCACCAAGTAAGTACCAGGTGTTAAAACACAGATCCTCTGGAGAAATAGCCTCTTAACCCCTGAGCTACCTCTGCAGGGGCCCCTTGTTATCACCTCAGACACTTGTCACATTCATGTAGAAAGTCGACCTAATGAGCCAGCGCTGTAACGCTTCAGTTGTTCCATTTCCTAAGTCTCAAAGCTTTCTCCTCCACCCCAGATTTCCTTCCCAGTCCACATGCCAGACCCAGTTTCCTGCCTCCTGTAGTTCTTCCTCCCAGCATTGCAGTTCCTGGCTCCCTCTCCCTCTCCCTGGCCCTTTCACCTAACCTGGATAGCACAGCTTAAATAAACTGTCTGCAGCATCCCAGATTCACGTGGAACCACAGCTCATCCTGTAGGCAAACCTCTATCCTAAAGCGGTCCTTTCCAAAGCAGTAGCCCTAGAAGCTGCCTTCCATCTGCCAGTCTCCATCCTTGAGTGCGGTCTTCTCCTATCTTGGATCTTATTCATAGCCAGTAACGTCTGTGTGTTTAATTTGAAGGTGGCACCGTGTGTCATAAATGCCCATTGATTTATGTATGGAATAATGGAGAGCGGCATAAATGAACTGATGACAAGAACAAGGTCGACTCCACTCTACAGGCTTCCATACATTTGTGCATGTGGACATTTGAAAAACAAGCGGGTGCCATTTATGATGAATAGAAACTCAGGAAAACCAAAGGCTCCGCTCAGGATTTCACCCCCGGGCCATCCCGCTCAGAAGTGAAGACAACATAGTGGAATGAGTAAAAATACTAAAGTACTGAAGCTAGGGGTAACCGGTGAGAACATTTCGGAAGCAAGATCCAAATTCCAATAGACCAGAATAATGTCCAAACCCCTAACCTTTAATACATTAACATAGATTTTACATAATGTTAATACATCATCATTCTAAAATATGTACGTATAACCTTTTAAATATTTTATGTAATCGCTAGATATATAAATATATTTACTGTGTACATATAATCATGATGTTAAATATTTAATATATTATATATTACATATATATTTAATGTGTGCATTAATATGTGTGTGTATTTTAGAAAGACAAAGGTTAAGTCCTTCATCTCACTTAGGTCTTTTACTTAGATTCTAAACTCCAACAGATACAACATAGAATAAACAGAGACATTCATTTGAAATTATGCATAAGCTTTTTGCAGATCTCAAATCAAGAGTCCCCTAAAAGGTAAGCCCACTTCCACTTTAGTAGACATAAGACATAAAGCATGAAGAACTCCTTTATTGCACACATAACTACACTTTGGGATATAAAATTCCAGCATTTGAGAGCATCAGTGACTGAGAATGGGAAGTCCACTGGTGACTCTAAGTTACCATTGTTTAAATGTTCTGGCCCATTCAAAATATTCTGAAAACATGTGGGTGCCCTACTACAAGCTACAATTCCCTGAGTTGGGAGCCGTATCTAAGAAACATTCTGATTGCCTTAACTGATGTGGGGAGACACACCTGAGTGTTGGCAGTGCCTTCTGGTAGCAGCCCAGGTGAAAAGGGCGTGGCACCAGCCCAATATTCTTCTTTGGCAGCAGGTTTGCATCATCCCCTTCTGTCGCCCTCCCATTGGCCATAGAGCTGAAATAAATGCCTGCTGCTGATTCCTTTACTGATAGCAGAACCGGTCTTTCTGGGTTTCTATCACTGACGGAGGACCAGCATTTTCCATGATTTTCTATACCAGACTGAGGCTGCTGAGGAACCCAGCCGTGTGAATCAAGCAACTACAGAGTTGTGTGTGGGCCTCTGCAGGGTGAGACGGCCACTGCTAGGCTCTCAGATACCCAGAGCTGTTCCTGTCTAACAAGAGCTGATTCAATAAACTTTTCATGTAGAAATAAATTCAGAGATAAAGAGGGAGACAGAGATAGACACAGACACAGATATTCATTCTATTGACTCTGTTAATAAACTCAACATTCTCTGACTATGTCCATTCTTAAACCAAAAGAAGAAAATCTAAAATACAAATGAAAGATGAAGAAATATTTTCTCTCAGTGCAAACCAATTCATTCATCATTTAAGTTACTACCTCCTTCCCTGACCAGTTGGAAATTATATCTAAACAATTCTTGAAAAATCAATCCATGTGCCAAAATACAATCTAATTATGCATAAGTCTATGTCAATGGCTTGAATTCGGTCTATGCGTTTCAGAGAGTGATTCACATATGTCTGACCTATACAGTTTTAAAGGATATCACCTACTTTTGGCACTAATTCCTCACCTTGTGATGACACATTCTCACCACACCAGAACCTTGGAACAATACACAGAAGAAACCACCCAACTTCCTGTCCCCATACAAACAATTCAGTGGAGATCCACAAACTTTAAACTTCCCACATAGGTTGTCTCCATCTCTATCACACACTCATAAGAGGATTCTGAGGGAAAATCGAGACTAAAGATACAAGCACTAGTGGCCCATGGCTCCATCTCAGCTCCGCAGAGCAGATGCTTTAGTGCACTGATGGTGTTCCAAACCTTCACACATGCAGCCTCTGCACAGCTCAGTCTCAGTGAGCTTGCCTCTGTTGGGATGAAACCCCTGAGGCAAACAAGGGAAGGACTGGTTTGGCTGCCATTTTATAGGTTTTAGCCTATGTCACTTAGGCCTGTGAAAGCATGGGACATCAACAGGAGTCTGAGATTTGTCTCATGGCACTATGACGCAAAAACAGAAAACAGGTTTGAGTCCTCAGGGCCCCCTTAAAGGGATACCACAGTGACCTGATCTCCCCCTAGTCCTACCTCCTAAGTTCCCACCATTTCCCAATGTTGACACAAGCTGGTAACTAATCATTTATCATGTAGACCTTTGAGGGACCTTTAAGATTCAAATTATAATATAAGTGATTTTGCTTTTTTTGTAGATTTTTAATAATGTCTCTTTTTTAAATTTATCAATCAGATTTAAATGTTAAATTCTCAATCCACAATACATCCACACAATAAGCTTACAACCATTTGACAAAGATGTAAACTGTCCACCTAGAAAAAACAAATTGACCCACAGAAATCCTTAGAAATAATCATATCTACCTATCACCAATTTATTTATTTATTTTTAATTGAACAACTTTATTTTAAAAAACAAAGATAAATGTACAGGTTTTAAACATTTTTGCATAAAAGTATACGAATACATTTTTGTCAGTACTTGATTTTTTTTAAAGGTTTGATAGTGTGCATTAAAATCTTACTAGTTACATTGAGCAAAAAGTACATGTAAAACAAGATGTAACCTGTAAATAGTCAAAGTTTTCTTGGTGTGTAAAGATTAAGCATGATGGTTTTTCATTTTCTTTTTTGCCTTTGTTTTTCTTGAACTTCATATAGTCTGTGAGTTGTTTCTGAGGTGTTCAGAGCCTTCTGGGGTTAGTATCCAATTATCAGTGACTGCATATTATGTCTGTTCTTTTGTGACTAGGTTATCTCACTCAGGATGATATTCTCTAGATGCATCCATTTTCTTAAGAATTTGGTTAAGTCATTGTTTCTGATAGCTGAGTAGTACTCCATTGTGTGAATATACCACAATTTTTGTATCTATTCATCTACTGAAGGATATCTGGGTTCTTTCCAGCTTCTGGACATTATAAATAAGGCTGCTATGAACATTGTGGTACATATGTCTTTGTTGTATGTTGGAGCATCTCTGGGGTATATGCCCAGAAATGGAATAACTGGGTCTTCAGGTAGAATTATGTCCAATTTCCAATTTTCTGAGGCCTATAACCAATTTAGATCATCTGGGTCTAGAATCTCCTCCTTTGGCTCCATCTTGAGTCTCCCTCCTTCTCCTTTTCTCACACCTTACCAAAACTTTGTCTCTGCCCCACTTTCTACCATCCAATCATGTATCACCTTCACCTAACTAGTGCCCTCACCTGCACATAAACATCAACCTACAATATGTTGCAGTTTTCTTTTCTTTTCTCTTTCCTTAGTATTGGGTATTTAATCTAGGGTTTCACACATGCTAGGTTAGTGCCCTTTAACTGAGTCATATCCCTAGTTCTCATTAATAATAATAATAATAATAATAATAATAATAATAAGGTGATGATGGTAATGATTTTGAGACAAGGTCTTACTAAATAGGCTAGAGTATCATTGAATCTGGGGTTAAAACTTCAACATATATTACAGTGTTCAATCCATGACAGTGATTTCCATGATTTGTGCTCTCTTTGGACTTTATCCTAAGTGAGATCTCTCTGTCGTGTTGAATTTCTGCCTATTTCCTTTTTACCATCATTAACACTGAATTGGTCTGCACTCTATACCTATGATATTTATTGATGCTTAAAAATAGAAGAAGTAGATAAAATAAACATTACTATTATAGGTCCACTAAAAAAAGAATGTTATTTGAGATTTTACATATTTAATTAATTCATTTTATATTTCTCTAAACTCCAATTACTACTTTATTTCATTTTATATGTAGAGCAAAACCGTATTTTCAAACAAATTTATTTATTAAGTCTCGATGTATGGTGGTGGTAGTAGTGGTGAGTAGTGGTGGTGTGTGCATGTGTGTGTGTGTGTGTGTGTGTGTGTGTGTGTGTGTGCATGTCAGCACAAGTGTGGTGTCAGAACACAACTTGAAGATGACCTTCCTTTCTTTCCACCAGGTGCATTCCAGGACTCTATTCAGGGACTCCAATTTGGTAGCATCTGCCTTTATGTGGTCAGCTGCCTTGCCATCCAGAAACTGTATCCTTTAGTTAATACAAAGTAGCTTTTATTTTAGTATGTAACCTATATTCCTCAGGGTCTTTACTAGAAAAAATAGTGCATGCAAACGAAAGTAATCCAAGGATGATCTGTAAAGATGTTGGTCAGTATAGTGGTTTAACAACAATATATGTACCAATATACATAGCTCTTAAGTAATGAAGAGGCCACAATGAGAGTCAGAGGTAAAAAGATAAAATGATCTTTGGTTGTGGGACATAACAGGTAACAAGAAAATAAATATTTTAAATAACTCTTGTTTTTTCCTAACTTACCCTTTGGTGCTCTGAATCAGACGCAACTGAAATACAAAATACAAACTACTATCCAAATTGAATGCCCATGATATGTTCTATACACAGAAAGTTTCTAAAACAGAAGATAGCAAGGGGTAGAGAGGAGACGGGGCACATTGGAAGGGTTCCAGCAGAGCTGATCTCTGTTATCTTCTCGGGATCATCTCTTTGCTTTCTTGAGTTGGAACCGAGCCAGATTAATCAGTAAATTCCGATACCTCATTAGTGCTGGTACCTGAGTGGTCACATTCCCCCATACAACCTAAAAATCAGATATAGATGCCCTTCTTATAATGTAGAAAAATTAAAATTATAAAAGGGAGAGAGCCAGGGAATCAGGTGAACTGCAGCACAGCTGTTGAAGCAGCTGAATCTGCACCAGGTAACATAGCTTCCCTATCAGCACAGGCTTTCTCTACCACCAGAACCACTGTATCCTACTGTTGCTTCTGTTACTTAATGCATTCTTCGTCTTCTCCTCCTCCTCCTCCTCCTTCTCTTCTTTTTTCTCCTTCTTCTTCTCCTTCTCCTCCTCTTTCTTCTTCTTTCTCCTCCTGATTCTTCTTCTGCTGCTGCTGCTTCCTCTCCTCCTTCTCTTCCTCTCCTCCACTTCCTCCTTTAGTATGTTTGTCCATCCGGTCTTACATCCAAGGAGGGTCTGGTTTTCCATGCCCTTGTTTTAGTCTGTTGTCATTCTACTTGTTACTTCTATTGGACAATGGCGGAGACTCAGACAGGAGCCAATATGTTCCTGGTTTTCACACATGGTTCTTCAAAGTGTGGCAACAACCTGGCTTCCTCCTCTCCACAGTCAGTCATTTGTCCAGGATGGAGGTTTGCTTCCAGGCTGTTTGGCTTGTGGAACTCATTCAAGAAAGTATAGCTAAATTCTGTTTCTATTTTGTTCCATATAAGCATGATTCCAAGTGAGATCTCTCCCTCTCTGAAAACTGGAACCTCCAAATGCACCAAACTCCAAGTTCTTGAACAGGAAGTTTAGTAGGGGTCATTGAGAGATAAGTCATCTGATCTTCATTCATTTCAGCTCCATCCTTTCTGGTGCTAGTGAACACAGCACTACGGATTGGCATTCATGTCCTGCCTCATCCTCTAGACATTTTGCTGACCTTGCTTTGGAGTACACTAGCACCTGCCATCATTTGACAATGCAAAAGCAATTGTCTCTAGTTATGTTGATTTACAATTCATAGTCTAACAAATACATCTTTCAGCTCTGTTTTGTATGCTCTATATCTTGATTTTAAAAGTAGCTCTGACTTTTCTCCCATCTCTGTTTATTCATCCTTCAGTACTAGACACAGAATTATTAAAATCTCTTTATCTCCATTCTCTCTTGCCAAATTGTAGAACTTCTCTATTTCATTCACAAAGGAACATATTTCCCAGTCTGCAGTCCAACTAACCCAACAATGAGAAGAAGGGAATGAGAAGTCCAATAATTTAGTAGTTGCTCAATCCTATAAAACTAGTCATTTAAACTGATCTTCCATGGAAGCAGGTTCCAACAGATGTGCTGGCAAGTAAGTGAAAGTAGTCAGAAGAGTCTGAATAATGTTTCTTACTGGAGCAGTTAATACCTTAGTAAATAGTTTTTGAAACTAGACAGGTTTGGAACAACCAAAACTGCACAACAATTAAAATTAATGGACAACAACAACAACAAAACAGAAAGTTGCCAAGAGATGAAAGAAGCTATCTGTAACTTATTTTCTTTATGTATTCAAAGTGAACCGCTTCTATGCGTGGTCTACGATAAATACAAAGATTACAAACATCACTCAGGAGAACTATTAACACCAGCTTGAGCTCTTTTATTTTCAAGACCATGGGTTAACATCAAACATAATAAGAGGAAAGTGTAAAAGAAAGCATTACTAGATCAAAGAACTTAACTATGAGTTAGAGGGAGGGTGGCCCAGGGCTTGATATGCATATTCCCATCATCCCTCAGAACCTATACAGTTTACCCCAAATCTTCTCACTGAACCCAGATGCAACCTCACCAACCTCAATGCAGTGTGCCAACCAGCCTTTGAAAGAGAACCTGCTAGCCAACCCCAAGGCGAGCTTATAATAGATCTCTACACAACAGCAGGAGAGCTAACTGCCCTGCCATGTTCTCTTCCCTGTGTTTGCCATATATTATGTGCCAAATGGCTCTTGGTTTAGAAACACCGTTCATACAATTTGGAATATATAAACAAATGCACCTCTAACGTGTTCAATACTATTCACTTTATGTGCACACATTTATCTTCTAGGCCTCACTCTGTCGGGTATTATTGCTGTTTTTAAGGAGAGAAAACCGAGTCTTCAAGAATTTGAATAGCTCCTCAAAAGACGCCCAGGAAATATTTGGTAGCTCTGTCCAGTCCTTGTCCCCAAAGCCATGTTCTTAGATGACATAATAAATGATGTCATAGAATGACTTTTCTTCGGTGAGAGAACTTGGAAAACTTCTTTGGTCCTATTGTCTCAACTCTAACACAGTCAATCATCATTTCCAAGTTCCCTAAGTTGTCAATGACACTGTAACTTTTAACCATTGTAACAACTCCAATAAATGTGTATAGTCATTTAAACTTTGTAAAATGGGTTTGTATATAATTAAGAGAATTTCTTTCCCTTGATTCCCAGGGACCCTGTAAGGCACAAAGCAGGTAGGCTCACTACAGATTCTCATCTCTCCCCCCATCCTTCAGTCTCACACCAGCTCTGTAGTGAACCACTTGCTGCAGCCTCTCCTCATTTTCTGCCCTCATTCCCATGGGACTAAGAAAATTCTGGTGGCACACCCAGATTTCTCCCTCCTAAGCAAGCTTATCCCTCCCCAAGCCCATCCCCATTTCTAGATATCAGCTCTCAATACCTAGAAACACATTTTTCCTGGAAACCCACCTAGGGATCCCAGAATAATGTCCCACCAGGCAAAACACAGCCACCACACTCATCTAAGAATCAGACAGGGCAACTGAAATCTCAGAGCAAAACACCCATTCAACAAAGACAAGACCAGATATCAGCATCTAGAAATCTTCCCAAACCCAGATGCCTAGATGCCAGTGTAAAAACACAGTAACATGCAGGACAATACGCACTATGCCATCGTCGGAGCCCAGAAAGCCTCCCACAGCAGACACTGAGTATTGCAACATAGGAATCTACAGAAACACAAACATACTGTGAAAGGAAATGAATAAAAGAATTTAAGACCTGAGAGTCAAAAAAGAATCAATAAAGAAATGCAAATTGAGGAAATAAAAAAATGTAGAAACTGACCAACAGAATACAAGAGATGAAATAGAAAATTTCCAGGCACTGAAGACAAAAGATTTAAGAAGCATACACAAGACCGAACAGATTGGACTGGAAAAGGAAGCCCCCTATGTACATAATAATCAAGACACTAAATGTACAGAGCAAAAAAAAAAAAATATTAGAAGCTGCAAGGAAAAAAAGACCTAGTAGCATATAAAGGCAGACCCAACTTTCCAATGGTGACTTTAAAAGCCAGATTGGCCTGAACAGATGATCTCTAAGAGACCACAGATGCCAGCCCAGACTACTATGCCCTGCAAAACTTTCAATCACCACAGATGGAGAAAACAAGACAGTCCATGATGAAAACCAAATTTAAGCACTATCTAACTGCAAACCCAGCCCTACAGAAAGCACCAGAAGAAAAACTTAAACCTCAAAAGTTAAAATAAAAAAGCAGTGGAAGTTGGAAATATGCTACACATTAGATTACTTAAAAACAAGATCGGTGTCAATTCTCTTAGAGCTGATATTATATAAAGGTGATACAGAGAAATGTCCCTATTCTTGAAGTGCGTTCTGAAGTATTTATGGGTAGAATGCTCTAGATGAAATGAGAAAAGGCAGATACAGAAACATGCAACTGTCTGCAGCAGCATCCAAGCTGAGAACACACAGACTCCTTTGAAGTAACTGTTCTACATATACCCTGCTGTGCCTTCTATTCCCAGCAAGGGCACTCCACTCTGCACCCTAGACTCTAGCCCAGGAACATGGTGGGGGCACTGGTTTTGTTATCTAACAGCAGGAGCACCTGTTTCATGTTCCAGCACTCAGTCTCTCTATCCAGAGGCACAGCCATGCAGTCAGGCATTCAGGGAGAAGACTGTTCCACACCCTTAATTCCTTATTTCCTGAGGGCAACAGGGTAGAAAAGGGACACTTGAATTATGGCTCACAAGCCTTTCCGCCTGCCTCAGTACAAAGTGATCATTAACCACATAACACAGGAACCTGCCAAACCTGGGCCCTCTGCTGGGACAAAATAGTAATAATAATTTAAACCATAGCAAGCATCACAGTTCTTGAGGTCTTACCATTTGTCAGGCACCAAGCCTCTTGTGAGTATCCTGATTCACGGATTCCCATGTGGGATTAGTCATTATCATTAAGCATCATCATTAAGCACTACTACCAAGAAGTGAATGAAACGCTCATATAAAAGGCAGAAAAAAATAGTAACAGAATTCATATTCAGAAGGCTAAGTCATCTTTGCATTTAAAAGCAGGAATTAGGGGAAGGAGGAGTATGTCTCCTAAAACCATTAATGCCGCCCCCTCCTGCATCCAAGTTGCTGCAAGTCTCAGCATTCACAGTCATTTATCATGAGAAAGAATGTACCTCAATCAAAATCACAGCTTGCTTCCTGACACAGGCTCGGTCTACACTGCAATCAAAGCAAGAACAGCAAAGATATATGACTTCATCCTGTCCTGCTTCCCAGGGCATTTCTAAGTGGCCTGGTTGCCTTTGCTCACATCCTTCTTCTCACACGTTACTGTGAGAAAATTCCAAATACCCAACAAGGTGTTCCCCTCAACATCACTGACAACACTTCTTAAGGAGAAAAATATAAGCTCCAAACATTCCATGGGCACAAAATGAAGATGCCTGGGAGACCTTCCAACATTATACCTTAGAAAACAGAAAATAAATGACATGAGCATATGTTTGTTTGTTAGTTTGTTAGGGAGAAAAAAAGGAAAAAATGGAGATATCAGAATGTGTCTCCAATATACCAGGACAATGCAGAAAAACAGTACTTATCATTACTAAAATAGGAAGGCTTCCTGAAATATTACACAAAAATTAGAAAAAATGAGCTCTCACTATAGGTAACAACATGGGTGAAACCTCACATTCCCACTGATAGAAGCCAGGCACTAAGAGTACACCCCGGGGCTCGGTGGTGTACTGCCCAGCTACTGGAGAAAGACGTAACGTTGTAAAATGCTGGGTTTTTTTCTTACTATGGGAGCTGGGATGATGGTCCAGTTGATGAAGTGCTTGCTTTGTAAGCAACAAGGGCCGGAATTGATCCCCAGAACCTTTGTTTCCTGTTAATCCGTAATAATGGTTTGTTTGGGTTTTTACATTTTCTCAAAAACGGGTGTTTTGTCTACATGCATGTGTGTGCACCACTCGAATTCAAATGCCAGGAATACAGTTCACTTGTAAACCTAGAGCTGGGAAGCAGAGATAGGATCCGTGGGACTCACTTACTGGGCAATCTAACCGAATAGGTGAGCTTTAGACCAGTGACAGCTCCTTTCTCAAAGTTGGTAGATGCCATTCTGGAGGGTAATACCCACAGCTATCCTCTGTCTGGTGCGAGCGCACACATACACACACACACACACACACACACAGGAATACATTCACATTCTCACACAAGCACACAAACACACGTGCAAAGTCACATACACAGACACGCACCTGTGCACACTCACACAAATATCTTTTAAAATATGCATACCTGGACAGTCGGGGCTACAGAGGCCTTGTCTCGTATATATTATATATGTACATAAAATTCTAATAGTGGAAAAGGATAGTAAGCAGGAAGGGGCATGACAGAGGTGGGGGATCATTGGTAAAGATCTATCTTCCAATAGGAATACCTTTCTAAAAGTTCTGTTCAGTGAACCGTGTTTTTATGGATTTTCAGTAAGCATGCTACACTCAATAAAAGATGCATATCACATTTTGAATACAGTATAAAATATTGCACCAAGAGTTCTATGGGCTAAGCTTCGGAAGCAATCCCAGCAATGGTGGTGTTATGTAAAACCATGAACTTAAAGACAGAGAAGAGCTCAAGGCAATTTGGAGGCAACATCTAAGCCTATATGTAAAGTGAAATTAGACACAGTCCCAGCAACAGCTGACAAATAACTCTGCAGGCATTTGCAAGAATTGCTGGGGGGAAAGTAATTACAGAGGCCTTTGATCTTCTATTATGTCTATCTGGGATCTCGGAAAAAGCCAATAAACTAAAGAGGCCGCCACAAAGCCACCTGTGGCTTCATCTGTTTATGGCCTAGGCCAGATGTGGTCACCTTTGTACACTGCAGCTCAAACTGGGAAAGAAAGCATCACAACATAAAACCAAGACTTCATACATGCATACTGTCTGCTCTACTGTCACAGATTGGGTCTACCAGTTGGCATTCCATAGTTGTTGGGATTCTGTAAACCCCACCCCTCAGTTACCTAGCAATAGCCAGGTATACCCCACCCCTCAATTACCCAGCAGTGGCCAGGTATGCTCCGCACCAGTGACCTGACACTATAAAAGGAGTTGCTTGACCCCTCCTCTCTTGCTCTTGTGCTCTTGCAGCCTTGCTCTCCCACCCCTACCCCTTCTCTTCCCTTCCCTTCCCCCCTCTCCCTCCACGTGCTCATGGCTGGCCTCTACTCTACTCTACTCTTCTCTTCTCTTCTCTTCTCTTCTCTTCTCTTTTCTCTTCTCTCTCTCTCTCTCTCTCTCTCTCTCTCTCTCTCTCTCTCTCTCTCTCTCTCTGCCTCTACCACCTTCTTAACTCTCCCATGACCCGAATAAACTCTATTCTGTACTATACCATTGTGTGGCTGGTCCCTCAGGGGGAAGGGATTCCCAACATGGACGCCCCCAGAGGCATCCCCCTTACCCCCAGGCCTTGCCACACCTCCATGGGCCATATGCCCCCTACTCTCTTCCTCCTTCCCCTAACATTGGTGCCGTGACTCGGATCTTCATCTTTTCACAACATTGGTGCCCTGTGACTCAGTGACTTTTCATTGGTGCCCCGTCATCTTTTCCTTACAATAGTTTATTAGATATTGTTTTGTTTTGTTTGTTCTAGGGCTTTCTTTTTGTATCGATGTGTATTCGTATTTTGCCTATGTGTGTACTCCATGACTGATGTCTGTGTGACCAGAGAGAATCTTCTAGAACTGGTGGTGTTACAGAGGGTTGCAAGCCACCATGCAGGTGCTGGGAAACCAGACCCGAGACTTCTCCAAGAACAGTAAGCACTCTTGACTGCTGGTGGGTCTCTCGGTCTCTCCAGCCCCCGTATGAGATTGCTGGAAGCAAGAAGGCAACCTGAGACAGGCAGCGTGTCTCCCCACACTATCCTATGCCATTTGCCTTCCTCACTGTTACTTGCCCTTAATCGAATTGTCATGGTCACACTCACGCATTCCACCCAAATCCAAATGCTCATCTCAAGCCTGAAGTTTCAGAAATCGGCCTTATTTGGAAAACAGACTCACCGCAGATATAATTAGGTATGATGAGCTCATTCTGGAGAAGGGTGGGTCTCATCCATCCGGCTGGTGTCCTCTTAAGAAGGGTACGTCTGGGTACAGACATGCCCACAGGGAAAACATCAGCTGAAGATTGGGAGGTATCCTGTCACAAACCAAGGAAGTACCAGAAGCCAGAGAAAGGGTAACAGAGGGGACAGAGAGGCACAGCCCTGGCAACTGCTAATTTTCAGTTTCACCTCACAAGTGAGTCAGACCATTTCTGCTGTGTGCTCCTCCCCCCAGCCCCCTTGCCTTCTGCCCTCCACTCTTTGGATCCCTCGCCATTAATATTATGGTGGTTCTTTCAAGCTAATACCTTCATAGTCCCTGCTGGCAGGTGACCATCAAAACCAAGCCATATTTGCTTAAGAGAATAAGAACCAAGCACAGGATGCATAAATCACCTGGAATAGCAAACCACAGCTGAGTATAGACCTCAGGAAGCAAGAGAGACTGTGCTGCAGAAAACTGTCAAAAGCAACGCATAAAAGAAATGACAGACTCCGCTTATGTAACTGCAGACTCTCATCTGAGTCCTCGATGCGGAGTGGCTTAAGGGGCCTCCATTATAGCAAATGATGGAAACAAAGGCACCTTCCAGAAGGTGCCTCCTAACCCTCAGATCTAAGCAACACCATACAACATCCCCCGTGGGCTGGTTATTCCCACTGTGGGAATGAGTTAGTTTCCAAATACCTGAATCTGCCTTTTAAAAAAATGTAGTTACTGAAGGAGGTAGGCAGGGTTGGGGAGGGTTGAATAGAAATGGCATTTTAATAAGTAATGAGACTTCAAGGGAGTTTGGTAGTTCACAACCATTTTTTGAACTTTAACGCAGAGTGAATCTATGATGTTTTCCAAAAATGTTGGTTCAGCAAAAGGCATATACTATGGAGTACACTTCAAATGCAGCCACAGAAAACAGAAAAAAAACAAAACCAAGCAAACAAACAAAACACAAAGCATGCCTCCGAAAGGCATGGACTCTGGTATATGCCCATTATGGCTCAAATCCAAATTCCATTAAATGTCTGTCATTTCTAGATTGGATTTAATATTAGCTGGAACTGTGTGGCTATAGTTAGATTTTACAAAATGCAAATGCACTCACTTAAGACGCTAATTGAATGTCCATACATGCTGGATACTAAAAGGTTGGCCAGTGGGGACCGAGTACTGGCCATTCTCACAGACTCTGCAGCTTAGCTCACAGACCACAGTTCAAAGCTGGTTCCGCAGCTGGTGTGGGGGCACATACCAGTCTTCCCAGCACTGTGGAGGCTAAGGCTAAGTTGTAAATTCAAGGCCAGCCTGAACTACATAGTCTTACCCTGGCTCTAAAGTCAGACAAACAGGTTAAATGCAAAGGCAGTAGCAGCCGAAATTCCCATTTATTCTTCCAAATTTTGAAATCAGCCACTCTTTGGTGGCTATCTTTCAAATCATCTTAATGAACTGTATAAAAAGGACAAACCTCCCTTTGTGCTATGTAGAAAATAAAATCCAGACTCCTCTGGAGAAAGCCAGGGTTTAATCCTCAAAAGACCAGGTGACTGCTAGAGAGTGCTCATTACCCTAGCTGACAGCCCACTTCTGGAGCCCCTGGTTTACAGGAAGGGATTATGCTCTCCAAACCCTCACAGAGGATATGAGCAAAGTGTTCCATGAATATGGAAGGAAGCAAAAAACCGATGATTCCATTGTGGCCAGACACAGAGACCTCTGTCTGGGGCCTTGGCATCTTCCTGGAGCAGATAAAGATGTAATAGCAGTACTACCTACTACTGCTGGTTGGATTCAGTCCGCGGACCCTCCGCTACCTGCGGTGAGGCATTGTCGCCTGACTTTATTATCAGACAAACTGGCAATACTGAAGACCACATTCCTCAAGTGAAACCTGCTGAGACTCCAACAGCCTCTTCCCTGCTCTGTCCTTCAGAAGCAGCGGCAGGTCCAGCCTAAAGCCACACCGTGGGGACTCACTGTCATTACAAAACAACTGTTTTTTTTTTTGGTGACACGTAGTCACCTTTGGCCTGTTGACAAGTTGGGAGAACAGGTGCCATCTTGACTAGATGTGAGAACTTCAGCGTTTACATTATTAAGTTGGAAATCTGTCGACTGAAACAACGCTTGCCAAGAGCTCGAACTCTATGCTAATGGTATGTGTTTCGTTTCACTATGGCTCAAAATAGGACAATTAAGTCAGACATGGAGGCATGCACCAGAAGTCCCGTCTGCAAGAGGATCATTTCAGTTTAGGGATTAGGGGTTAAGGTTAATGTTTGGGGGGAGTTGTCAGTGTATAGCTGACACTGAGCTCCATCTCTCAATCCTCCTGGTTTAGCCTCCTTTTTTGGAGTGCCTGGATTTCATGTATGCTCCACCGTACCCAAATGTGGAGTATTTTTTAAGGAGTTTAAAATCATAGTTTTCTGGTTTCTGTCCCCCACCACCACCCCTTCATCTCTTTATTTAATTTTATCACATGAACAGATTAAGGTCAAGCATCCAAGTCTAATTTCTTGTTCAGTAGTGTGAAGTTCAATAAAATACACGCACTAGAACATGTAAAAACAGCATGTGTATAAAAAGTGGCTGCTTTCACAGTTTTGTTTCTGTCATTTGTTTACTATTCTCTGTCAGAAACATCACTAAACCCTAACAGAAACAGCCCAAGATTCAAGACAACTTTAGGAAATGAAGAAGAGCCCAAACTGGAAACCCAGATCCAAGCGTGGTGCACAACTGTAACTCCAGTATAAGAAGTCTGAGGCCAGCCTGGGCAGCTAAAGATGAGCTTCTTTGAAAAAGGAAAGAATAAAGTTCAATTATAGGCATCCCATGGTGCCTGAATCATGGTTCTAATCAAGAGAGGATCACCATCATGGGGCTGAGGCCCCATAACCCTTGAGAGAAGGAATGTGGGCAGCAAAGATCTCCTTCCAAAACAATCTTTCCCTCACTTCCCTCCAGATAGACACATGGCTGGCCAGTTCCTACTCTTGAGGTCAGGTGTAGTCCTGACTCATGCCCTGCCTGTGGGAAGCAGGTACTGCACTGATCACCATAGCCAGACTGAGTTGCAAGCATGTGTTGATTGCCATCTTTATACTTTGCATTTATCATTTCAACAAATGATTGTCCAACTGTCTGTGATTTATAAAACCAAGTCATGATATACCTCTGAGGGGTATTGGCTCCTACACTCCCTCAGACATATACGAGCCCCTAGACACCCAAGTTCCACTAATATGGACCGGTATCAATTCTGCAATTAGCCAATAGCCTTATTCCTGTTTCCTCTGATTGAACCTAGGGCCTTGCACAGACTGCACACTGTGAGAGTGTTCTGATATGGGGCTGGTAACACAGGCTCAGCCTTACAGAATCCCACTACAGTGTAGAAGCTGGCCTTGGACTCACTTTGTAGCCCAGATAAGCCTTGAACTTGCAATCTTCCACCTCAGCTTCCAAGTTTCTGAGATCACAGGCCTGAGCCCCTAAGTTTAGCTTCCCGTGTTCTTTAATTTATTTACACAACTTAATACCATGTCAGCTCTATGTAAACAGTCATTATGCTGTCCTGTTTGGGGGATTGTGGCAAAAAAAAAAAAAGGTCTGTAATTGTTCTATATAGGTAACTTTCCTCAAATATTTTCCAGTTAGGGGACTGTGGGTGTGGGATCTAGTGGTGACACTAAAAAGAAGTTTCCCTTGTCCTCTTACAGTTACTATTATTCCTGACACAGCACATGTGTTAACACAGGAACATGGTTACTAGTTCAGGTTACCTGAAGGAAACCCGCCAAGTGGTGTAGGAGAGATTGGGAGACTATTCTCCTTCCTCGGCTTTTCAATATTGAACCGCACAAGTAAATCACCTATTCAGGAAGTAAATTGTATTTTAGCATTTTTTAAGCAACTCCATAGAAGGTTCTGGAAGCTCAGTAAACATTAACTCAAAGTCACCTACTTGTCGGGAATGTAAGCAATAGGTACAGGGAGACAGCCTCTTTACATAAACTAGCTAAGGGAACACACTTTTATGCAGCTGCCTTCTAGGATAATATGTTCTTACCATATTTCTTTAGCCCTATGACTCATCTCTGAGACTAGGGGTTCAGAGAGCTTACACCACCAACTCATGGTCAAGTGGAAAAGTCTCCATGTACACATTCTAGGTCAAGCAGGAAGAAAAACAGTAAAAGAGCAGGCGCCCATTCACTGCTCTGTGACTCCGAGTCCAGCCTGGTTGTGCTAAAATTGCTCAATTATCAACATGAAAGTTGGCATTTTAGATCTACATAGAAGAAACAGCAACACAAATATGAAACCAAAAGAAGGAGAGAGAGGGAGGGAAGGAAGAAAGGAGGAAGGGAGGGAGGGATGGAGGGAGAGAGAGAAAGAGATCAGGGAGGTGACCTGCAGTTGACCCACTAGTAAATATTAGCTCTCCTCTGACCTGAGCCTGTGCTGAGCCCTGCCTCCACTGTGCACTCACGGGCCCTCATGCCTCACGCTCTTCATCACATAGCTTGATTATGACTTGGCTCAATGTCTCTGTGAAAGCACTCTCTCCATTTTCACTTAATTAATATTCTTCCTTAAACCCTTAAACCTTATCTGGTTTCTGATCATTTATCCAGCCATCATGGAGCCAACAGAACCCTGTGTGTTGAGGCTGCCTCTTTCCAGACCCTTGATTTGTGTTGTCCTTCTGTTTGTGCATTACTGTCATTCTGTCCCTCTCATCTCTGTTGCCCTGTGCCCATCCCTAAGAGGACCCACTGCCTTGGCTTACAGGACAAGCTCAGAGACAGGCAAATCCAGCCTCCAAGCTGCAAGCTGCCTAACAAGTTTTGACAAGAGTCAAGCGTGTGTGTCGGCAGAAGCAGAGCCCAGCATGCCACTGAAACCTCCAAACCTATTGTCCATGGAGGTTTAGAAGTAACAGTACATAGGCACATGCTCTCTTACTGGTTTTCTTCCTACAGCCAGCCATAGGAACTTGATCTAGAACGTGTAGCTGAAGAGCAGAATGGTATCTGTGTCTGTCACAGGGCCTAAAGAACTGTGAGAATGGCCCCCAAAACCAACAACCCCTGGAACATGCAGCCATTCTTGAACAAAAGAGCAGCTGGAACAAGGCAGATTCAGCGTCCAGACAATGGGGCTGCAGATCCAGCTCCAGCAAGAACGCATACAGCACCATACAGAAAACTGAAAAAGAAACCCAGGTGTGCAGGCCAAGAAAAGCCTGGGAACAGAGGCAAGGGTGACTCGCCTGCTTCCTCCCAGGTTTGTGCTAGTTGCTCACCTGGCTGTGCAGCTGCGTCACACCTGTGCCCACATCAACAGTGGGTCAAGAACTGAGACACTAAGCCAGGCCTGCCAGCGGAGGGCAGGACGAGCTGTAAAGCGAAGGGTTGAATAAAAAGTTGCATCAAAGCTCCTCTTACTGATGCCATTATCCTCACCACAAAGCCAAGAGCACAGAGCATGCATCACCCCTAAGGATGCCCCTCTGTTTCACCACTCACTGCGTTCTAGCGTGGTAGCCAATTCTATGCTCCTTGAACTAGCCACAGTGTCATTCCAGGGCATTGGCACTCACCGTCCCTTCTTCCTAGAAGGCTCTTCCCCACAGCCCTTCATCCAGCCATCTTCCTATGCCTCAGCCATTTCTACCAATTTACTATTGTAAACTCCGCCCCCTTCTTCACCCAGTTTCTCCGTTTCCAGCTGTTTTCCCAGCATGTGCGACAGGCCATCCCACGTTTCTACTTGTGTGTTTGTGGTTTCTTTCACCAGAAGACACATGCTGAAAGCCTAGAAGGGCCAAATGACTGCAGGAGACAGAAGACATTAAGCAGGGTAAATGTTTGGCCAGGTCCCCTCTTACCATTCCATCACTGTTGTCATCACTTCCTGATCAGAACCAGACATGGAGACCTAACATTTGCCTTCTGCATTCACACCAACTACTCACCCACCTCACTGGGCTGCTTAAGAGAATTAAATGAGATAATTCACCCTCAGAAAAACACTAGACTAGTGACTCAGCCCGTCTTTCATGCCATGCCCAACAAATCACACCCTCTGTAATTATCCAGGATATATGTTGTGTACTGCATATACTGACTCCAGCTGTATTTCTGCAGCCAGAAAGCAGGCAAACCCAGCACAGAGATCTCATCCTGCATTTTGGAAATCCCCAGAGTATTTACTGCACAATTTTTTTCTTGGTATGTATTTATTTTATCTTATTTATCTATCTTCTTGGTGGTGATGGTGGTGGGAGTAGAGATTGAACTTGGGCACGTAATACAGACTTTTTAGTAATTGCTTGCCAATTGCTTAAAACAAAGCAAAAAGTTCAACTTTTAGGATTCAGTTGAAAATCCCTAGAACCTCTATTTAGACAGTGATTCCAGCCTTCCCTGTTCCGGGACTGACCTGGTGTGCAAACACAGCAAATCCTTTAAAAATAGCATTTATAATAGGAACAGCCCAAATACCAAAGCCAAAATACTATAGAAAAGATCAAACAAATATTGACTCAAAGAATTTTCCCCAAGGCAACTGTTATAGTCTTATCTTGAATAGAATGTTTGCACAGCTAATTAAGTATTCCTGTGGACTCAGCAAGATCTCAGGCCGACCCTGCCAAGCTGAGCTTCAATCCCACCATCTTACCACCGTTTACAAAGTTGTACAGGAATCCCTCTCCTCCTAGCCCCTCACCTAGCAGCGGGGCTAATGTTGGGTGTGGGTCTCAGTGATAAGTAAGTCATACACCTTTTATTCATAGACAAAAGATAATGGAAGCTCAGTGCCAGGGATCCCATTTGCCTATCCCACGGCAAACATGCTGTCATTACCTCCCAGAAATCCACGGGCTTCATCTGTTACCACCTGTCTACTTCCTGAAAATGTAGGAAAGACTAGAAATGTATACACAGAGAAATGTATAGGCCTTCACGGAACATACTTCCAAATCCTAAATCCAACCGAGAGCTCACTTCCTGTTCAGTCTAACAGGGAGGCCTGTCTAAAGACAGGAGCCTCCAAACTCACCTCAGACTCACAGTCCTGTCTGCATAGTGGATGGGTTGATGGACAATTAATTCTGGATCTACACCTCAGACTCACAGCCCTGTCTGCATAACAGACAAGTTGATGGACAATTAATTCTGGATCTAAGCTGTGGAGGTCAGCAATGACAGACGGAAGCCAACAAGCGCCCCACTAGTACTTTTTCTTCCCTCTTATACAGTGAGAGTTTACGATGTTCTACAACAGGCTAGAAACTGATTGGAAATAAAAATCTAAACTCTGCCATGCCCTTAGGAACAGTATATTAGATGTATCCAAGTATGAGATAGAAAGTGGTCAACAAGACACTATAACTCATGCTGTGTGACATGGGTAATTCTGAGATAAAGAGCAAAGGGGCAGGAAGCAAGAGCTACAGAGTGTGGGAGAGCCAAAGGAAAGTCTGACATCACAGATGGCTAGCCATGGGCATGCACAGAAAAAAGCCGCTCTCTAGGCCTGAAGGAGAGGGGCAAGAGCATTCCAGGCAGAAGAAATGTTTGTACCAAGGTCCCGCAGCAGACCACAGCCAGCAGGTTAGAACACAGTGGAGGTGTGGAGTCTAGTGAGCAGCAGCCCGAATGGAAGAGGAGACACAGAAGAGCAGGAGGAAGATCACTCAGAGTCTGGCGGCAAGACATACTCATTTCTCCCGGTCCTAGAAGCCATCCATTTACAAATTTTCACCTCTTCAAGACCCCAGTGGTTATTTTCCCAGTGGTTATTTCTACACCCACACTTCAAAGGAGCAATTTGGGTTGAGTGGGGGGGAAACCTTTGGGGATTTAAAAAAAAAAAAAGTTATACATCAAGTTAACATGCTTGCCTCGGGGTAAATCCTAAACTTCTTTGAATACAAATGCAAACTGTTCGTGCTTGGACTATAAATCTCCAGAGAGCTAGGAGCAGATGTGACAAAGCAAAGCAGCTATGCTCCATAGACAACCACACGCTCGGCAACGCTGTCCAAAGATGGCAGCGTAGCCAGCAAGGACCCGTAACCTGTAAACTGTAACCGCGGTCACAGGAACTGGAATCTTAAAATCCCACCACATGGAAATGTTTTAAAGCCCAACGAGGCCTCAAAGTCTTTGGTACACTTCAGTCTGTCTCATGTCATATACAGACTACGCATCCTTTCCTTCCCAGGCAGATACTATCCACCCAGATCTGCAGCACAGCATTGGGATGATACCTTAAGACCTGTTATCCTCCGCCAAGTCATTAACTCGGTCCTGTATTTGGTGTAAACAGATTTCTATTAACAAATGTTCCTAAATAACTCTGAGGCAGTGACTCCATAGTCATATCGACACAGTCTGTCACCAAGATACCAGGTGTGGATGCAGGACACGGCTGGAGCTTGTGCAACAAAGAGAGTATACTATTAATGACTCATTAGCCACAGTCCTTCCTCCAAAGCTTGCCCAAGGCCATTCCCACCATCTACCCACAAAACAGACAAATCTCTTTTGCTGGGTCATTCCCTCTCGCTCCTGGGAAGAAAAATAAAAGCCGAAAGTCGTAGAAAAGGCTAAACTGATGTATCTAGTAAACGCCTTAGGGAGAGGCACCTGAAACATCAGCAAAGTTGGGAATAAACACTGAGGATGGGTTTTGAGAAGAAATCATAAAACAAAAAACATGTGAGACAAAACAGAGTAGAGAAAGTAATAATAGATATTACTTGGGATTTTTGGAAATGGTCTTTGAATCTCCATCAATGTTCTCTGAAAGACACAATCAGAATGAATATTTAGAAATGCTTTCCGGTTGCCTCCGTTTCTGAGCTGAACCCTGAGCAGCACGTGAGCACTGCAAACACCTAGAATTTAGCAGTCAGGTCCGCTGACAGAAGGATGATTCCTTGTCCTAACCCATCCTGCCTTGTCTAGGGTGGTGATGTGTTCTACAACCAAACTCAGTGAAGAAGGTAGAGACGTGGGCAAAAATTTTTCTACCTTACATTTCCCCAAATAATAAAATTTGATTCCTCTTAGTGAGGTTCCATGGTCACGGAGAATTTTCTGAGCAGTTGAGCTGAGGTTGTCTGAGTGTGCATCCCCCCCCCCCTTGTCATCCGGATGGGGTCTGCCCAACAGGAAGTTTGAGGGAAGAGTGACCACACCATATTTCCTCCAAAAGCAAAAGTCGTCTATAGTCCAGGAAGTTTCTGGCAAAAAATGATTTATCTGAATACAAGATATGCCGCCTTGGTGAGTAGTTGATTAAAATCTTCAGTCATACAAAGATGAAAATGAAGCCATAAATGTAACCTATTTCAGACATCAGTAGTTACAATGATTATACCGGAACTCTTTTTATAGAAAGTAAACTAAGAGAATTGATGGTCTTTCAAGACAAAGAGTATCTTAAGGGATTTTTCTGAATCCAAAGGAAAGCAAGAAGTCCGGTGAAAAGCTACATTGTAACATTAAAAAAACAAACAAAGAAACAAAAAAACCCAATGCCTAAATTAACAAATTTCTGTCTCCAACTTTTTATACTTTTTTACTATTGCTTTCTTTTCTACAGTAACCACACAGAATGCTTCCAGTCAGGAAAAGAAAAAAAGAAAAAAATTTTTTTCAAAATTATGGACAGAAAAGAAGATGGACTTGTAGAATAATCTGAGGGGGCGAATTGTTTGACTTCACACTTTTTTGTGTTCCCTGGATTTTTATAATAAACTTTTTAAAAGTTTGTCATAAGAAGCAAACTTGTAATGTTTTAATTATTGACAAGTGATGAGACTAAGTTGTTAAGGGCCATGGCATACAAGAAACACCAGGATCAGAACAAAGCTTTCGCTGACAGCCAGCTATTTTGACTAGTTCAAGATGCAGCATCAGTAATTCCCAAGCTTAAACGTGCTTAGGAACCACCTGGAAAACGCATCCAGACGCAGATGATGCAGATCAAGAAGAAAGCTGTGGAAAGCTCCCAGGTGCATCGATGCTGCCAACCTACAGACAGTATTTGCTGTGGACAGGTTTGATACAGAAAGACATGGAGTCTTGTAGAAAGCACACAAGCGCATTCTGCATAGAAACAAAACATACTCAAGAGCCCACCTTCTCTCAAAGTCCTAAAGCAGGAGCGCAAGTCATCTCTGTGCTGTGTACCAGAGGTGAGTAAGCACTTAGTCCTAACAAGAGGGTCAGCGGAGTTCAGGTGGGCATGATTCTATGAAGAATGGGTTTTGAGAACATATGGTGGAACTAGCCTTTGGCTCTAACTTGGCTGAGGGCCTCTGCCTTCCCAGTTCTTGGCAGTACTTGCCGAGCGCTATGCTGTTTCCTGAAAGTATTTTGTCAGATGCCCACAGACAAATTCAGTATGTACAGCAGAGGACAAAGGCAAGCGTGAGTGCCACAGGCTGATCACATGCTGCCCGCCAGTGCTTGCACCCTGCATGGGGCCTCTGAGGGCATTGGAGTGGCAGGGGCAGAGAGAACTGTAAACACTCAGGTCAGCCCCTGCTCTTCATTCCTAACCTCACCCTGCCCAGGCACATTGAGATCCTTCAGGAGCAAGTACCAAAAACCAGTGGGAAACTCCAGAAAGCCTGAAAAAGCAGCTGAAATGCTTTTAAAAATTGTTCAAGCCTACACCCAGTATCATCGTCAGCCAGCCCACCAAATACCTTGGGGTGACGGAGGTTATTTCCTTTAGCCTAAGGAAAAGTACAGGGCTTCCACATTCTACACAGTGAGAGTGCCAAAGAGACACTAAGTTAATTAACCATGCAAGAGAGTACAGAGCATCCCCACCAGCCACCAGGTCCCCAAAAGCCACACCTGTCCTTTATTCCCAGCACTGCCATTTCCTGTCTGTGGTGAAATAATTACACACAGTGGGAATTCAGGAGCTGCCGGTTTCCACTGTTTACCTGCTGTTAACTTGTTGTGTGACCTCAAAGACAGGTCTCTAGGGCCTTTATTTTCCTCTGCTATAAAAGTACAATAAGGGACCAGCATGCTTGGCAAACAAACAAACAACAAAAGCCCAGCCTAACGCTGTGGCCATGCCAGCCTGGAGATGCTCCAGGATGGTAATTAATGTGTCATTTTTAGTAAGGCCTTTAAAGATAATGACATGTTGTGAGAAGCGTGGGACCTCAAATGGTATTTCCTCTTTTGCTAAGACAGGTTTCAGTGGCAAATGCCTCTTCTAGAACAGTGGATAAGAGCAGTCTCCCAGGCCTCTCGGGAAATCATTCAGTTTTGTTCAACATCTGTCCATCACTATAGTTTTAATGATAGACTCTGAGCACCTAAGCAGACGAAGTACTAGGAAAACACACACACACACACACACACACACACACACACACACAAGCCCCTTCAATCCCCTAATCCTGGCAGCCAGGCATTGAGAACTGAGTTAGATGTCTAAAGCTCAGTTAACGTGGAACTGTACCCTCTCACCAGGAAACACTCTAACACCATGCCAAACTACGCACAGAACTAACAGAGACACCGGTTGTACCGTCTGTGAGGAAAGCCGATCACAATACATTCTGAACACAAAACAATCAGTATAATCAGGTTCACTAAATCCACGTGGTCACAGAAAAACCCGCGCTAAGGGGTCCATACACTATTACATTTCACACTCACTGTAGTAGGATCCCAGCCCCTTTCTTATACATGTCAGTAGGAGATGCACCGAAGTTGTGTGTTATAAACTTAAAATAAATTTCCCCAGTCTCTTGCTTCTTCATCCGTACAAGTTTTAGCTTTGAAATATTCAAGCATTCCCTTTTTCTTGTGTTGATGACTTTGGCTTTAAACCATGAACACGGTCATCCCTTCACAGCCTCCTCTCATTTTCCCCTAATTTGCTTTGCAATGCTCACCTCCCTGGAATTCATTTTTGCCTACATCATGACAGTGCTGTGTGTGAATCATTAACTGAAGAATTCTTACTTATCGTACTTGGAAACCTTTAGCATATTTGACCAAAATAGTTTGTAAACTACTTTAACTCATTGTAATACAAAATTTCAATATATATTGAAGCAAATAGATACAATATTTTAAAAGAAATCTCTAAGAAACTTCGAACAGCCCCATTATTATGGAGTCATTTCAGCAGGAAGTCAGTTGCCTCGATATTAACACTGGTTTGAAGTCAGTTCCCCCATTCACAGAGACTGTAATTGTAGGGTTGGTAAGTACCTGCTAGCTGAGTCACTGACTACTGTCTGAATTCTCTGCTTATTTCGTGGGCAGGGCTATTACTTCTTGGGTGGTAATGTTATTCTTCGTCTGAAACATCTGGAAATAACACTCCTTGGCATGGAAAAAAAAATCTAAACCAAAACAGAGGAGTAGAAGACTCCATTGTTTAATATTTAGAACCTCCGAATTCTATGGTATGTACTATATAGATTCATATTTGTTTTCAGTTCTCTATTATCATCAAGATAAGAGTTCTTAGAAGCAAAGGGTATGTCCATTAGGAGAAGGAGGAGAGGGTGTGAGGAAGGAGAAGGGTAGATAAAGGAGCTCACAGCTACCTGTTTGCAAAGGTGGACAGCCCACAAACTAGCCTAGTATTTCAACTCTACATGATGTTCCAGGGGTGGGAAGAAGTCTATATAGCCCTGAACACTTACATCTGAAATCTACCTCCTCCACTGAGCAACATGAGCCAATCCTTGTTCACACCCCAAAGCCCAAGACATGATGATCTCTCTTTCCATTTGCATAGCTATGATTCGTCATTAGACAACCCTATTTTTTCACTCAACAAAACAGCATTGCACCATTAAGATTCTGACATGTCTATTCTTGCAGCAATTTTGAATTGTGCTTTTTGGAAGCAACCACTTTAAGAAGAAGAAGAAAAAGAAGAGTCATCATTTCTGAAGTATATACTTGGTATTAGAAACTAAACTTTCCAAGTGCATTTTTCCTGTCGCTTTCTGTGTGGAGAAGGAAGAATTTGATGTGGCCTCAGCCCTGTGATCCATGCCTTTGCTCTTCAGTGCTACATTTACTTCTCCCAGGACAACCACATCACCCATTCAATACACACTGTACTTGCTAGCAAATTCTAGAATGCATTCCCTTTTCTTCCTTGAAAAAGAAGTACCATTTTATGTGTTAATATACTTAGTTACTAAGAGTAATCTAGAGTCATTGCTTAACTTTTAATCTAATAAGTGCCTAAGATTCCACATGTCTGGTGTCCATAAAATAAAAAAAGCAAGCCTGGCAGAACGTCTTCCTTCTCTGTGTTTCTCTCTCTTCCTCAGAGAAGAGATACATTTGTTGGACAATACAAGGAGGCCAGAGATGGAGGGAGAGACCACCTCACAGGCTGGACAAAAGAAGCCTCCCTGACACCTCTCATCACTGTTCCACCCCCTCTCAGTCCCCTAAAAGTCTAGGAAATCTGAGGGGTGACTTACACAGCAGTAAATGTTACCCAACTGTCCGACCCTGTCCTCTACCCCAGTGTTTGCCTAGGGATGTCAACTGAAGAAAGACTCAGGCCAACTCCACAGGAGGCTCCCAGTGGGCTGTAAGCAAACACACACACACACACACACACACACACACACACACACACACACACAAGTCCAGAGCAATGCAATCCCTAGAAACTAAAAGTATATGTGTAGTTTTGTACATTTGTGTTTCTCTTACAAAATATTAAGAAACACCAATATTGTTTTTAGAATAGGATAGGATAATTTTGCATACAATTCTGGTGACAATAAAGTCCAGATTACATAGTACCAGCATCTGGCAAGGGATTCCTGGCGATGTTACAACAAAGGAAGGGGGGGAGATTTGGATGCAAAAGAAACCAAGCACAGCACAGTCCTCATCTATGCAAACACCCCAGACCTACCTTCTTCTCTTCCAAAGGCAATTCCAAAGAGCCTACTCACCCTCCACTGGGCTCCTCCTACAGGTGCCACCATTTCTCATTACAATAGGGACAACTCTTCCAGCATGAACTTTTGGGAAACAAACCACACCCAACCATAAAGACATAGAAACACACACTTCATCACTGAATTCAAATATACTCTTACTCTAGCAGACCATGCTCACTGTAGTCATACAAGGAATGCTCCTGCAGAAACACCCTTGATCATCTGTTTCAGTTGTAGACCGCCATCTAGACAATTCCATAGGATCTAGAACCAATCACACTGTCAAACTTCATCCTAAAACATGCATTTTCTACTAAAGACTGAGAAGCAGAGAAGAGCATCTGAGCACACATCTGGATTACTGTTCTCCATACGGTGACATCACACAATGGCAGAAGCAGCCTAAGGGAGAAACAGTTTATTTTGTCTCCTAGTTCAAGGGTAGAGTCCACCATGACAGGGGGCGCTGTGCAGCGGAGGCTTCAGAAAGATGGTCACATTGCATCAGAGGTTAGAACACTGACCACTTACTCCACTGAGGTTTCTCCTTTTAAATCCAGGCCCCAAGCCCAGGGAGTGGAGGTTGCCCACAGTCATGGTGTGTCTTCCCACTTCCCTCAGAAGAACTCAGGATCATCCCTCACAGGAATGGGCAGAGACTTAGCTCTCTAGATGGTCCCTTATAAGCACGCCCACAGCTTGTCTGCTAGCTTATTCTGGGCAAGTATGAACTAAATAATCAATATGGACCAACGCAGCAAGGCCCATAAGGCAATTGTGGGAATCCACCCAACTCCACACCTTCTTCCTCTCCTTAGAAAATAAACGGGGAAGGAAAAAACAATCCATCAAAAGAAAAAGAAAAAGCATGAGAAGTATACACAAGCCCCACTAAACAAGTCTGAAACCATACTATACAAGCAAAAGGCTAGTAGACAACAAATTAAAAAACTACCCAAATCATTGAGAGACAAAAGGTCTACAAAACTCCCATAGAGGTCACTGTGAGCTGGCCATGCACTGCTGGGCATGAAGTCTACCCATGTGTTTGGCTAATATACCCAGTGAAATGCCACTGGAGAAAGCTAACCTTCATTGCATCTCCATTGCAGGGGGATGTCAGTCAGAGATAACAACTTGGTTAGGGATGGGCACTCATGTCCAATTCCCCCTCAGAGCTGGGACCCTGTCTGGCTAGAACCTCTGTGTGGGCCCTGTGTATGTATGTTACCATAGACTCTGAGTTTACTTGTGTATCCATCAGTCCTGCTGTGTCTGGAGGTGGGGAAGATCTAAGAGGAGTTGAGGAAGAGAACTGTGATCAGAATATATTATATACAATATTTTTTTCAATAACAAAAAGGAAGAACCCCAAATGTAGCCAGGTTAGGTTCCGGCTTACACTAAGCAGGTGGTGTCTTTGCTCCTTGGAGAAGTCCCCTCTTACAATCTACAAAGTAGCAGATACAGAAGCCTTCGAGCACTGCCTGTGGACCTCACTAGGGACCCTGAGTGTCTCATTCCTTCTTGCTTCAGTCACTAATCTGCTACAAGGAGCAGTGTTAAGGCCCTCGGTTCTAGGTTTTCACTAGTGGAAGGCTAAGCTATGGCCCTTGCAGGTGAGCACACTAGGTGAACGTTCTTAGTTATTCCTCAACAGTGGGGCTTTTATCTCCATTTTAAACACGAGGCCACAGAGACAGCAGACGAATCTTACCACAAGTGGAAGGCTGTCAAGACAGGATTCAAATACCAACCACCTAACCCGAAGCCCTTGCTCATAATGTCCACGCCGAACCACCTCGGAAGCCTCGAAGGCCACCTGCTTACAATTTTTTTTTTCTGTGGACTTCCACACCCTGGGAATCAATTCCAAACTGACCAGCATATTAGGATGGTAATTAGTACAATGTTGAAGATTCTGCACAGACGGGTCCTTGTCACTCCATCCTGTCATCTGTCCTCCTGACTCCTAATGCCCCACCCCACCTCGTCTCATTACAAGCATCTGAGCATACACCTTCCCAAACTCTCTGGTTCCCTCACACCTGCCTGTGACCTAACCTTGCTCCTGCCTCTCCCTCTGCCCAGATTCCCTGGCTGCTGCTCTTGGATGTAGGCCTGGCACAGAATCCTTCCAGAACTTCTGTGCAAGGGCTTCAGCTCTGCACCGTTCCTGTCCACTCAGCTCTCTCCTGAGGCCAGATGCCAACCCCCAGAGGAAAGGTCTGGATGCTTGCCTGCCCGTCTTCCCACCAGTGGTTAGCAGCCTGGTCTCCCCAAGGGTACTCAATAAAAACTAGCAGACATAGGAAGTCAAGTTTCCCTTGAGCATGTACCCCCTGAGACGCAGAAGTATATGATCTGTGCCCCAGACACAGGGAAGAAGTTTGTGGCAGAGGAACGCACATTATTAAGGAAATGAGTCCCAGGGCAAAGAGGAGACAGAGGAAGGCCTGACATAGATAAACCCAGACAGACTTAATAGGGGCTAGCAGACAGCTTTCAGAGAGATGCTAATCACCCCCTTAACCTCAGAGACAGTCATTAAAGGGTCAGGGTTTAGGGTCTGACAGCTGCCATTGAAGAGCTACTGAGGGCAGGAAGTGTAGACTGAGGCTGCTCTCAAAACCCTGTGGCTCCCAAAGTGTTTCCAATCTTAGAGTAAAGGAGAGAAAGAGGCAAATAAGAGTGTGGGCCCCTTCAAATGGGAAAAGTGAAGTTGTGCAAGCAAGATGCCACCCGGCAGGCTTCTCCTTCACGGAGCATGTGTTCACATCACTTAAAACCCACTTAGGCGGGTAGCCCCAGTCTAATGGGTCGTTCCTAACTTCCCATTATATTGGACAGGAAGTCAGAGTCACAGATAACTAACTGGGTCATGGGAGACAAGACAGACAGCTTAGGTTTCAGGCACTCTGCTATTCAAACACATTGTTCAAAACAAAGCTGAAGAAGCAGAAAAGGATGGGAAACTGAGGCTGCTCCCTTTTGGAGTAACTGTCAAGGAACTCCAGTGGCAGGCGCGGGCTAATCTGAGATGGATTAATAACGGGTTCTTACGAGTTCAGCTTGGGATCACACATTTAGTACAAATCAGTATTCTGCAGACATGGCCAGAATGGTGCAGAGGGGCCAGGTAACTTGTCCAACATCACACAGCAGAGGCAAGACAATCAAGAGCAAGACTTAGTCATCTGCTAGTTCAAATCCTCCTGCCTCAGTAGCAGCCCTCCGCAGCCTGCTCTGCCTTCCTCCCCATTAGCAAACCTCAGAAGACAGTTGGAGCTGGGCCCGAGGGAAGCAGTAACTAAGCGTTGCCGTGCCTTGTGAGACAAGCACACAGGATTTCTCTTCCAAAGTCACACTGCCCGTCTCCGGACCCAACAGTCAGGTCGGCAGAGGCTCACACGCCCTGCAAGTACCTCCTTTCCTCATCTCCTACATGTCCGAGCTCTGACGTCAGGGTTGTCCACGATCCCGTGGTTCTTTGGATTGCTCACTTTGCCCCGATACTGTGTTTGTGTCTGATGCTTAAAGTGCTGTTTGCTCCATTTTTAAATTTTATTTTACAAGTCTGCCGGGAGAGAGGATGGCTCTCCATTACAGGGCCTGGATAGGACTTCACAAAACAAGGTACAAATAGAGTTGTGATTTTCCTGGTCCCCTTTGACAGAATTGGCCGCCGTATTGTGCAGTAAACAACGCCGAGCAGAGAGTGTTCTGCAGCCTTATCTCACTCCCTCACGTAAGCAAAGGGGAAATAAATAGATTGCAATAAAAAAAAATGGGAAACTAGAACTTCAGATTTGTTTAAAAGTTAATTAAACCTGAAAGGTTGGGGGACCTCATTCATTTCTTTTGTAGCCCAGGACCTCGAGATTTCCATTCCGTTG
The DNA here is from genome assembly GCF_963924665.1 of Micromys minutus. Taxonomy (NCBI): domain Eukaryota; kingdom Metazoa; phylum Chordata; class Mammalia; order Rodentia; family Muridae; genus Micromys; species Micromys minutus. The sequence goes on along the minus strand of NC_137982.1, from coordinate 24,530,633 downwards.
CACCAGTGGGACAATAAAAACCTGATGCTGTTTTTCATTGCTATAATAAATAGTATATAATAAAGTTAGAACAAAGTATTTCTTTTAAATAGAAGAGTAGAAATGGAAACGCATGTACCATAAAATTCAGAATGGGCATTAGAAACTGTGTAAAAATTTTTGAGGTGTGACCTATTTAAGTGCTTCTGCTAATACTGCTTTCATTCTTGTCTGGAAAGAAGACTTAACAGTAAGCACACAAGTATGACTTTATACATATCCCAGTTAATCCTCCGAATTGACAAGTTTAAAAGAGATGGAGCGTCCTCTTTATGATGAAAGTTGAACATGCAATTAAACTGAACAGGAAGCCTCCCCAAAGCTTTCTCCATAGCTCAGCTTGGCAGTTAGATTGCAACCCCCCATCCCCCATCAGTTCCACGTCATAAGCATCTACTGGAGGGACAATGCCTCCCACTCCGCACAGGTCAGCAATCCTAGACGAGCCATATTAAAGATGATCGTGGGGATTGGTGTTAGATTACCCACACCAGACACAACAAATGGAGCCAGGAGTGGGCTGCACATGGATTGCTGAGAAAGAGTATGAGGGGGCGTACACACGCCCACCTGGTAAGCATTTCAGGAGCAAAGACAGCTACTGTTGAATACGGTTAGAGGGTCCTTCTTGCTGAAAAGTAATGGCTGGCCAAAAGAATTTAAGTCTGTAGTTCTAAGCAGCTTTATTCTGTGCTGCAGACATAAATGTTGCAGCCAGTACCAAGGGTGAACCCCACATCTGTGGTTTTCCCCACAAGGAACTTAAATTGGAATGGCAGAATATTTAACTAATATCTGTGTCTCCCCTACAAAATCTCCATAAGCACCTTGAGGTGTTCCATCTAATTCATCTCGGTGACTTCAGCACAGTACCTACCACACACAGTGGGCCCCCAAAATATGAAAGGGCAGGATGGAAAATGAGTATGTTATTTGATTTTTAAGTAATGGATGTCTACATGTTTGATAGTATCAGTAGAACTCACTGGCATCTAGATGTCGCCCAAATAGGCAGATGCTTCAACTACAATACTTCTTTTCTTCTGGCCACATCACTAAACTCCTGATGGACAGGACACGGGCGTTTTCATTTCTAGTCTGGACCCAGTAACTTCTGCTCACTCATCCTGACTTTTACAGTATAAAACAGTCATAGGAAACCAGCACATGTAAAAGTGGTTACCTCACACTCAGGGCCATCAGACGTGTGGGGCAGGGTGTCTCTTCTCATCATGTTGTTTAATATGGTACAGTGATTTCTAGTAAAGTCAGTTAGCCTGTGTGTCTTCCAGTCTCTACAAGCATCTTGACGTGTTTCATCTAATTCATCTTGGTAATGAGACAAAACGGGAGGAAGGAAGGAAGGAAGGAAGGAAGGAAGGAAGGAAGGAAGGAAGGAGGGAGGGAGGGAGGGAGGAAAGAAAGGAAGAAAGGAAGGAAGGAAAGAAGGAAGGAAGGAAGGAAGGAAGGAGGAAGGAAGGGAGGGAGGGAGGGAGGGAAGGAAGGAAGGAAGGAAGGAAGAAGGGAGGGAGGAAGGGAGGGAGGGAGGGAGGGAGGGAGGGAAGGAAGGAAGGAAGGAAGGAAGGAAAGAAAGAAGGAGAGAGACCTATGAGAAAGATGGTAAAGTACTCCCATTTGTAAATGGCGTGATGCTGTAGCTATGAAATCAAAATGGGTTTACTTCATTACAAACCTGTTTCCAATCACAGGAAAGGTTTCTTTAAGACACACTTTCACCTGTGGATGTTTGAACGTCATCCTCAGTATGTCTCCAAATCTGCTGGTATTGAAAGGACAAAACATTATACTGGTGGGTTTTTCTATGAATTATTTCTTAAGACATTATTTTCCCAACACAAAAGAGCTTTTTGTTCTCAGTATAACAAAAGTAAAATCTTATGTGTATTCAGTAGTAAATAGACAAAATTTTATTTTTTATTTCCACTTGAAGACTTACATTTTGTATAAAGTTTACAAATAGCGGTTTTTATTTTGATTTTTTTTCAGTATAGAAAATTTGCCCTGATGGCATGTTATGTGGTATTGCTAATTGCTGGTAGGACAGTTGATTGCCAGTATTGAATCCTAATCTCTAGCTGCTGTCTTGTAGATACGGACGAATGTCACCAAGCATGTGTTTTGTTTCATCGTACGCTACAACTAGTAAGCCAAGGTGCATGTACTGTTTCTAAAAACAAGGGGGGAGGGCCCAGCCCATTGTGGGTGGTGCCATCCCTGGGCTGGTTCTTGCAGGCTGAGAAAGGCAGGGGGAGCAAGCCAGTAAGCCATATTCCCCCCATGGCCTCTGCATCAGCTCCTGCTTCCTGAACTGCTTGAGTTCCAGTCCTGACTTCCTCTGGTGGTGAGCAGCATGTGAAAGTGTGAGCTGAATAAACCCTTTCCTCCCCAACTTGCTTCTTGGTCATGATGTTTGTGCAGGAATAGAAACCCTGACTAAGACAGATATTCAGAGAATCATTAATCATAATAGTGGAAAGGTAGAAAAAAGCCAACTGTCCACACATACCGTTTATAATACAAGAACTATTTTAAGTGCGGTTTTTTTTTTAATTGAAGGTGGGGCTGTAGAAGTGGGCTCAGGGGTTAGGAGTCCTAACTGCTCTTGCAGAGAATCCTAGTTCAGTTCTCAGCACCTACACCAGGCAGCTTACAACCATCTATAATCTCCAGTTCTAGGCAACCCAATGCCATTTTCTGGCCTTCAGAGGCAAATATGTACATACACACATGCACACATGTGAGTTCACATTCACAAATAAACAATAAAACATCTTAAAATGAATAAATAAATGAAAAAGGAAGGGGACCTTAAAAAAAAGAAAATGGAAAAACTCCATTCATAACTCAGTCACCCACTCAGTCACCCACTCAGTTAGGTGAGTATCCCTGTGGTCATAGCATCAGTGGGAGCGGAGCCCACAATCTCCTTCCCCCAAGCTGCACCCCTGCACTCTAGGCTAGGGCAGTGGGGACTGGACAGTATCCCCAACCAGGCAAGGACACCACTATTTTAGCTAAAAGTTCAGCAAATTTCTGTCATAAAGCTCTCTCCAGTTATTGTATGCTTTGAGGGATTACCAGCGTGCTGACACGGTGGTGTCTGTTCATTTTGTTCAGATTTATAGCAGCTTTCAAGCAAAGAGGATTTGCCTATCTCCCCACTAGCCCATGGACAGAAGTCCCACTTCTTAATACAGACTTAAATAATCACCCTCTTACACAGAAGGCTTGGAAAAGAAGAGGCTTCTCACTCTAGGCAATATGACAGAGCACTTCATGCTTTCTAAAAAAATGTGGAAACACACATTCAGAACCTTGGCCCAATTATGACACATCCAGCAATTTATTCCAAGAGAATAATGGTGTGTGCACTCACAGGGTTAGCTATAAGAATGTACCTGGCAGGGCTGTTTGTAACAGCAAGAAGCCGAATTCAAGCCTCGAGAGCAACTTGATACATCCTCACTGTGACACAGACCATTGGCCAAGGACAATGAAGGAGGAAAGACATTTGTGGCATTGGAAATGCTCACTAAGTATTAAGCTTAAAACAGTAAGTTTTAATACAGCATAAAATGTAGCATTTCATTCTCATGATCTTATGTAGACATATACACAGAATAAGTCACAATGACCGTGACGAAGTCAAGACTGCTTCTGCGTGAAAGGAAAACATCCAGCAGGGATTAGAAATTGTTATGTCATGCTTTTAATAATGAATATATATCACCGCCGTAATGAAAAAAAAAATGGTTTTTGAAAAGAAAGGCAAAAAAAAAATCATAGTAAGACAAGAAATATGTATACCTATAACTTGAAATAAAATTACCACTATAATTATTTCTACATTTAGTTCCAAGCTTCCTAGATGCCAAGGCAAAATAAAATGAAGAACTTGATAGAGCATCATTGTTTTATCAGCTAGTTTTCTGACACTGGATTCTAGGCTGAATGTATGCTGTCTGCTCCTGAATGACACTCAGAGCCACTGGGCCCAGCAATGGCTGCCTCGTAACACTGACCCTTGTTCTAACTCCTCCGGCAGCTGGTGAAGGCCTGGCTCCCAACCTTCTAAGAAGCAAACAACACACACCACTTTTTCTGTGGAGTGCACCCACCCCTGCTTTCTGCCGTAGTAAAACAGGCCCAGCAGGACTCCGTGTTTTCAGCCCAGCATCACCTAGCAGCATCCGGCTTTTACACGCCACTGTGGCACTGGTGCTTTTTTGCTGTGAAGAAGGACATCCAGTCTGCCTCGCCAGGGAGCTGGGTCATGAAGAATAGTAATGTGGTGAGCTCTGAGAACATACCTTTCTCTGTAACGCATCTGCTGGAGGGCTCCTGACAAGAGAGGGCAAACAAAATTAGCCCAGAGGCTAGTGGTGTTCACTCCAAGACTATAGAAACCACATGGGCTTCAAGAACCTTGCCATGAAGCGGCCACAACAAGCAGAGCATCCTTCACAAGCCGTGGCTTCCAAGGCAACCGACAAACCTCTTTTGTCTGAGTCAGTGCACACTGCAACCCTTTAATACAGTTCCTCCTGTCGCGGTGACCTCCAACCATAAACATGACCGTGTTGCTACTTCGCAACTGTAATTTTGCTACAGTTATAAGTTGTAATGTAAATATTGAATATGCAGAATATGTGACCCCAAAGGGGTTACCACCCACAGACTGAGAACCACTGGTCTAGAGGGAGAGTCCAAATTAGAATGCCCCCTTCGACTTAACCTTCGGCTTCTCTCGCAGCCCGTGGCCCCAAGTTTTAAGATGATAGGCAGGCTGCTAAAGCAGCTTCCTCTTCTGCGACATCCTCTCTACCCCCATCACCCTCTTCTCTGTGTGTTCCACATTTATCTTCAAGCCCCGCCATAAG